>NC_143077.1:19784500-20103000 GCF_052426305.1 Pelodiscus sinensis | reverse complement strand
GGGCCACATTCTCCCAACCCTACACTGGAAGTGACGGGTCTGCACGACTTGCTGCCACTCCAGAGAGCGACCCTGGAGCCACGGTGGGTAGGTCTCTGCGTGTGGCAGGCAGAGGCAGTCACACGCCAACAGCACGTTAGGAACCATCCGAGAAGGGATAGAGAATCTCACGTTGCTTCTCTGTAAATCTCCTAGAAGACTTACCCAGCGTGGCCGAGGTCCAGTGGCCTGGGGTGGCGGGGGATGCGTGGCAGCCAGCAGTTCCTGGCGCACACACACACACACACACACACACACACACACACACACACACACACACACACACACACACTCACACCCCAACTCTCTCAAATGGTAGTAGATGGTACAGTCACCCTTTGAATACTGCCCGCAGATCTGACTGGCCCATCTGAAAAAAGATAAGGGCAACACAATTATGATGTATGAAATGGCTACCATATAAAGAGAGATTAATAACAGTGGGACTTTTCAGTCGGAAAAGAGATGACTAAGGGGGGGGATATGACAGACATCTATAAAGTCATTACTTCTGAGGATGATGATGATGATGATGATACTTCTGAGGAGAAAGCAAAGGAGGAAGTGTTATTTTCTCCTTTTCATAACACAAGAACTAGGGGCCACCAAATGAAATTATTAGACAATAGTTATATATTTCTTCATACAGTGCAGTTAACCTATGGAACTCCTTGCCAGAGGATTTTAAGAAGGCCAAGACATTAACAGTTTTTTAAAAAAGAACTAGATAAATTCCTGGAGAGTAGGTCCATCTGTGGCTATTAGCCAGGATGGGCAATGATGCAAAACCATGTTCTGAAGTGTCTGTAACTTGTTTGCTGGAAGCTGGCAATCGGTGACAGGGGATGGATCACTCGATGATTCCCTGTTCTGTTCCTTCCCTCTGAAGCACCTGGCACTGGTCATTGCTGGAAGGCAGGATACTGGGCTAGAGGGAGCATTGTTTTGACCCAGCAGGGCCATTCCTATGTCCTAATTAAGAGAAGACACGAATGACATTTTCAAACATTGTGTTTTCTGGTGAGATGTTGTTTTGGAGGCGTTTTGACACCCCCACCCCCGTAACTGTGAGTTTGGCATTGGAAACTTGGCTGAGAGCTGTGACCCTCCATGCCGAGCACAGATGCACACCAAGTGACTTGAGTTCAGCTAAAGCAACTCAGGTGTCGGCACTCAATATTCACCCCAGACATGCCACAGAGCCAGAGGCTGTTCCCAAGTATTGTTTGGCACAATTCTAATGGCCAACAAGTACAAGAAAAGTATGGGCTTCTTTCTGGCAGCTCCTCACCAGGTGTGTAGCATCACTGTCAGTGTCAGACGCCGGGGACCACACCGAGCACCGTCTGAACAGTCACGACAAGCGAGGGCCCAGTCGAGGGCTCGGTCCTGCAAAGACTCGCAGGCCTGCTCCACTTGTCACATCAGACTGGTCCCATTGACACCAACACGACTGCTCCCATCCTGGCTGGAGATGCCCATAAAACTACACAAGAGGAGGGCTCACAAGTGCCGGCAGGATTGCCAACCCACAGAAATTTCATTTACGGACAAAATGGGGAAAATTTACAGGCAGACAAATTTTTATACGGACATCATTTTTATACTATATTAAGACAACATAAAAGCCAAAAGTGAAAAGTAATCGTCATTCATACACCAATGTGCTGACGCTAACTCGGCGGGATAATGCCGATGATAACATCACATAAATCACGTTACGTCACCTCCACCATTGAGCTAAATAAACAACTAAAACGTCCAATTTCTGCTGTTCCGCAGTAAAATGGCTGAAGCAGCACAGAAGAAATTTAACTGCTATAGAATAATTGCTGTTTTTTGAAATTTTATTGCACTTTTACGAAATTTATGGACACCTGCAATTTTTTATGGACTTTACGACATGTCCAATTTTGTCTAATTTTTTACAGACTGTCCTTAAATTTACTGACGGTTGGCAACCCTGAGTGCTGGTCACTGAACTCACTTTTCACTCGGAGCTCCTGCTTTCTCTCCGTGGTGCTAAGGGATGCTCCGACGTGCCCTCGCTGACTCGTCTCCGTTGGCAATGAGGACGGGAGCAGCTCTCGCCTGGTCCCAGAGCCCAGGGTGCTGCCGCATGCTGAGCGGGTTTCACTTCTCTCTGCCATTTAACCCAATTTTTAATCCAGGACAAGACGTTCTCTTTCAACCTGCCAAGCAGCCTCGTGTGAGAACTTATCCAAAGCCTTAGAACATGAAGATAACGTATATTCACTGCCTCCCTTTAATCCACTCCTACAGCTCGGGAGCTCTTGAAGACCTGAGGCAGGTTAAAGGAACATCAGTTACCCTGGCTAGAGCTGCATTAGCTTGTCCCTGGCTCATTAGTCTCATCTAGGGAGGTGTCTTATAATTCTGTCTTTAAAGATTTTTCTCAGCTCTTTTTGCTGATCCTGACCTAAAGGTTCTACTGCTGATGTGGTGTCTCCACTGTTGGAAGTTTGTAACAATGTGAGTCCATTTCATCTGGCTAATCTCTTGGTGGATGTGTCACATCCCCCCGCCCCCTCCCTGCTTTATGAAAATTGGGTTATGAATATGAATACGCAGAACTCGAAGATGCTTTAGGCAAAATGCATCAAATCACCATCCAGTCAGTCGCCGAGGATGCGAAGATGGCCACGCTTGTTGCAAAACTGACTGGGAGAGCCTGGCATATATTCAATGAGATGCCTGTTGGTGACGCTTCAGACAATAGTAAATTCGAGGCTTTGATTTTTAAACCGTTTCAGCTGGGCAACGATCCAATGCTGAGCACGATTCCCTGCTACCCAACAAGGAAGGGGATGGGTGATGATGCTACACTTCTGCCTGGAAATTGTCCGGAAATAGTTAATATTTTTCTTGAATTTATTTGTGATTTAAACTGTGCGCACCAAACCACACACGTGAATAAGGACCGTGGCTTGTGTGACCCAATGAAGTTCCCTCGGGACACGTGGAGCAGAAGCAAAAGAGAGACCGACTCCAAGGGGGTGTGCGACGGTGGCTCAGGAACAGTTCCCGGAGCCGCTGGTGAGGATGCTCAGCTGTGTTTGTGGGATTCACGGGTGGAATCAGCAGAAGCTCTCACTTGCTTTGCTGCTCGGTAGGAGCCACTCCAAGCACCTGGAGGGGAAAATCCCAAGTGAGGGGGGATGATAAGTCTGTGGGGAGGCAAAGTCCCTGCTTTGCCCCGGGAGGGAGGCGGGAGGGAGGCTGTTTGTTCTCTCCACGTTCACTCCTCGGTTACTCATCCCAAGTCTCCTGCCCAGAGGTGCTGTCACTGTGATTCCACTGAGCACAAATGGCCAGTCCTGGGGGAATGAGCAGCAAGTAGCTCCTGCTCCTCGGACAGTGGCTGCTTGTTACTGGCTCGCTCACAGCCCGGCCGCACACACGCAAAGCCAGCGTCAGATCCTCCCCTGGAGCTTTGAAACGGGAGGGGCACATGCTGGGGGTGGAAATGTTTTGTCGCTAAAACGGGGTGCGGCTTTTGTCACGTTGCAACCTGACCACTCTCTGGGCTTTCACGCCACAACAGAGGTTATGGTGACAGAACCTGCCAGCGCAGACAAGCCCTTTGAGACAGGAGCGGAAACACCCTGCAAAGGCTTCTGGAGTTTGCAGATATGCTAACAGTGCACCCAAGGGAGGGGGTGGAAAATCTCTCAACAGGAGGGAGGAGAACTACAGAGAATCTCTGGGGGGAAGGTGCATTTCCACTGGAAATCCTTTCCTCCCCAAAGCCGTAATGGAAGGAGACGGAAGCCGGTGGCTAACTCACACTTTGATTCACGCAGGCATTGAAAGGGGCTGATGCATACAATTCAGACCGAATGGTTTGAACAGAGGGTGTGGTCTGGTAACTACTTGGAAATGCTACTCTGCCATAGGTTTACTGGTAACCCTCTGCCTTTTCGTACAACACCTACGGAGCAACACAAAGCCTACGGCTACGCTGTTGGCGACAATAGTGCTGCCAACATGCAAGAGTTGCCAAAAGTAAAAACCGGTCACACCAGTTTTTCTGCCTCCCACTGTCGACATTTCATGGCCACGTGGCTAGTGCCCTGTCAACAGACAGAGCAAAGCATTGTGGGTAAGCATCCCACAGTGCAATGTGGTGGGAAGGCAGAGCCAATCCCTGCACTTCTTGGGATTTCCTCGTAGTTCTGGGAACTCTCTGTGCTGAGGGATGTCAGAGCAGCACAACAGCCTCTCCAGCCCTCGCCCTGCAGCAGCAGAACAGGAGCAATCCAGCTATTTGGTTTTTGTTTGTTCCCCGAATGGAGCCGCTCACTTGGCTGAGCTCAGCATTTTGTGATCTCTGCTGCCCTGCAGGCATGCTGCCCTCCCCTTTCAAAGCTCCTGGAAGTATCTGATAGGCTAGCTATTGGGCATGGGTGATGGGTATACTAGGCAGGGGAAAGCATTGTCTTCCTAAACCACCAGCCTGGCCTCACCCACACTCCACCCCCTAGAACACCTATTGTAAGTGTTCTGGGGGTGCAGTGTTGTTGCTCCCAAGTCCCCACCTTCCCCTGTTCTCTGGGCTTGAGAGGCTGGGGCTGTGCGCCCTCCTCCCTCCCCATGCTCCAGGGCAGGGGAGGTTGGGGAGAAGCCTCCCACCTTTCCTTTGCTTCAGGGCCAGGAAGGCTGGGGCACATGCCTCCACCTCCCCATGGTCCTGGAGTCAGGGAGGCTAGGGCTGCGTGCTGCTCCACCTCCATGTGGTTCTGGGGGGAGGCACTTGGCGCCTGTTGGAGCAAGGCCTGGGTAGAGGGGGCAGGACTGGGCATGGGGCTGGGGGCTTGCCTCCCCCTGCCCTATCTTCACCCACCGCCCATCAGGGCAGTGATTGTGGGATACTGTTGGAAGCCCCTTCTCTCCACAAAACAAAGTCCACACTGGCTCTTTGACCACAATAAAGGGAGGGGGAAAGACAAAAGTCTTTCCTGGAGTGGAAGTGTTTTGTCACCAAAACTGGGTGTTTTCCCTGAAAGTCACATTGCCATGTAAACACTCTCACTGTTTTGTCGCCAAAAGGCAGATGATGGAGACGAAACATTCCAGTGTGGACCAGGCCAAAGGAAGTCTTATTGATGATGAACCCCCTGAAAATATGTAACACACATAATTTTTGGAGAAGTTTTTGATCATGCTAGGGACAGGAGCAAAAGTGTCCCAGGATCATGTGACTTCTGAACGAATTCCTGTAAACAGGTTTACAGCTGGGGATGGCAGCAAAGGCATCACAACACTGCACTACTGCATGGAAGGAGAAACTGAGGCACACCATCTCGGGGCACTGGTGGCTAAAGCCCACCAGTTCTACATTGTAAAAGACATTGCTATCTGCATGCTGGCAGTCCTGCTGCCACCCCATCATGTTTTCAGGAACTGGGGGGACAGGAATCCAGAACTTTGGGGAAACTATGAATGACATCATAGGGTTTAGTGGCATTGGATGGAGGTGGAACCAGAGCCAAACAGAAATTCTGAACACACTGCCTCTGTACGGGACTGTCCAACCAGCTAGCAGTGACATCAGAGGGGAGGTGTTGCACACCCTGCTTTATGAAAATTGGCTTATGAACATGAATGGGCATAACTTGAAGATGCTTTATGCAAACACATCATTTGTAAGGTTACAATCTGCTGAATGTGTTTATTCTGTTTCTGTACTTGTATCATTCTAGTATGTGAAGTTAGAAATACAAAGAGTAAATATGCTAATAAATCTAGATGTGCTAACGAGAGCCTTTAGTGATACCCCCAAACGTAACGGCTCGGTGCTCAAACCAGCGACCTATGAATAGTCTTATTTTTCCTGTAAGCCTGGATTGCCATTGGTCCTGCCAGGACATGTGGCCAGGGCACCCGATGCTGGAACCCACTTTGGATTTTGTATTTTTCCACTCAAGCAGGTGGAACCGAACACAAAGAATTCCTGCTTTGGGCAAAGAGGATAAACAGGTGGGAAACAAGAAAATAGGAGGAGTGGCCTGATGCCAGGAAACCCTCCGCTTGCCACCCAAGGTCCCTGCCGGAAGCAGCTAAGTATGAACACGGGGAAGAATGGGATCCCAGCTAGGAGGCTGCCTAGCTTGTGGGAAAAATGATTAGAACCACTGTCAGGGTAAGACTGCGCATGGAACACGTTTCTTAGGGTTTTAGGTGTCATTGGAACGTTTTGTTTATTTTAGCTTTTAGTAACTCGCTTTGACCTGTCTATTTCACTTGCAGTCATTGAAATCCTAACATTTGTGTTTATTCTCAAGCCCAGTGTCAATAATTGTTACGGGGAGGGGGAAGCCTTTCATTGATAGAGAGAGCGAGCCTGATGAGCTTTCTCTGTGTAAGGCTTTTACAAAAGGGGGCTTGGCCCCTTTTAAGGGATTCTGGACACTGTCAAGGCCCTAGAACCGAGCCCTCCCAGGCTTGAGCTGGTTCAGCATCTGCGTTGCTCTGCGGGGCGCTGTTACCCCAAATCTGTTTCTTGGCTGGGGGAGATCAGAGCTTCTGGATCATCAGGACAGAGTGGTTGGCAGCCCCTGAGGATGGGCAGGAGGGCTCAGTGGTAAGATGAACACACCAGGTGACAACCTCAAGAGGACCTCTGTGATCCAGCCCGTCACCTTTTGATCCACCCAGGACAACACGTTGTTTGTGCAAGATCTTTTTATGCTGTGTGTTCTTCTGCTATCGACTTTCCTTCTTGTCCCCAGAAATGTGCATTCCCCACTGACCCTCTTCTAATGTGTCCAGCTAATCAAGTCTTTCTGTTCTTAAGATCTCTGAGGTTGGCAGAGTTCCAGTTATTGGAACACATCTTCTAGTCACAATGTTTTCAGCATTATTCTACAATACCATCAGTCACAGGATTGTCATTTCTTCATTATTGGCTGTTTGAATGTCCGTGTTTTACAGCCTGAATTTAACAGACCAAATGTACAATATTAAGAGCAGGAATTTAGTCTTCAGATTTATGTCCCTCATCTTCACAACTTTATTTTTCCAAAATGTCTCTTTGGCTGTTGCTATTCTGGTGCTGACTTCAATAGTCAATCTTCAGTTTTCTGAAACGATGCCTCCTAAGTAGCAGTCATTTCTCTCTGGTTGTATCGCTGTATTGGTCGCTGGACTCTTGAATGTTTTCCAAAGAGCCTGCCTAGTCTTGTTCACATTCATCTCTCGATGACATGCTTTGCCATATTCATGTACAATCTCCACTACCTTCACCAGACCATCTTCTGAATCGGCCAGCGGTACTGTGTCATCTGCACGTCCAATATTGTTAACCCATTTTGCAGGTATCGTAACGCCTTCTTCTATTCCTTTCATTAATTTAATCAAACACTTGCTATAAATATTGAATAAACTTTATGACATTACACAACCTTGTCTTACCCCATTCTTGATCTCTTAGATTTTCATTTTCATCCCTTATTAACATTGCCTTACGATTCCCGCATAATTGTTTGTTACTCAGAGTTCATTTCCATCAGAGGCTACAAATCTTAATACAGAGAGCAATTTGTACTGGTAAATTCTGACAAATGCTTTTTGGAATGCAGGGAAATACCACTATACTGTCTTCCCCATTTCAACTGATCTTTCTAATATGAGCTTCAAGTTAATAATGGTGTTCGTTGGGTGCTTGCCACATTTTAAGCACTTTTGTTGTTTATTTCCTTAGCAGTTTTCCCTTGAACTAAGATTGACTGATCTATAATTCCTGGGATTATCTCTAGTACCTTTTAACAGAGCTGTTCCAATGCTGGCCTTGTCTCTGATCTCTGGGGGTATGTCTACACTACCACCCTAGTTTGAACTAGGGTGGTAGTGTAGACATACCCTGGGGTAGTAGCGTGGGGCCTTAGAAAGATGCATTTAGTTGGGATTGGTCCTGCTTTGGGCAGGGGGCTGGACTCGCTGACCTCCTGAGGTCTCTTCCAGCCCTCGGATTCTATGTGTTCTGTATATTTTGGTTCAGCTATTTCCTTCAGCTCGCGGGATAAATAATGAACCCTCCATCTCCAGCTGTTCCTCATAAACAGATCTGTGGATCTCCCATTCTGACAAACGCCAGATCATAAGGCCAGAAAGGAGCAGCATATTCAGTCTAACCATTGCAGGCCACAGAACCGTCCCCCCACACCTATAACAGCAGAGTTATTTAAGTTCTGAAATCATGATTTAAAGAATCGTAAGTTATAGAGAACCCTCCCCCCCCCATCTACACCAGTTTACACCTTAGAGTTTTGCTTTGCTGCAGAGGAAGGCAAAGCAAAGCAAAACTCCAGGGCCTCTGCCAATCTGATATGGGGAAATCTCTTTCCCAGCCCCAATTGGTGTGATCGGTTAGGGTATATCTACACTAGCCCCCTAGTTCGAACTAGGGAGGCTAATGTAGGCATTCGAAGTTGCAAATCAATCCCGGGATTTAAATATCCCACGCTTGATTTGCATCTTCCCAGCCGGACGCCATTTTTGAAATTTACAAGTCCAGACTAACTGCCCGTGTCTACATGCGGCAGGGACCCGGTAATTTGAAATAAAGCCCTAGTTTGAACTGCCTGCTATTCCTCCTGGAATGAGGTTTAACAGGTAGTTCGAACTAGGGCTTTATTTCGAACTACCGGGTCCCTGCCGCGAGTAGACACGGGAGGTTAGTCCGGACTTGTAAATTTCAAAAATGGCATCCGGCTGGGAAGATGCAAATCAAGCGTGGGATATTTAAATCCCGGGCTTGATTTGCAACTTCGAATGCCTACATTAGCCTCCCTAGTTCGAACTAGGGGGCTAGTGTAGACATACCCTTAGACGCTGAGCACGTGGGCAACATCGGGGGCAAACATTCACTCTGGCCTGGTCCACACCAGACCTGCACATCCAATGTAGCCATCTATGGGGGGTTTTCTAAGTGATGTGTCCACACCACTAAACCTGCCCCATCGCCCCAGGAGCCGCGGAAGCCGAATCCTGTACTCCCGCTTTTCACAGGAGTAACGCTATTCCCCCCTGCGGCCCCTGCTCTGACTACCCAGGCCAGCATGTCCAGCAGAGCTCAAAAAGCCCTGGGAACAGCGGATTGGCCTGTCCCACGTGGTCAGTGTTGCAAGCAGGTCACTGTGGGACATGTGGCCGCCAGTTCCTCCAGCAGTCCCTTGGACACTGCGAGGACTTTGCTCCCACGGGCCCCAGGTCCCAGGGCGCAGAAGGGCACCAGCCTGGAGGAGAGCAGGAGGAGGAGAGTAGCCAGCCACTGATCCCCAGGAGCCAGACGCTCGATGTGACACTGGAACCGATCCCTCCCCCACCAGGACGTCTCTCCATCGAGCGACCCGGGGGAGGGGCACTTCTGGAGAGTTCACAAACTTTTCCAATGACAACGGTGAGCTCTTGGGTGCCCCCACTTAACAGCTTTCAGCGAGAAAGCGACGCTGCCAGAATCTCTCCTGGGGGCAGAGGCAGAAGCTGGTAACCCCAGCCCCAGCCCTGCTGGGATGGGGAAAAGGGGTGTTCACATTTGCTTCTCTGCAGCACTCCCTGGGTCACTCCCTGCCTCGCACAACACAGCAGCTGTCTCGCGAGGCCTGTGGAGCTCTCTGTTTGCCCTGCCTTGCCTTTGTCGGCCTTGTCATCGCTGGCTTTGTTATGTTGGCTCAGTTACGTCATCAGAACAAGGGTTTTTTCTCCCTCTCTCTCCCCAGGAGACTGACTAATCCTATGTAACCAAATCAGCATTTTGTTTGCTAACACGCCCTCTTTGCAACATATGTGAACGGCCCTGAGATGTGTCCACTTCAGGACCGGTTTGCTGGAGAGAGAAGGAAGCTTAGAATTTCCAGTCAGGACACCAGCGTGAGCAGAAAAAGGCAGAAGTGTTTCTATCGCTTTCTGGCGTTTGTGCTTGTGCTTATGTTTTTATTGACTAATTCTATAATTAACCAAGCAACATTTCTGCTGCCTGGAAGAATACCCAGTAGAAGGGTGTGAAGGGACAAGATTTCATGCTGTTCCCATCCTATAAAGATAAAAGTGGGGAGGAGATTTGGGTTTCTTTAGTATCTGTGCAATCCAGCTGCACAACCCACAGATTTACACCTAGAGATGGACAGAGCCCTAACGTTTAGGATAGATTTTGCTATCGAGTATTGAGGCATTCAGACACACGGTGTTAACACAGTTGTCAATTGTAACACGTCACCCTGGCTGGATTTCAGATTGCAAACACCTCCAAGGATCGACCGATCGATTGATCTATCTATCAGCTTGATTTTCACACTGAATCTATCCCTGGGAGATCTGAGTCCTTTGTTTGGGGGCAGGGGGGTCAGACCCCTCTCTCTCTCTCTTTCTCTTTCTCTCTCTCTCTCTCACTCTTTCTCTCTAGCTCACAAGGATAAGATGTTTTTAGTTAGGATGGTCTACAGAGAACTGGGTAGGACGGGCCAATGGTGGGGCAGGCCAATGGTCCATCCAGACCAGCATCCTGTCTTCCAACAGTGGCCAAGTGTTTCAAAGTGGCTCAATATCACAGGCGACCAAGTGATCCATCCCCGTCACCTGTTCCCAGCTCCTGGCGGTCACCGCTTTGGGGGCATGGGATTGAGTCCCTGGCCATCTGGGCTAACAGCCATTGATCCACCTGTCCTGATGCCTGCGTCAAATTCTTTTTTGAACCCTGTTGTAGTTTCAGCCTTCAGTTCCAGCTGGGCTGCGGAACCAGCGGCACTGTATTCCCAGCAACCCTGCTAGGTAGCAATGTTAGACTGGAAATGGTGACCAGGGCTGGCAGTGATGTGCAATAAACCCATTCTAAAGCCATGGGCAAATGCAAACTGTGGCGAGGAAATGCATGGGACAAGAGGTGTTACTGCCTGTCGGCACCCAGCGGCAGCCCCTGGATTTGATGTCAGCACTGTCCCAGAATATGCTCCACAGGACAGAGGAGCGAGAACAGGCCGCGGGGCCCTGTTCTGCATTCTAGCAGAATCCAAGCAGAGCCAGAACGGATGGACCTAGGACTGGTGGGAAAATCGCAAGATAATCTGAGGGGTTGCACGGATCCAAACCCCTTTGGCTGAGCACCGACAAGCAGCCACTGTACTCAGCCCTGGGATGTCAGCAATGGCTTCTGGTAAATGGAACCAGATGAGCTGTCCTGCTGGCTTCCAGTCTTTGCCAGACCTTTGAGCGGGCATGTCTGGGTAAAACGCCTGTGGGCGTTGTTAGGGTCCAGAATCAGGCCTGCCTCTTATGGACAGGAAGGGTCCCTGTGGCTACTTCTAAACTACACCCCTCTGTCAGCAGAGGGATGTAAATTAGATGTATCGAAAGTGCAAATGAAGAGGGATTTAAATATCCTGCGCTTCATTTGCATAATGGCAGCTACCGCTTTTTTTCAAAATGGAGTTTTTCGGGAAAAAAACCCAGCAATTTAGACAGGACATTTTCAACAGAAATGTCCCATGTCAAAAGATCCTGTGCTCCTCATTTTATTTCATCGAACCAGAAAAAAATGAATCATATAAAATTATTATTATTTTTCTGTGTAATTGTATTAGGCAGATGCTCCCAAAGGAGCCAATCCCTGGCTATGGGAAGTGTCCTTTATTTTAAAAAGATGGAGCCAAAGTTTTGAACAAAAAGACAAGGAGCCCAAAGAAGTCTCCTGGCACCTAGAGACAAGCAACAGCTCAAAGTTGTGTTGTTCAGATTTCATTCCTGGCATCATAAGAACTGGCATGTGCTCAAAACGCCGTGAGAAGTGTCAGCGTGAATGAATAAGAAGAAAAAGGAAATTTTAGAAATTGGTGCAAAGCAGGACTTTTGAATGTTTGAAGACAAACTTGCGACATTTAGGGTTAAATTTCTAGAAGGGTTGAAACCTGGCCTCTCTATTGTTATTTGTTTGACTAAAATACTCAGCAAATATTTATGAATATTTATGAATAGCAAACACTTTCCTCGAAATGAGGCTATAAAGAAATGAGAAAATAAGTGAATGATAAAATCAGCAAAAAGGCCAAACTGGATAGAACCTCCCCATTAAGAGAAGAACAGATCGGTCTTCTGAGCTTTTCCATGCTGTACGTACGATTCCAATTGTTCAGTGCACCCCCCGCCCCCACGACCTACAGCTTTAGGCGCTAGTTGCAGAATGGGCCAGGTAAGTGGCTTTTATGAGATGCCATCCCAAATGAAAAGCAGCACCTGACACACAGCACCTGCACAAAAGTCGGTCATGAAAAGAAAGCCTGCTCTCAAACCAATGCCAACATCAGTCCATGCTGAAACTCCCTGCATTACCAGCTCGCCTTCTCCTGTGCCATCAAATCCCAATCAAGCCCCGGACTAAGATTTTCCCTGCTCTGGGCTCTGTGGGGCCAGATTTTCTAAGGTCTGTAGGAGGCTGAAGATGCAGCTAGGAACCTGGCAGGGTTCTCCAGAGCCCCCAGGCAGCTAACTCCCCACCTGGGTTGCCACGAGGGAGAGGTGACAGGCCCTGCTCGGGAGATGGGAGTGAAGTGGTGAGACAGGGCGCAGAATGCGGACGTCCCCATCTTGCCCATGCCCGCTGCTGCAGCACGGTGCCCACAGCCAGCAGACCCAGGGCATCGCTGGGGTGGTACGAACAGGCCTGCAGCCGTCTTGGCCGCTGTACAAAATCGGCACCGCGGAGGTGACGAGGATTTTTCAGCTTGCAAAGCAAACAAGGAAGCTCGCATACCTGTGTCAGTGTGATGGGCCTGCCCCGGGGCCCCAGCCCCGGGGCGCCAGCCCCTGACAATTACAGCGCAGGGTTCCAAGCCAGAGGCAGTCACGTCAAAATAGCAAGGAGGTCAGGGAGAGGTTAGGGCAGCGCTCAGGGATTACCCAGGCTCCTTCAGGGAGCTATAAGGAAGGGTTTCAACACACACAAGTCAGAGATTAAATGTGCCACTGAAACCGCTCAGTGCCTGGTGGAGGCTGCATGTTGCAGTGAAGGGCCCGCCCGGCTGCCTGCCTGGGGTGTGTGAGGCAGCGACCCGCGTTGCAAAGGCAGATTGCTGCAAACAGGGCAACAGACCGATCACGCACATGGGCAGCAGCAGAGAACACACTGGGCTAAGTCCCAGGGCAGGGTGGGCTCCTCACCGCGCTCTGCCCCCGCGCACACGCAGCTAGACACTGAGGCTGGAAGAGCAGAGCCTGCAGGAGGTGCATTTGCAGAATTGGGGACAGTCAACGGCAACAGCTGACAAGGTCTGGGTGCTGTCTTGGGCCCTGCTGTCAACCCACCATGTGTGCTGTGCCCCGGAGCAAGCCGGGCCTGGCTGCTGTGGGGTCCCAGTGCAGCCGACTAGGAATCCAGCTTTACTTAGAGTTAGCGCTGATTTAAGGTGGCAGTGTCCTGCCTGGGGGTGGCAGCGCGTGGCCCTTTCTGATCCAGCCTTACATGGGAAGTCACCTGGTTGGGATGCCGTGGCCCCCACTCTGGAGCAGGCCGGTGGGGCCAGGCTGTGAATGGGGAAGAGAGGGCGTAGTCCCAGCTCTGGGGGCAAATTTCTTCCCTGGCCCTGTCTCAGTGCCTGTTCCTTACGCAGGCCACGTGCCGAACGCCGACGGGTGCGCGGGGCCCAACTCACGAGGGGCGTTTGTCATGCCAACCCGGGGGGTGCCTGGCGACAGGGCTCCATGCCCAGGCCCACAGACCTGGCCTCACGGGGCTCACGCTACAGCTCTCAACATGGCTGAATCCCTCCTCCCCCCGGTGCCTCAGAGCTCCAGCCTGTCCACGTCCACACGGCTCAGTTGGCCCCGCAGCGTGAGCCGGCAACGTGTGAGCTCAGAGCCTCAAGCCGCAGGCGGCGTGTGCTCCCTCGCCCGGCGATCTGCACGGGTGGGCCCCTCCCTGCCTCTGGCCCTCGCTGAGCTGGGGGGGCAATGCTCCCAGCTGGGCTTCCCTCTCCCCAGCGGAGCGGGCAGTGCGGGACCCAGGGAACCCCCTCCCCGGGCTCCCCTCGGCACGTTGGTTTGCCTGCTGAGAGATCAACAGCATCATCCACCATGCCCTGTCTGCTGCCGCCTTTGGACGCGCACCGCGCAGCGCAGCCACCGCCCCCTTTCCCAGGACACCGGTGGACTCGGGAATCTCTTCCAGCGGTTCTGTCCCGTTCCCATTCCCGGAGTGCCCAGCAGGCCCCGCTGCACACGCAGGCTGGCTGGCACTGGGGGCGGGGACCTGGCTTGACCTCTCTGCCAAGCTGACTAAGAACTAGCATGGCCCTGCTGCCGCACCGCTCATCGCGTGCACTGGCTCTGCTCCAGGAAAGCCCTTTGTAAGGAAAAACACTGGCTCCTGTAATAGCCTCACTCTCCCCACCCCCACTGAAATGCATCACCTCTGGGGTGGAGCTCGGCAGTCGCCAGAGACCACAGGAACAGCCACCCCACACAGAAAGAGAAGCACAATCCTGTAGCCGATTGGCCCAGCAGAGGCCATGTAAGGGCCTGTGGAATTTATCTGGGAGAGCAGGGACACCCCTGACCCCAGTGTCCCTTTGATTTGCCCTATCACACGGCAAACTCAAAGCAGCCTGTGCACTGAGTAGCCATGGAAAAGGCAGGGGGCTACTTCCTGCTCACGGGAGTTGAGTCTCCAGAGACAGAATTCATCTGGCAGCCTGGCCAGGGCTGGACTAAGGGCTGGGCTAGCCGGGCAGCTGCCCAGAGTGCCAACCTACGGGGGGCACCCGGCTCCCAGCAGGCTTCAGCGGCCTCCCGGGGTGGGAGCCGTGTTAACCCCCACAGCACCAGCCAGCAGTGTCCTTCCCCCTGCGGCCGCAGGGCCTTGCACGGCCAGATGGTGCCCGCGTCGGGCTGCCCCGGGCTGCACGCTATCGGCAGTGGCCAGGCCGACTGGGCAGCGCATGCGCCGTGGGTCCACCCACGTGCCCCGATGGGCCCACGCATGTGTCGTGTGTCTGGAGGCGGGGCCATGCATCACAGGGGCGGGCTTGCGCATGCGCCATGCACCCAGAGGCGGAGCCATGCATCACAGGGGCGGGCTTGCACATGCGCCATGCACCCAGAGGCGGAGCCATGCATCACAGGGGCGGGCTTGCGCATGCGCCATGCGCCCTGGGGGCGGCGCCACGTTCCTGGGGCCTGGGGCACCAAAATGGCTCGGGCCAGCCCTGAGCTGGGCATAAAGAAAGGAGAGACACTGCCACTTGCCACAGGCTGCATGGGTCACCATGCGCCTCACCTAGGAACTGGCATGTGGGAATAGGGCACAAGAAAAGAACCCTGGGAGTCAGGAATGGTTCCTGGCCAAGAGACCATCAGGAATACACAGATAAAGGCTAAAATTCATCCCTGGGACAACTAGTGGCATGACAAGCGTGGGGTGTTATATCCAGGACTCATTTGCCTTGATAGTCCTGATTTCCAGATTGCATTGTCATTCCCAGGCAGGCAATTTCTCCTTTAAAAACAAACAAAAGGAAATTTTTCATTACTCAGCACACAGTTAACCTCTGGAACTCCTTGCCAGAGGAGGTTGTGAAGACCAGGACTTTATCAAGGTTCAAAAAAGAGCTGGATAAATTCATGGAGGTTAGGTCCATCAATGGCTGTTAGTCAGGACAGGCAGGAACGGTGTTTCTAGCCTCTGTTTGTCAGAAGCTGGAAATGGGCGACAGGGGAGGAATCACGTGGTGACTCCCTCTGGGGCACCTCATGGTGGCCACTGTGGGCATACAGGACACTGGGGCTATGTCTAGCCTGCAGTCTTCTTGTGCAAGAGTGCGTCCACACTGAAAAAGTGCATCAGATTTCCAGGTTTACAGCTCCTGGGCAGCAGATAGAGTACCCCGGTCAGGGCTGTAGGGGTGTGTCTGCGCAGATTTGGTCCTGTGCTATTGCAGGGAGTTTCCTGTGCAGATGGTGCAGGATTTGGGATTCCTCCGTGGGATGAGAGGAAAGAGGCCTGTCGAATGTGGTGTTGGACAGTTGCCTGGCAACCTCCCATCCGTAATCTGACCTCGTTGAGGCGACAACAGCTTCTCCTTCGCCAGCCTCTTTGATGATCACGTCGGTGGGTTTTGCGGCCGTGGGCAGCGTTGTGTTCTGCACGGCTCCGCTTATAGGGCTCGGGATGTTTGCTCGCTACGTCAGCCTGTGCACGTCTGCGGAGGCACTCGGTGGAGAAGTCCAGACTGTCATTTCGACCATCAGGAGGAGTCAACTTGGAATTCTTCTGCTTGTAGCGTTGGTAGGAAGGGACCCTGTGCCCCATGCACTGTTCAGTGATGTGTCGGAATGTTCCGTGAGTCAGAAATGGGGAAAACGGGTTTCTAGATCACCACAGAACTGTATCGTAGTGGGGTGGGGGAGGGCAGGAAGAGAGCCCCCGAGATAGGACAGACTCCTCTGCCTGGCTAAGTGTGTGGTTGGATAGATTAACAATGCTGTTGGGTGAGTTGAGGGTACCACGGTTGTAGCCCCCTGTGGCTTGTAGCAGTTTAGATAGTTTATTGTTCTTTTTCTTCTGCGGGGAATTAATGTGCATTGTAAATGGCCTCTCTTGTTTTTGTAAAGTCCAGCCATGTGGAGGCTGGTGTGGAAAGTGTTTGCTACAAGCTACTACGTGTTTGTTCTGTGACTGTAAGCATGTTTGCTCTGAAACGCTACCTCCAACCAGGAAAGAAACATCACCAAGTGTGAAAGACTGGCTCCCTTCCTCACCCCCACCCCCGGGGAGGGGCTCTCTCCAGCCAATCAGGAAGGCCCAGCTGCACGCCACCAAAGAACAAGGACTTTGTCGATTGCTTCCCGCCACTGGTGAAGAAGAGGCCCTGTGGAGGGGCTTGTCCCGTCACCGTGGATGCTAGGGAGATGGGGATAAGAAACCCTGCCCAAAAGGAATTAGGGTCCTTTTTTATGCTGTTGAAATTCGAAGGGGCAAAGAGACCTCAACATAAGCAAGAGATCTCCAGGGAGAACTCAGCCTAGCCCAAAAGGATGGCCCAATCCAGCGGCTCTCCCACCCTCTGACGCCTCAGATACCCCATAGACACGCGTATGTGTGCCCGTATGTGACGACACTCCCTTGACTGTGCAGGTGCCTGTGTGTGTTTTGTGTCTGTGGGTGCAAGTGACACCTGTGTGCACATCTCTGCGTGTGTGAGAGGATTAGCTGGCCTGTAATAGCCGTGTCTGCACACTTTTGGGGTTACACGTGGGCGGGGGGGGGGGGGGTTAGAAGGTTTATTTGGCTGGATCCTTACACAAGATCAAATCCCTCTTCCAGCCAGCAATTCACTTTTTATTAACTTTGCAAGCAAATGCTGATCACCCGCTGCAAGCCACGTTCAGCAAGAGCGATGGTGTGAGGCAAACCTGCAAAAATAAGGAAATTCACCAGTGCAAAGGGGAGCAGCAATGCTGTTAACAAGCAATCAGAAAGGGTTTGCCGTTCCCCGACTATGTCCAAGCTCCATGGAATTTGGGCGGGGTGGGGGAGGGGGAGTGCATGTCAACCTCTTCTTTCCTGACAGCGACGCCTGACACAACATTTGCTTCTGTATTCGAACATACCTTTGGGAACTGCTGTTTGCAATCGAATCCTGGGGAAGCATTTGAACTTGTTGGTGTTATTATTTATTATTTGTGCTGCCCCCAAGGTGTGCCGCTCGGAGCAGTTACAGCCCGTTGCAGAGCGCACCGGCTGGAGCTCAGACTTGACGAGACAAGAAGTGGGAGAGAACAAACCCGAGGGAAGCGGGGTGGGGTTGGACAAGGTGATTTGGAAACGATTGTGCAGGCATTCCAGTCTCAGACGCATCTTAGCAAGCCAGCCGGGCTCTCCTGTGTGTGTGTGTGTGTGTGTGTGTGTGTGTGTGTGTGTGCGCGTGTGTGTGTGTGTGTGTGTGTGTGCTCCTGTGTGTGTGTGTGTGTGTGTGTGTGTGTGTGTGTGTGTGTGTTACATTAACAGACTAATGCATTCACTTCTTGCTCTGTCTAGTGATGTGCTACAGCTGTTGGCATTGGACTCTCAGAAATGCGCAGCCCACCCCTCGCTGTTTGCACTTTGATTTTCAAGATCTTCCTTTGAAAGGCTTGGGCAAAGGGATGCAGCAAGGGGAGGCGAGCTTGGGCTTTGGTGGAGGTACAGTCCCGGGAGTCAGAAGTTGTCGTTCGCTTCCCATGTGAACCCCCCTTGCCCGGCCGTGTGGGGACGATGCCACTGAGCCAGCTCACAGGCGTAATTACGGCTTCGGAAGTACCTGAGGCCTGGCACTGGAGTGGCTAGAGGAGGACCCCCACTGGATGCTGATAAACAGAGGGCTAAAATCTGCCTGAGGCTCCTATGGCACAGCCTCGGCAGCCTCTTCTCCTACCTCCTCCGCAGTGCTGGATGGGGCTTGTACCCAGCAGCACCCCACAGCCCCAAGGGGGTGTGGCTGCCTGGACGGGGGCCGTGGCCAGGCCTTTCGTCCTGCCGACATTCCAGAGCGCACATTCCCATCCGGCCGCCATTTTTAAATCCCCCTTAGTTCGAACGAACTGCCCGCGGCTACACGCGGCAGTTTAAAGTTAATCTGAACTAAGTCCTTAGTTTGGATTAACTGTTACACCTCATTCCACGAGGAATGACCATTAACTTCTGACTGCCGCGTGTAGCCGTGGGCAGTTCGTTCGAACTAAAGGGGATTTAAAAATGGCGGCCGGACGGGAACATGCAAATAAAGCCCGGGATATTTAAATCCCAGGCTTCATTTGCAACTCCGGTTGCCTGATTTGCCTACCTAGCTCGAATTAACGAGCTAGTGTAGACAAACCCTAAGAGTCCCCAACGAGTCTGTCCCCGATTAGGGACCTAAACCCAGGTGTGGCAGTGTGGCAGGGCACCTTTCACAGTCACCCCTCCCTGGCTCTTCTTCCCTGAGGCTGTGTCTCACTTACGGCAGGTCCGGACACTATGTACCACCTGGCACAGGGGCCAGTGGCAGCGTAGCCAAGGAGGCGCTGCTCAGGCGAGTGACATGCCCAACGCACCAGCCCCTTAGGGTATTTGCCCCACCCAGCCACTGGCCCCACAGCTACACTGGGATTTTTAACAGCAGCATCCCACTGCCTCTGTGCTGCCATATACCATGCCCCTTGGGTAGGGTGGACACAGCTGGAGTCTTGTGTCCAGTTCTGGGCACCACGTTTCAGGAAAGATGTGGAGAAGTTGCAGAAGGTCCAGAGAAGAGCAACAAGAATGATGAAAGGTCTAGAGAACCTGAGCTAGGAGGGAAGACTGGAAGAGTTGGGCTTGTTTAGCTTGGAAAAGAGAAGACCAAGCAGGGACTTGATAGCAGTTTTCAAGTATCTAAAAGGGTGTCACAGGGAGGAGGGGGAAATATTGTTCTCCTTGGTCTCTAATGACAGGACGAGAAGCAATGGGCTTAAACTGCAGCAGGGGAGGTTTAGGTTGGACAGTAGGAAAAACTTCCTGCCTGTCAAGGTGGTTAAACACTGGAATAAATTGCCCAGGGAGGTTGTGGAATCTCCATCGCTGGCGATATTGAAGAGCAGGTTAGACAGACACCTGTCAGGGATGATCGAGACGGTGCTTGGTCCTGCCATGAGGGCAGGGGACTGGACTCAATGACCTCTCGAGGTCCCTTCCAGTTCTAGTGTTCTGTGATTCCATGAAATTCCATTCTAAGGTATAAATGAGATACCCGGAATTATATCATGCTACTACTGTGAAGCCACATTGCGATGCTTTGATTAAGCCATCTTCACTGTGCGTTTGAAAGCGGGATTGGTTTGTATTTTCCCCTCCCCCTGAATGTCAAAAGCCAATCCAAGGAGTCTGGCGATAAGAACGAGCTGCACATTTAGCACAGGACCTCGGAGTTCTGTACAGTCGTGCGTGCATTTCACCCCTTCACTCACAGTGACATGGCGCCGTCTGTGCTAGGGAAAGCCCACTGCAAAGAGACGAAAACACGGAGTCGCATGAGCTGAGCTGATGTTTTCCTCGGCTCTGCTTTGGGGCGATGACGAGACAGGCCCTGCGTGCAGGGGGTATTTGTGCCTCTGGAACCTTGCAGCCTGGGGGAACTGACCTTCACTTACGTCCATCTTCTCTCCTCCGTTCTCTGGACAAGTCAGCGCTGCAAACGCCCAACAGCGGATCTGCCCTGGGCAGTGGGCACGGGAGGGCAACACCCATCCCTTCGGGAGGCAGTGCGGCCTGCCAGAGCAGCAGGTCACCCCCACCCTTGGCAGATCACTGTCCTTTTGTGCCTTAGTTTCCCTGGTGTAAATCCTGAGCCGGGGAACGCTGAGGAATAGTGATGGGAAGAGGGAGGCGTTCACAGAGGGGAGGCTTGTGGACTGAGATGCTAGTCACATGGGCACAGTCTTGGAGGCGGACACTTCTGCTATGGGGCACTGGCAGACACAGGAGGGCTGGTGCCCTTTCCCTGCCGCTGTCTTGCTGGGGCCAGGAGCCAGCTGTTAGCAGCTTCCGCTGCACGGAGCAGAGCCTGGCAAGTGTCAACGTTGCAATACTTGGGTTGTGGCCATTTTGCACATGCTGCCAAATCACGCGCTGAAGAGCTGAGGCAATGCCAGCCCTTGCCAAGGCCCTGGGAGGCAGGGTGGCCCAATGGTTAGTGCCCCAAGAGACCTGGGTTCTGTGACGAAGGTGAAATTAGGTCCCTGCTGAACAGCTGGCAGGTGGGGTAGCAGCCGTGATCGCTACGGCGGGGCAATGCTGCGGAGTAGCACTTAGTAGCAGTACTGCTGGGTCTGGGCAGCAGCAGATGGAGCGACTCCCACCTAGCGGGCATGAGCCGGATGCCTCCAAGCCACCCCTTGGTGTGGCCCTTTAGAAATACCCGCTAGCGCCTGCAGGCCAGCCCTGGCCCAGGGCTCAGCAGCCATGTGCAGCTGCTTGTGTAACTCGCTTGCCTTTATTTTTAAGAGGCCCTAAAGGCTCTGGTGCTAGTGGAAAAACAGAGGGCAGGGCTGGGCCGGGCAGGGAGGGGCAGACAGGTGGCTTTCTCCAGTAGCGAGGCGTCTCTTAGCCTGCTGTGAGCTCATTCTAGGAAAAACAATTCCAACCGAATGGGAACAACCTCTCTGACTTCCCTTCTAGAGCTCCCCTCCCCACCACACACACACTCCCTCGCACCCTCGCCTTCACACCTTCTCCCTCGCACAGTCCCTCGCACCCTCGCCTTCACACCCTCGCCCTCACACACACTCCCTCGCACCATCGCCTTCACACCTTCTCCCTCGCACACTCCCTCGCACCCTCGCCTTCACACCCTCGCCCTCGCACACTCCCTCACACCCTTGCCTTCACACCCTCGCCCTCACACACACTCCCTCGCACCCTCGCCTTCACACCTTCTCCCTCGCACACTCCCTCTCACCCTCGCCTTCACACCCTCGCCCTCACACACACTCCCTCGCACCCTCGCCTTCACACCCTCGCCCTTGCACACTCCCTCGCACCCTTGCCTTCACACCCTCGCTCTCACACACACTCCCTCGCACCCTCGCCTTCACACCTTCTCCCTCGCACCCTCGCCTTCACACCCTCGCCCTCGCACACTCCCTCACACCCTTGCCTTCACACCCTCGCCCTCACACACACTCCCTCGCACCCTCGCCTTCACACCTTCTCCCTCGCACACTCCCTCACACCCTCGCCTTCACACCCTCGCCATCACACACACTCCCTCGCACCCTCGCCTTCACACCTTCTCCCTCGCACACTCCCTCGCACCCTCGCCTTCTCGCCCTCGCACACTCCCTCGCACCCTCGCCTTCACACCCTCGCCCTCACACACGCTCCCTCGCACCATCGCCTTCACACCCTCGCCCTCACACACACTCCCTCGCACCATCGCCTTCACACCCTTGCCCTCACACACACTCCCTCGCACCCTCGCCTTCACACCCTCGCCCTCACACACACTCCCTCGCCTTCACACCCTCGCCCTCACACACACTCCCTCACACCATCGCCTTCACACCCTCACCCTCATACACTCCCTCACACCCTCGCCTTCACACCCTCACCCTCACACACACTCCCTCGCACCCTCACCTTCACACCTTCTCCCTCGCACACTCCCTTGCACCCTCGCCTTCACACCCTCGCCCTCACACACACTCCCTCGCACCCTTGCCTTCACACCCTCGCCCTCACACACTCCTTCGCACCCTCGCCTTCACACCCTCGCCCTCACACACACTCCCTCACACCCTCGCCTTCACACCCTCGCCCTCACACACACTCCCTCGCACCCTCACCTTCACACCTTCTCCCTCGCACACTCCCTTGCACCCTCGCCTTCACACCCTCGCTCTCACACACACTCCCTCGCACCCTTGCCTTCACACCCTCGCCCTCACACACTCCTTCGCACCCTCGCCTTCACACCCTCGCCCTCACACACACTCCCTCACACCCTCGCCTTCACACCCTCGCCCTCACACACACTCCCTCGCACCCTCGCCTTCACACCTTCTCCCTCGCACACTCCCTTGCACCCTCGCCTTCACACCCTCACCCTCACACACTCCCTCGCACCCTCGCCTTCACACCCTCGCCCTCACACACACTCCCTCACACCCTCGCCTTCACACCCTCGCCCTCACACACACTCCCTCGCACCCTTGCCTTCACACCCTCGCCCTCACACACTCCCTCGCACCCTCGCCTTCACACCCTCACCCTCACACACACTCCCTCGCACCCTTGCCTTCACACCCTCGCCCTCACACACACTCCCTTGCACCCTCATCTTCACACCCTCGCCTTCACACCCTTGCCCTCACGCGCACACCCTCATGCCCTCACCTTGGCGGGCCAGTCTCTCAGCAGAACATGGTCCTGGAGAACACGTCCTACTCTGGACACAATTTCAATGCAACTCCACCCCTCGGTGCACCTCTGACCCTAGGGAAGGGTTGTGGGGTAGAGTGGTCTGCACATACAATAGTCCCCCTTTCCCTCCTTGCCTTGCTTGGGGTCCAGTGAGGACGGGGGTGGGGGGAGGGAGGGAGCCTGGCTCCAGCCCTGGCCCCAGCCCTGAACATCTATGCTGCAGTTATGTACCCTGCAGCCCAAGCTGACTGGGGCCGCGGGACATGCAGCCCTCCCCTGGCTGGGCTCTCCGGAGCTGCAGTGGCCAGAGACAGACGCTTCTCACCTGGCCCCAACCTGCTGCGGTGAGAGAGGCTGGGGGTGTCCTCTCCCCCCCCCGGGGGCAGCCTGCAGACTGCCCCCCCCCCCGCCCCGCCCCGAGCAATGATTTAAATGAAGAAAAGCAAAAAGCATCTGAGTTAAGGACAATGCTGGGTCAGTCTTCTAATCGTCTATGAAAGCATATCGTCTGAGATTCACTGGACTCAGATCCTTTAATACTTTATTCATTAAATCCTGTATCGTTATTTATCCACAATTGGTGTCAAGCCTTGAGTTATCTGGATCATCCTCCTGGCCCTTTCTGAGTATTGGCCCAACGTTTCCAATCTTCCAGCCTTCCGGAGTTCTCCTGCGTCCCAAGGTTTATGAAAAGTGAACAGTGGTGGGCCGGAGAATCCTCGGAACTCTTCGGTGTAAGTTTTCTTAATGAAAGTTGCCCTCCGGATATAGTCTCCCCTCAATCCCCAGAAAAGGCATGGGGGGGATCCTCAAGGAATCCATGTTGAAGCACTTGGAAGAGGGGAAAGTGATCAGGAATAGTCAGCATGGATTCACCAAGGGCACGTCGTGCCTGACCAATCTGATTGGCGTCTATGATGAGGTAACTGGCTCTGTGGACGTGGGAAAGTCAGTGGATGTGATATACCTTGACTTTAGCAAAGCTTTTGATACAGGCTCCCACAATATTCTTGCCAGCAAGTTAAGGGAGTATGGATTGGATAAATGGACTTGATGGATAGAAAGCTGGATAGACTGTCTGGCCCAACAGGTAGTCATCAACAGCTCAATGTCAGGTTGGTGGTCGGTTTCTAGCGGAGTGCTCCAAGGATTGGTTCTAGGGCTGGTTTTGTTCAGGATTTTTAGGGGATGGATTGCACACTCAGCAAGTTTGAGGATGACACTAAGCTAAGGGGAGAGGTAGATACGCTGGAGAGCAGGGATAGACTCCAGAGAGACCCAGACAAATTGGAGGATTGGGCCAAAAGAAATCTGATGAGGTTCAACAAGGACAAGTGCTGAGTCCTGCACTTGGGATGGAAGAATCCCAAGCATTGTTACAGGCTGGGGACCGACTGGCTAGGTAACAGTTCAGCAGAAAAGGACCTGGGGATTACAGTGGATGAGAAGCTGGATATGAGTCAACAGTGTGTCCTTGTAGCCAAGAAGGCTAATGGCGTATTAGGGTGCATTAGGGGGAGCATTTCCAGCAGATCTAGAGAAGTGATTATTCCCCTTAATTTGGCACAGGTGAAGTCACACCTGGAGTATTGTGTCCAATTCTGTCCGTCCCCCCCCCCAGCCCCAGTACAAAAAGTATATGGACATAGTGGAGTGGGTCCAGGGGAGGGCAACCAACTTCCTGAAGGGAGGTTCCAAAGAGGCTGGAGAGAGGCTGTTCTCAGGGGTGACAGATGGCAGAACGAGGAGCAATGGTCTCCAGTTGCAGTGGGGGAGGTCTAGGTTGGATATTGGGAAAAACTATTTCCCTAGGCGGGTGGTGAAGCACTGGGCTGGGTTCCCTAGGGAGGGGGTGGAGTCTCCATCCCTAGAGGTGTTTAAGTCTCGGCTTGACAAAGCCCTGGCTGGGTTGATTGAGTTGGGGTTGGTCCTGCCTTGGGCAAGGGTCTCGATGACTCCTAAGGTCTCTTCCAGCCCTGGGATTCTATGATTCCATATCCATCTCGTAACAGAACTATACCTTAGCTAGGATTTTTTTGTTCCTGAAATACTTAAACTCCTTATTGTCCATTAGCCCTGATGTCTTTAGCTTTCCTTATCTCTTTTCTACACTTTATAATGTATTATTTATGTTGATTGCTATCTATTTCCCCCTTTCCCATGTGTAATATATTTCTTGATTATTTCTAATTGCTGTCTTCACTTCACCATTGAACCATGCTGGGCTTTTAGCCAGGGTTGTAGTCACTTTTAACAGCAGAGTCTTGGCTTTTTGGACATCTCAGAAATTGTTTTTTAAGGATCTCCCAATTTTCATTCAGGTTTTTTTTTCACAATCAATGTTGCTGGTAATTTTCCTCAGCTTTGGGAAATTAAGACTTTTCAAGCACCGAAGTGTATTTATTCCTGTTTGGCATTGTCTTCTATTCGTATATTGAATGCAATCAGCCCATCACCACTGGTTCCTAAGCAACCAGAAACTTACATTCCAGGGTTTAATTCATCTTTAGCCTTCATAATGAGGTCCAAAACAGAGTTACTTCTTGTTAGGTATAATACCTTATCATCTGTCATTTTTAGATGCTCTAATGAGGTTTTACTCCAAGCTTCCCAGTATAAATCATCCATTTTAAACTTAACTCTGCTCGGTCTAGCCAATGACTATATTACATTTTGCTTGACTGGAAAAAGATGCCTAATACAAAATGACTGCTAATACAGAAGCTTACAAAATATATGTATTTATTGATTCCAGTGATACTGCCAAAAACTGTCAATGGTGAGTCTCTATAACTGTTCCTCTCCAAGACAGAGAGGAAAATTCTGACACTCAAAGTAGAAAATGGTGTATAATGCTTTGTCTGGTTCATCATAATATCAAGACCTGGATTGATGACTTTATCTCACAATTATTAGACAGAAAAATATACACAAACATGTCAGTAAGGGTACATCTACACAGCAGCGTTATTTTGGAATAACAGACAATTATTCCTAGATAACGTATTGCACAACTATGCAGCAAGCCCGTTATTTCAGAAAAAATTCGAAAAAACAGGTTTCTTACTCCGACTTGTGTAAACCTCATTGTATGAGGAATAAGGGAAGTCGGCGGAAAAGAACTCTATTTTGAAATAAGTGCTGTGTAGACGTGCCCTGTTATATCATGTGGAGTGCCACAGTTTAAAAAGAAATCACTGGAAACAGAAAGCTTGAGCAGTTGCAAGTGTCCATTTATTTCATAACACAGAACGAACTAGAACCAGACAAAACCGGCTGGGCTGACCTCTACTGACCTAACTTAGTTACTATAACAACAAGATCTATGTCTACCACTCCCATACACAACACACCCAATTTCGAAATAAGCTATTTCGACGTAAGCTACGCAATTCGTGTAGCTCAAGTTGCATTGCTTATTTTGAGGTTAGCCCTGCTGTGTCGACGTGCCCAAAGGGGGCCTGAACTTTTAGTTCAGGGAACCACATATAAAGATTGGGTTGTTCGTTGAAAATGGACTAGGGATAGATAATGCCAGACACTCATATAACATTAAATAATGTGCCAATAAATCTAATGTGAGAGTGTTAAAAAAAATCTCAGTGCTAATTCTCCACTCAGAACAGAACAGCTGGAACTAACTCCACTGAGAGCAGCACATGAGAGAGAATCAGGCCCATTGGATACACAGGGCCAAACCCTGGCTGATTTACACTAATTGGGACATGGCCCAGTCTAGAAATCATGGACTTCAGCAGCCGGCATTTCCAAGGGGCCCAATAGCTGCATCAGCAAAGGCCAGGAATTTCAGCACCTGTGCCTGGACCAGACAGATTTTCCAAAGAACTCCGCGTCTGGCAGCCGATGCAAATCTGATCCCTGGTTTATCTCTCTAACTGGGGGCTAATTCCTTGTAATAACCTGAGCGATAGGGGTTGGGTCCGAAGAATAGAGCCAACAGCAGATCTGCACCCAAATCCGCATATGGGCCAACAGCCAGAATTCCCCAAAGTCTGGCCCTAGTTATACAGTAGTTATGCAGCAAACCGTTCCTTTCTGCCAGGTCTTGTGTTATGACGCGAGGTAGATACGCTTAAGGGCAGAGATAGGGTCCAGAGTGACTTATGAGACGCTGGATATGAGTCAACTGTGTGCCCTTGTAGCCAAGAAGGCTAATGGCATATTAGGGTGCATTAGGAGGAGCATTGCCAGCAGATCCAGAGATATCATTATTCCCCTTTATTCGGCTCTGGGGAGGCCGCATCTGGAGTATCGTGTCCAGTTCTGGGCCCCCCACTACAAAAAGGATGTGGACACATTGGAGAGGGTCCAGCGGAGGGCAACCAAAATGATTAGGGGGCTGGAGCATATGACTTATGAGGAGAGACTGAGGGTATGTCTACACTACCCCGCTAGTTCGAACTAGCAGGGTAATGTATGCATACCGAACGTGCAAATGAAGCCCGGGATTTGAATTTCCCGGGCTTTATTTGCGTAAGCCGGCCGGCGCCATTTTTAAATGCCGGCTTGTTCGAACCCCGTGCCGCGCGGCTACACGCGGCACGGGCTAGATAGTTCGAACTAGCAAGCCATTCCGAACTATCTGTATGCCTCGTGGAACGAGGTGTACAGATAGTTCGGAATGGCTTGCTAGTTTGAACTATCTAGCCCGTGCCGCGTGTAGCCGCGCGGCACGGGGTTCGAACAAGCCGGCATTTAAAAATGGCGCCGGCCGGCTTACGCAAATAAAGCCCGGGAAATTCAAATCCCGGGCTTCATTTGCACGTTCGGTATGCATACATTACCCCGCTAGTTCGAACTAGCGGGGTAGTGTAGACATACCCAGGGGGATTTGGGTCTGTTTAGTCTGCAGAAGCGAAGAGTGAGGGGGGATTTGAGAGCAGCCTTCAGCTTCCTGATGGAGGTTCCAAAGAGGATGGAGAGAGGCTGTTCTCAGTAGTGACAGATGGCAGAACAAGGAGCAATGGTCTCAAGTTGTGGTGGGAGAGGTCCAGGTTGGATATTAGGAAAAACTATTTCACTAGGAGGGTAGTGAAGCACTGGGATGGGTTACCTAGGGAAGTAGTGGAGTCTCCATCCCTAGAGGTGTTTAAGTCTCAGCTTGACAAAGCCCTGGCTGGGTTGATTTAGTTGGGATTGGTCCTGCCTAGAGCAAGGGGCTGGACTTGATGACTCCTGAGGTATCTTCCAGTTCTATGGTTCTATGTTTCTATGATTCTGTGAGGCAGCAGAGATTATGCTAGTCAGTCTGGGAGCCAGAGCCCCAGAGAAAAGCTCAGGGTTTGGCTGTACCCAGCCGCCCCCCGCGGGGATCCCCTTTATGCATAGGCGATAAAGCCAGAACGGACCATAGGGATCAGCTGGATTGACCTGCTCCATAACACAGGCCGTGGGACTGCCCGGAATTCATTCCTGTTTGAACTAGAGCAGAACTTATAGACAAAACTTCAAGCGATGGAGAATCCCCGTTGTTCCAATGACTAGTTACCCTCCCGGCTGAAAACTGGCCTCTTCTTTTCAGTTTGAGTATGTCTGACGTCAGCTGTCAGCCATTGGCTCATCTTATAGGAGCTGAGGAGCCTGCTGTGGAATTTCTGACCCCTCCGTAACACTCAGGGTGCGTCGACACAGCAGGGCTTAACTGGAAAGAAGCGGAACAAATCGAGCTACACCAACTGCAGAGCTCATTTCAAAATTGGGAGCATCTCCACAGCACTGATTTTGAAATGGAGCCCTCTTCCTCTGACCTCCCTTCCGCCTCGCAAAATGAGCGTTACAGGATTCAGAGTAAGTGCTACGTAGTCCTGTCTTTTGTTCCAGCTCAACAGTATTTCTAAGCTATTTTGAAACAACGCTAGTGATTTCGAAATGCTGGTGCTGTGCAGACGGACCCTTACACACTGCCTGTCTGTGTGTGACCTTAACCTTCGCGTGGCCACTCACTGCAGACCTGTCTTACCTCGACTCCGCAGTGCGTGGCCGACCATAGCCTGCAATTTGGCTGGGAGCACTCTGCTGGTTCTGCTGTCAGGAACGAGGCCTTTCCTGCTCGCTGTAATTAACGAAGAATCCTTCCCCGGCGGCTTTGTGCCCCGGGATTGGAGACTCTTCACTCGTGTGCAGAACAGAAGGCAGAGAAGTCTGCTGGGTTTCTGGGTACACGGCAGAAGTGCTCCGCTGCTCAGAGTGACAGGAAAACACTAAACAAGGGGGTGATAAATGACGAGAAGCCGCTGGCGGCTGGTGAAGTGCATCCGGCTGCTCTGGGAGAACTCATTTTCATGAGCAGCCGCAACTTTTGATGGGGCTGTTTGACCAGGCTCCCATTCCTCAGAAGCTACATAAACCCAGGACCATGAATCCTCCTTAGCCAGAGATTGTCAAGCCATTACCTGCTGATTTGCTGGGAGAAGTGAGACGGCAGGATTTAAAGCCCGGAGCCTTGCTCTTCTCTCCATCTCTTTGATGGGAGCAAGGAAGAAGGGTTAAACGAGATTTTCTCCTAGTAAATTTCAGCAAAGGAACGGCCAATTCCTGCTCCCTTCAAAGAAATATTTTGCCTTGGCCCCCCCTTTGCCTGTGCGCTTGCTGAGCGGTCAGAGAGCACACTGATGTGGGATGCGATAGTGATTCCCTTTTCACACCCACGTATCAATTGATGGAAAATGTCTTGGAATTATGGGCTTCTCAGTACAAAGATAAAATGAAATCACTCAATAGGGGAAAGTAATTTCCCTCTCCAAGCTGGCGCTTGTATCTGTCACATTTATTACTCAGTGCTAAAGCATCCTTGTTGAATTGTCCAATCTGTTCCAGGGCGTTTCGCCCCCTCCCGCCAAGAGACGTGTCTTATTTATCACAATGGGCCCCAGAATAAATTAGATTCTCCCTTTGAGGCAAAGGACTAGATTGACACACGGTACCGAGCAGCAATTCCACCCCTCTGAATATTCTCTACAGTGGGGCCTCTGCCTCTCATTCCCCCCCCCCCCCCCCGGTATTAACATCAGCTGAGTGATTCATTTTGCAATCCCAGAGAACGCTGCTCAGGCTGAAGACATTTCATTGCCTGTTTACACCCAGTATCTCTGCTGCAGTCTGGTCTCAGATTGTATCTCTGCTAAATATTTGAGAGAGTCTGTCTGTCTGTCTGTTTGTTCAAGAACTCCTCCGACACGGGAAGAGCTAGGACCACCAGATTCAATCTACAGCTTCCTCTTACACCTTAAAGCAAGGTCCGGGCTCAGCTGTGCCAGGACAACGGGATGTACCCCGAATGGGATTGCTTCTCTGAAAAGTGACAGGATCACCAGGTAGAAGGGGCTGGCTGGGCACATGTCCCACTGTTCAGAACTGCCCCCGCCCAAGCCTCCCACACCTTTTAGGGAGAGCGGAGGGGCTGAACTCCCCCCACCCCATTTGTACGGGGACATTGTTGACTGTTTCCCTTTGTCAGAGCGCGAGGGGAAAGTGCCCAGTTTGCTGCATTCCTCACTCTGGCTGTGGGGTGCGGGGGGCAGATGTACCAGGACCTGCCCCAGTTGGGGGACATCCCTGCTGTGCCCACAGGAGCTGCAGTGGCCATAGAAAAGCTCTTTGCACCTGCTGCGAAGCTGGTGTGTGAGAGAAGGCTGGAGTATCCCTCTCTCCCCTGTCAGCCTGTAGAGGGAACCCCTCCTCCCCAGCCCCACCCCAGAGCAATGATTTCAATGAAGCATGGACAGTTTCATTTATTCCCCCGCAAAAAAAAATTACTTGAGTTAAGGATCCAAGCGATGCTGGGTAAGTTGTCTAGCGTAACATACAAAGGGTTGGAGACCTTTAGGGTACGTCTACACTGCAGCTTCCCACCTTAGGGAGACAGACACTCACTAGTCCTCGAGCCGGTGTGTTCAGCATGGCCATGTAGACATAGCAGAGCATGTGGCAGGGTGGGAGACCATCCAGATATGCACCTGGGGTCCAGGTGGCCATGGGCGTGGCACCGCGCGGGCTCCCGCCAGTGCGTCGCTTTATTTAGCGAAGAGCTCAGGCCAGACGTGCACGTGTCGTCCAGCCGAGATGGGAGCATGTGGCCAGCTGCGGTCAGTGTTCCCTGGAAGCTGGGCGCTTGGGCGGCTGCCCAGGAGAAATTCCAATGGCGCCCAGCTGATGAGCAGAGCACCCACAGCTGGCAGTGTGTCTCTCTATTGGTGGTGCTGCAGTGTAGACATGCCATTAGAGGGATTTGCAGAAAGCTTCCTCCATGACACGAAGCTGCTGCCTCAGAGGCTCTTGCCCAGGCACAAGCCTGCTAGCTGAGATTAGCGGGGGTGCTCTTGCTAAGAGAACCCTGCTTTAAGCTAAGATTATACAAAACAACTCGTGATTATTGATGCTCCCATTTTCCAACATCACATAGTTTCTTGGCGAAATCCCCACCAGCTCCGGTCGCTGGCCAGAGGCTAAATGGACGGAGCCAGGCGGGAGAAGGAGGCAGGATTATCCTGCCATCTGGGCTCAGGGAGACACAAAGAGGCTGGGACAGAGCTGGGCACTAAATTCGAGGACAGCGCTATGGCGGAGTGGGCCTTGCCCTATGGCGGAGTGCAGAGCTGGCGCCCCAGGGGCCCACGCTATGAATTACAGGTGGGTTTGGAATCTCCCCTTTCCAATGATGCCATCTCTAGGTCGCCTTCCCCTGGGGTTTACTTACTGGGGACAGATGAGGTGGGAAAAGCTGACGTGCTCAATGCTTATATTGCCCAATCTTCACGGACAGGGTCAGCTCCCAGACGGCTGCACTGGGCAGCGCAGTGCGGGGGAGGAGGTGGGCAGCCCCCGGTGGTGATAGAACAGGGTAAGGGCCATTTACAAAAGCTGGACATGCACAAGTCCACAGGGCCAGAGCTAACACAGCCGAGGGGGCTGAGGCAGCTGGCCGATGTGACTGCAGAGCCATTGACCGCTATCTCTGAAAATTTGTAGTGATTGAGGGAGGTCCCGGACAACTGGAAAAAGGCAAATGCGGCGCCCGTCTTTAAAAAGGGAAGGACAATCCAGGGAGCTACAGACCAGTCAGCCTCAGCTCAGTCCCAGGAAAAATCATGGAGGGGATCCTCAAAGAATCCATTTTGAAGCACTTGGAAGAGGGGAAAGTGATCAGGAATAGTCAACATGGATTCACCAAGGGCAAGTCCCGCCTGACCAATCTGATTAGCATCTATGACGAGGTACATAAGAACATAAGAATGGCTGGACTGGGTCAGACCAAAGGTCCATGTAGCCCAGTAGCCTGTCTACCGACAGTGGCCAGCACCAGGTGCCCCAGAGAGAGTGGACCGAAGACAATGATCAAGCGATTTGTCTCCTGCCATCCCTCTCCAGCCTCTGACAAACAAAGGCCAAGGACACCATTTTATCCCCTGGCTAATAGCCTTTTATAGACCTAACCTCCATGAAATTATCTAGCTTCTCTTTAAACTCTATTATAGTCCCAGCCTTCACAGCCTCCTCTGGCAAGGAGTTCCACAGGTTGACAACACGCTGTGTGAAGAAGAACTTTCTTTTATTAGTTTTAAACCTGCTACCCGTTAATTTCATTTGGTGTCCTCTAGTTCTTCTATTTAGGGAACTAATAAATAACTTTTCTTTATCGGCCCTCTCCACACCACTCATGATTTTATTTACCTCTATCATATCCCCCCTCGGTCTCCTCTTTTCTAAACTGAAAAGGCCCAGTCGCTTTAACCTCTTCTCATATGGGACCTGTTCCAAACCCCTAATCATTTTAGTTGCCCTTTTCTGAACCCTTTCCAAGGCCAAAATATCTTTGTTGAGGTGAAGAGACCACATCTGTACACAGTATTCAAGATGTGGGCGTATCATAGTTTTATACAGGGCAGTAAGATATTCTGGGTCTTATTTTCTATCCCTTTCTTAATAATTCCTAGCATCCTATTTGCCTTTTTGACCGCCGCTGCACACTGCGTGGAAGTTTTCAGAGAACTGTCCATGTTAACTCCAAGATCTCTTCCTGATTTGTCGTAGCCAAATTAGCCCCCATCATACTGTACGTATAGTTGGGGTTATTTTTCCCGATGTGCATTACTTTACACTTATCCACATTAAATTTCATTTGCCATTTTGTTGCCCAATCACTCAGTTTGGTGAGATCTTCTTGAAGTCCCTCACAGTCTGCTTCTGTCTTGAAACAGTTTGGTATCATCTGCAAACTTTACTACCTCACTGCTTACCCCTTTCTCCAGATCATTTATGAATAAGTTGAAAAGGATTGGTCCCAGGACTTACCCTTGGGGGACACCACTAGTTACCCCTCTCCAATCTGAAAATTTACCATTTATTCCTACTCTTTGTTTCCTGTCTTTTAACCAGTTCTCAATCCAAGAAAGGAGCTTCCCTCTTATCCCATGGCCATGTAATTTACACAAGAGCCTTTGGTGAGGGACCTTGTCAAAGGCTTTCTGAAAATCCAAGTATACTATATCTATTGGATCCCCCTTGTCCGCATGTTTGTTAAGCCCTTCAAAGAACTCTAAGGGTATGTCTACACTACCACCCTAGTTCGAACTAGGGTGGTAATGTAGGCAACCGGAGTTGCAAATGAAGCCCGGGATTTGAATTTCCCGGGCTTCATTTGCATAGAGTACTCACGAGGAGTAACGGTAGTTCAGATTAGGAAGCCTAGTCGGAACTACCTAGTCCGTGCCGCGTGTAGCCGCGCGGCACGGAGTCCGCACTAGCGGCCATTTAAAAATGGCGGCGCCCGGCTTTATGCAAATGAAGCCCGGGAAATTCAAATCCCGGGCTTCATTTGCAACTCCGGTTGCCTACATTACCACCCTAGTTCGAACTAGGGTGGTAGTGTAGACATACCCTAATAGATTAGTAAGACAGGATTTCCCTTTACAGAAACCATGTTGACTTTTGTCCAACAAATTATGTTCTTCTACATGCTTCACAATTTTATTCTTTACTATTGTTTCTACTAATTTGCCCGGTACTGAAGTTAGACTTACCGGCCTGTAATTGCCAGGATCGCCTCTAGAGCCCTTTTTAAATATTGGTGTAACGTTGGCTACCTTCCAGTCATTAGGTACAGAAGCCGATTTAAAGGATAGGTTACAAACCACAGATAATAGTTCAGCAATTTCCCATTTGAGTTCTTTTAGAACCCTTGGATGAATGCCATCCGGACCCGGAGATTTGTTAACATTAAGTTTTTCTATTTGTTCCAAAACCTCCTCTAATGACACTTCAATCTGGGACAGTTCCTCAGATTCATCAGCCACAAAGGACGGTGCAGATTTGGGAATCTCCCCAATGTCCTCAGCCATGAAGACTGAAGCAAAGAAATCAGCCATTGTGGAGAAACTAAATGTTTCGTCCTTGATTGCTCCTTTTATAGCTCGATCATCTAGGGGACCCACAGGTTTTTTAGCAGGCTTCCTGCTTCTAATGAACTTAAAAAACATTTTGTTATTTCTTTTTGAGTTTTTGGCTAGCTGTTCCTCAAAATCTTTTTTTGCTTTTCTTATTACATGTTTACACTTGATTTGACAGTGTTTATGTTCCTTTCTATTTATCTCACTAGGATTGGACTTCCACTTCTTAAGAGATGCCTTTTTGTCCCTCACTGCTTCTTTTACATGGTGGTTAAGCCACAGTGACTCTTTTTTAGGTCTCTTGCTATGTTTTTTAATTTGGGGTATACATTTAAGTTGGGCCTCTATTATGGTGTCTTTAAAAAGTTTCCATGCAGCTTTCAGGGATTTGGCTCTAGTCACTGTGCCTTTTAATTTCTGTTTAACTAACCTCCTCATTTTTGTGTAATTCCCCTTTTTGAAATTAAATGCCAGGGTGCTGGACTGCTGAGGTGTTCTTCCCACCACTGGAATGTTGAATATTATATTATGGTCACTATTCCCAAGCGGTCCTGTAACGGTTATATCCTGGACCTGATCCTGTGCTCCACTCAGGACGAAATCGAGAATTGCCTCTCCCCTTGTGGGTTCCTGCACCAGCTGCTCCAAGAAGCAGTCATTTAAGCCATTGAGAAATTTTATCTCCGCTTCTCTTCCTGAGGTGACATGTATCCAGTCAATATGGGGGTAATTAAAATCCCCCATTATTATAGAGTTCTTTATTTTGGTAGCCTCTCTAATCTCCCTCAGCATTTCAATGTCAGTATCGCTGTCCTGGTCAGGTGGTCGGTAATATATCCCTACTGCTAATTTCTTATTATTGGAGCATGGAATTACTATCCATAGCGATTCTATGGAACATGTTGATTCACTTAATATTTTTATTTCATTTGATTCTACATTATCTTTCACATACAGTGTCACTCCGCCACCCAGCCGGCCTGCTCTATCCTTTCTATATATTTTATATCCCGGTATGATTGTGTCCCACAGATTTTCCTCATTCCACCAGGTTTCAGTGATGCCTATTATGTCAATCTCCTCATTTAATACGAGGTACTCTAGTTCACCCATCTTATTAGTCAGACTCCTAGCATTTGTGTACAAGCACTTTAAAAATTTGCCACTGCTTATTTGTCTGCCCTTCCCTGATGCATTGGATTCCTTTGTATGCGGTTGTTTGTCTGCTCTGGCCCATGGTTTGCCCTCTCCCCTTCGCTCTTTCTGACTACAGCTTAGAGAATCTCTATCAATGGATTCTCCTCTAAGAGAAGTCTCCCTCCAATTTACGTGCATCTCCGCACCAATCGGCTTTCCCCCATCTCTTAGTTTAAAAACTGCTCTAGGCCTTTTTAATGTTTAGTGCCAGCAGTCTGGTTCCACCCTGGTTTAGGTGGAGCCCATCCTTCCTGTATAGGCTCCCCCTCTCCCAAAAGTGTCCTTAATTCCTAATAAATCCAAACCCCTCTTCCCTACACCATTGTCTCATCCACGCATTGAGACTCTGAAGCTCCGCCTGCCTACCTGGCCCTGCGCGTGGAACTGGAAGCATTTCCGAGAATGCCACCATAGAGGTCCTGGATTTCAGTCTCTTTCCTAGCAGCCTAAATTTGGCTTCCAGGACATCTCTCCTACCCTTCCCTACGTCATTGGTACCTACATGTACCACGACCACCGGCTCCTCCCCAGCACTACACATAAGTCTATCTAGATGCCTCGAGAGATCCACAACCTTCGCACCAGGCAGGCAAGTGACCATACGGTTCTCCCGGTCATCACAAACCCAACTATCTATGTTTCTAACGATCGAATCACCCACTACTAACACCTGCCTCTTTCTAACTGGCATTTCTAACTGCAACATCCTCTGGGAGGAGGGTCCCAACTACGGGATGGTTTCCCTCTGCTCCCATTGAATGCTCTGTTCCCTTGAGACTTTCATCCTCCTTAAGAACACTGGGGCTCTCAGACTGGAGGTGGGACAGTACTACAGTGTCCCAGAAAGTCTCATCAACATAGCTCTCTACCTCCCTTAGCTCCTCCAGTTCAGCCACCCTGGCCTCCAAAGCCCGAACTCGGTCTCTGAGGGTCAGGAGCTCCTTGCAACGGGTGCACACATACGCCACCCACCCACAGGGCAGGTAATCATACATGTTACACTCGACACAATGAACAGGATAGCCCCCACTCTGCTGCTGGGCTTCTGTCTCCATTTTTTTAATGAATAAGTTTAAGTATAAACTGGGATTCTTTTTAAACCTCTGGAGTATAGATTATTCTAAGAGTTATGTTTTAAAGAAGGCCAGAAGTCACTAGTGCCCTCTAGCCTCCCCCTCCAAACTCCCTGTTAGCTGTTCCTGGTCGCAAGCTCCCTGGTCGCTGAGTCACAGGCTTATATAGCTCTGGTAGCCCCTCCCCCTGACTGAGGCTCAGCCAATTAACAGAGGCTTCTAGATTTCAAACCTTTTAGAAGCTCCTTCAAACAAACAAACCAAACAGACAAATGCAAGCTCAGCACACAGCAACTCCCCCCCCCCCCCCACACACACACACAAACACATTGGATTCAATAGCTTCATTAATGACCTGGGTGAGGGGATATTTTACACCCTCAGCAAGGCTGTGGCTGACACTGAGCTGGGGGGAGAGGGTAGATACGCAGGAGGCTGGGGAGAGGGTCCACAGCAACCTAGACAAAAGAAATCTGAACATGAGCAAGTGCAGAGTCCTGCACTTAGGTCAGCAGAATCCCTGCACTGCCGCAGGCTAGGGGCCGTGCCGGTTGCAGCTGGGGTTGGCAGCTGCCTGATAGCTCTGTGGGTCTGGGTTCTAGCCCCCTGTGATCTTACATTATGCCCAGCGCATCCCCAAAGCTCTCCCAGGACCAGGCACTGAGCCCTGGCGGTAGCAGGTGGGACTGACTCTCCTCCTGCTTTCACACAGGGCAATCCAAAGTCACCCTGCACCTCCACGGGGTGCGAGATCAGAGCCAGGGGCATGCCTCCACCTCCCGTGGACTTTGCCTCACTTCCCCCAGGCCGAGGTGCTATCAGCCCCACTGGCGCCAGCCTGGAGCTGTGGAGAGCCAGGGGCTGCGAGTCCCTTTTCTTCCCTAAAGCAATCGCCTCTTGAGCTGCTCCATGTGCCTCGCCCTTGCTAGAGCCAGTTCACAGCCCCCGAACTGCAGCCCACGCTCTGCCCCTGCCACCACCAGTGCGCCTCAGGCAGACAGGCTGCTGGGCTAGGCACCTGGCGGGGAAATCAAGGCCAACGAGACTCTCTTCCAGAGGTGCTGACTGGCGGTGCCATCGTGAAGGGAGTGTTGCCGGCGTCTCCTCGGCCGGGGTCAAGCTTCCGCAGACCTCAACAGGCTGCCGTTAAGTCATTCCCGCTGTCTGACAATGGGGGCCCGGAATGACTCCTGGCTCACCCTCTCAGGCCAGACCCGTCCCGGTGCCAGGAGGCTGCCCTGGCTTGCCTGGATTCACCCCGGTGTAATCAGTTCTTTTGCTTCACTCAGAGTCACGCTGCAAAAGCTGTGGATTCAAGAGGGAGCCGGTGGAAGTTGCGTGAGGCCGTGAACAGGTCTCCCGTGCACCCACGCTGACTGCAGGCAACCCACCCCCTCCTTCACCAAAGAGAAGCAGGTGCCCAAGTGTCCAGAGAGGCAGGAGCGTGGCCACTAGAGCCAGGAGCCAGATTCAGAGGCCACGGGAGGCAGCATGTTCCCCCAGCATTTGCCAAGCTCAAATAGCAAAGGACTTTTGTCCAGTCTAGCCCTGGCTCCCCAGCCCCACGCCACCTTCGCGCCACGTGGCTCGTGCCCTAGGAAGGAAAGGCCCTGGAGCCCCGGGACTATGTTCATCTGACTTGGCACTCCACGGCGTAGCTTTCGGGCCTCTGCCCTCTCTGCCCGGGGAAGGGGCTGCCAAGGGGAAGAGCGAGCAGCGGAACAGCGGCACAGGGAGTAAGACTCTGGAAGCGAGACTCGTCCTTGCTGATGGTGGCGTTCGGATGGTGAGACGTCGGCTCGGGCTGAAAGGGGGGCAGGGTTTGAGCGACGGGACAAACGGGGTTTGTTGCCGGTGCTGTTTGCTCTTTGCATTGTGTTCCTGGAACATGCCGCTGCTGACTGGGACGTGCACCGTGCCTGGCCCCGCGCCAGCGCGCTCGCCTAGTGCTAGCGCACTGGAGGGAAAGGCCTCCCCGAAGCAATGTTTGTTACACTTGCCTGTTCGCTGCTAGCCCTGCCATGTCCTGCCTGGCCCCTTGTGGCCCAGACCAGAGGCCCTGGAAAAGATCCCAGGGATGTCTGTCTGCTGGAACCATGATAGGTCCAATGGGCTTCCCAGGCTGGAAAATCAACCCCCCACCACAGGGCAGAAACGCCCATGCGGGCACCGTGCAACATCGTCTGGCAACCCTGCATTGGGAGCTAGCCAGGCATGAGCTTCCCTGCCCACCTGTGAGCTGCGGACTTGTGGCAATCAGAGGGAGCCTGGAGGGAGGAGGCGACTGACAGGGAGGGACCATCACTCCCTCCTACCGAGTCCAATCCTGTCTGGTGCTGAATTAACGCCAGAGGGAGGTCAGGGAGCTCAGCCCCCCGAAGGAGGAGTTCAGCCCCTTGCAGAATACATGCCCAGATGGGGGGGGGGGGGGGGAGTCCTGTGGAGTGGGGAGTGGCAAGGGGAGAGGAACTGAACAGGCATCAATGGCAACTAGAATTCCAGCTGACTTCCACCAGTGGGGTCAGAGGTCGTCAGGATGGAACATCAACAGACGCGGAAGATGAGCGGAGAGCTGGTTACAATTTTCTGTCAAAACAGTAATAGGTGAGAAATGGCTTTAATTTGACATTTTTTACTAAATTTTCCAAGCCTGAAAACCAAAATAAAATTTGCAAATATTTTACCAAAATCCTGATATTTGGCTACAAACATATTTTTACTCAAAACAGTTTTCAAAAACTGCTTTTTCTTCAGATTCTGTTTTCAGTTTTTCATCCAAAACCCCCAAACAATTAAAATTTTGGCAAAAACAAAGAATACTTTTTTTAGTTTTCCCATGAACAATAATTGGCATTTTTGGACCAAGTTTAACGCCCACGGCTGAAATATTGTATTAAGTTCATGGCACAATGTTACCTTAAATATATTTGACTGAGCTAAGACAAGAGAAATAGAAATGATGAGCAGAGTTGGAATGATTAATCATGAGGAAAAATTCCAGTTGCTAAGCATGTTTGGTTTGGCTAAGTGACAGCTACAGGGTGGGGATTTAATAACCAGACAGCTGAAGTGTGTTAATGCCCAGAGAGAACAAGGAGTTAGCACTAAATGTAGAAGGGACACTAAAAATAAATCTGTTTGGAAGTGAGTCTTGTTAGTGGAATTGTGTCCTGAGAAATGTGGGACCCACTCCATTGTTCGCCTTTAGAGCTAGGCTGGATGAATAAATCAATGAGGACTGACCTATGGGGAGGAACCCGGGGTGGCCAATTGTAACCCACACACCTAGTGGGGTCCACTGACCAATGCAGTGGTGCCTCGACCACAGCAACAGCTAAGATCAAGAGCCCTCTGCAGCAGGGGTTAGGTGGCAGCTGGCTTTTAGCTCAGAGGGTAGAGGCTCCTCTACTGAGCTCCAGAGGTCCCAAGTTCAAACCCACTTGGTGGTGATTACACAAGATTTTGATGGTCACGTGGTTTTCGCCATCCCTAACATGGGTAACAGCTCAGATCTGAACGTTAGGAATTGTCTACAGTTCCTTGGAAAGCCAATGGAGGAGTTCTTGAACAAAGAGACAGACAGACACACAAACTCTCTACATATAGATTGGCAAAATCAGGCATCAGCCAATGCCTCTGAGCAGTGACTCAGCCCCAAGCCTGCTGCCTCGTCGAAGCCCCTTCCGGGAGACGGCTCTAAATCACTCCTCCGATGCTCCATCGTCAGCCCCAATTCTGGGTTCCCCCTTCCACAGCGTCACTTCTGCCTCTGGGCAGGGGATTCCCAAGTGTTAGGAACCTAGGAGCCAATGAAAAATGCTGATACGTAAATAGGAAAGTGAGGCTGAGCCCATGAAAGGTTCTAAGATGACTGGGAGCAAACGGCTCCGATTAAAGGCTGGAGAAGGGAGGTGTCATGGTCTAGTGGGGAGCAGAGTTTCCTCTAATACCTGCCATCCATGTACAGAATAAATGTTGTTCTGTGCACCAAGGCATGTGCAGGTGTGCACCACCAGAGGAGACACATGCGGCCGGCTGCGGGTTCTCAGCAAATCAGCTGGACGGCATTGGAATCGCTCCCGGGTGGCCCCTCAAGCCCTCAGCTTACAGGGACGCTGGTGGCCAGGACCCTGGGGCCCACTCTGGGGTGTGGGAAGAGGTGAATTCTCTTCCCAGCTCCGCTGTGTGATCAGCGGCCAGTCACCTCCCCTTCTGGGTTTCTCCCCCCCCCTCCCCGACTGCTTACGTTGCGGGCTCCATATGAACAGTGCCCACCTCCGAGACACCCTAACCTCACCTGTGGCTCTTCAGAGCAATTGGCTGGCTCCAGTGCGTGCCCGCAGCGATAAGACCAGCTGCCGAACCAGCAGACTGAGAAGGCAGAGGCACGTCTGACCACCCTGTCTAGTCTGCTGCTTCGGACCAGACGCTCCCTGAGGCCGCTTCCAATACAACCTTTCATTCAGCCAATCTCGTCCGGTGCCAGGAGCGGAGGCGAGTTCCTCCCCATGAAAGCACTTTACAGGAAACAAGGAAATCTATTGTTTCCTGCGGGGAAGGATGCTGCTGTCCAGGGAAAACAGCATTTCTCTGTCACTGTGGCCCGGGGGTGCTCAGCTGCTGAATCCCAATGACTAATCATTCCAGATGACAATTACTAATAAAATCACCATTTAAAACGGCCATTACTTCAAGCGTTTCCCCCCAACATGCCAAGCACTCAGCAAAGTGACAAATGATTTAAAAACATTTCCAACCCGAGTGAAATGCAGCTGCATCTGGGGTGGAAGGTGGCAGCTGTGACAGGTTGCCCTCGCTGAGATGCCAGCTGAATCTGACCTCCTGCATAGCTCAGGCTGCAGGACTTCCCTGGATTAACGCCTGTGTGAACTAGAGCAGATGTTCTAGAAAAACATCCAATCTTCATTTCAAAGTTGCTAGGGATGAGGAAAATGGTCAAGTCTCCTGTCATTGTTAATGTGTGCTCTATTTCCAGTGTGAGATCGGTCAGCCTCCCATTCAGTGGCCTGTGGTAGACAAGAGGTGTCCCTGCTGGCCCTAAAATCCATGAATCTGGGAAACTGGGATGTGTCCAGGACACCTGAGCTCACACCCTTCCCCATGCAAGAAACGCCCCCAGTTAGTCACACCAGAGCGTTCACACTCGCGAGACAGACAGGAGGCCTCCTCGCCCGCCTTTAGGGAACGGAGTCTGAGCTCTGATTTCAGAGGCTCTGAGCACCCCAGAGCTCACAGAAGCGAATCCCCTGCTGGGACGGTCCCACTCCTAATCAGGCCCTTTTGGTTGAGGGGCTTCAATCTGCATTGAGGTACCTAACTTCAGGCACCCGACTTTGAAAATCGTGGCCCATTTGGCAAAAGTCTGCGTGTGGCTGCCAATGTCCTGAATGAATTCCAGTTCCTGTCGCGGGCCTGGGCCTGGCCACAGGCCCACCGGCACCCTCATTCGCTGGCCTGACCCGCCGCGCTCCTCTCAAGACCATTGTTCACCGCAAGGCTCAGGACCTTGGTTTTATGTCTCCTCTGGGACAACCCGCGGCAGCGCAGCGCGGCCTGACCCCGCGACGCCACGAGGCTCCCTCCTGGCGTGGGAGAGCCACTCCCGGCTGCTCCAGCTCTCCTCAGGAGCGCTCTCCTTCCAGGTGCACTTGCCCCAGAGCTTCCGAATCGAATCCGTCTGAGCAGATGGTGCCCCAGACAAGTTCCATCCGGTCAGCGGGAGGCAGGGCTGCCAGAGACGGAGAGAACCATCCGATCAATGAACTCAGGGTATGTCTACACTACCCTCCTAGTTCGAACTAGGAGGGTAATGTATGCATACCGCACTTGCTAATGAAGCCCGGGATTTGAATTTCCCGGGCTTCATTAGCATAAGCGGGGAGCCGCCATTTTTAAATCCCCGCTGCTTCGAACCCCGTGCAGCGCGGCTACACGGGGCTCGAACTAGGTAGTTCGGACTAGGTTCCTATTCCGAACTACTGTTACTCCTCGTGAAACGAGGTGTACCGGTAGTTCGGAATAGGCACCCTAGTCCGAACTACCTAGTTCGAGCCCCGTGTAGCCGCGCTGCACGGGGTTCGAAGCAGCGGGGATTTAAAAATGGCGGCTCCCCGCTTATGCTAATGAAGCCCGGGAAATTCAAATCCCGGGCTTCATTAGCAAGTGCGGTATGCATACATTACCCCGCCAGTTCGAACTAGCGGGGTAGTGTAGACATACCCTCACTGATTCTTCCCTGGCCTCTTCTAACCCTGGCTGCACATAATTCCATCAGCCTCCACGGGCTCTGCCAGAGCCACTGGGCCGTCAGCTGGGTCAATGGCTCGAGGCTCAGGCTGAATGTGTGTGCACCTCAGTGGCCTCTTGCCCACACCTGGTCTGTCACAAACAAAGACTTCGCTCTGCTGGCCCCCTGACCTTCCCGGGGCCCCACACTCACCACACCAGCCCTGCCCCCTGCACGCAGCCAGACCCACCAGTGCTGGGAAGGAGCCAGGGTGGGCGGGAGAGCAGGGGGAATTCAGCGAGGCCCACTCCTGTAGCTCCTGGCAGCATCTACTGCGCCGCTCTGGGGGCAGACAGGAACCTGCCTTCTGCCACCCTGGGCATTACAATCCATTCTTCATAGCACATGGTTCCACCCACTCCGTCCAGACGGGCTTTGAGCAGAGCTGGGCAAAGTTCAGACTAAGACTCAGAGGGGAGCGCGACTTCTGCTAGGCGAGCCCCAAGCGACATGCTCCACAGCAACGCTGACAATGGGCAGCAGGGCTCCTAAGCTGTGTAGGGCTGGACCAAGGCCTAGACCCATCTCTAAGGCTTGAGCTCCTGGAGTCCTGTGATGGAGTCAGAGATGCAGCTCACAGTACAAGGAGGGATCTTTCCCGCCCTCCTGGATAAAAAAGAAGCTAGTAAACCTTATTAGGGCATCAGGGCATACGCTTTTGTGAGCTACGACTCATCAGGTGCGGAGGAAGAAGAAAGAGGAGGCCATGCTGCCTTCTCCGCAGGCTTTTTTCTTTCCTCTTCAGCATCTGATGAAGTGAGCTGTGGCTCACGAAAGCGTATGCCCTAAAACACACAGAAATTCGTTAGTTTTTAAAGTGCCACCAGACTCCTTGTTGCTTTTGCTGAAACAGACTCACACGACTCCCTTCTGATTCCTATTAGTACTGAACCCACAGAGACCTCCCATATAAACGGCCAGGCTGGGTCAGACCAAAGGCCCATGTAGCCCAGTGTCCTGTCTGCCCACAGTGGCCAATGCCAGAGGGAGTGAACAAACCAGGCAATTACCAAGTGACTCCGCCCCTGCCGGCAAACAGTGTCTAGAGATACCCAGAGTATGTAGCTGCATTCCTGGCCCGTCCCAAGAGCCATCGATGGACTTTCCTAGTTCATGGGGTGCCTGCACTCTGTGAAGGCGTATTTCCTTGTATTTGCTTTAAACCTGCGGCCTAATTATTTCATTGGGTGAGCCCTAGTTAAAGTGTTACATCAGCGTAAATTGTGTTTCCTTTTTCACCCTCTCCGCACCAGTCAAGAGTCTCTTGACCTCTCTCATATTCTCCATTGTCTCTTTTTCAAGCTGCGAGGTCCCATTTTTTAAATCTTTCCTCAAAGACACTGTTCCATCCCCCTAGCTATTTTGTTGTCCTGCTCTACCTTCTTCCAGGTGCGATATATCTTTTGGAGATAGGGCGACCGGATTGGCATGCAGTATTCAAGCTGTGGACATACCATAGATTTATGCAGAGGCATTATGATATTTCCTGCCTTCTTACCTCTACCCCTTTCCTAATGGTTTCTAGCCCTGTGTTAGTGGTTTGTTTGTTTGGGTTTTTTAAACTGATGCTGCACTTTGAGCAGATGTTTACAGAGAACTATCTACCTTGACTCCAAGGTCTCTTGCTTAAGTGGTAATGTAATGCTAACAGACCTCGTGGTCTGCAGGCAGAATCAAGTCAGGCCTCTGGAGCTTAGTGCAGGAGCCTCTAGCCCTGTGGTCACCAACCAGTAGATCGCGATCTACCGGTAGATCTCAGGGGCTCTAAGAGTAGCTCTTGAGCCCTCTCTGAACTGTGCACCTGCACAGTGCATTTACATTAGATTTCCTCATGTAATGTAGGCGGGGCTTCAAGGAAGGGGCGGGGCAGTAGATCTTCACCTGTTCTGAGACTTAAAAAGTGATCTTGGGTGTAAAAAGGTTGGAGACCACTGCTCTAGCCCATGAGCTAGAAGCCAGCTGGTCTCAGCTACGGCTGTGGAGCAGCCTCATTGGGCTCGGTGGCAGTAGATGGGACAGTCACACCCAGGCGTGTGGGTTACAGTAGCAGCTACTTCAGAGCCTGTAATTTTGTAGGTAAAGTTGGGATTGTTTTCCAGTGCACATCCCTTTGCATTTACCCCATTGCAGCATGGCTCAGCCCTCCGCCCAGAGTCCTCAGTCGTCTCGCAATGGATGTCCCCTTTTGTTTCTCTCTGCCCCTCCGTCCCAGCAGCATGCAGCTTCTAGGACAGGCACAGGCCTGGGATATGAGTTGGTGGAATTAAAACCAAACCCCCAAAAGCCGCATGTCAATCAGCAGGAAAACTTTCCGCTGCGTCAAACCAAGAAACGGCGCGCTGCAAAGAACTGGGCTGGGTGACCGGAATCGGAGGCTGCCAGGCAGTCAGGGCATGGGATCCACTGATTCCCAGGCCCCTCCCCGGCAATCATGCAGCAGGACAGGCCACTGGGCCCAGCAGGAGGGCTCACCACCCCTGCACTACCGCAGGGACCCAGCAAAGTGGAAGGCAGAGTCTTCAGCAGGGTTTTATTAAGCAACTGAGCCCTGGGACATCAAACCTGGTGGAGCAAGGAAGAGAAGCAGGGCTGGCAGCTTGCAGGGCCTCATTCGTGCTTCCAGCAGCAGCTTGCCAAGGGCTCGGGCTTCCCTGTGTGCCTCCCAGTGTGCTCAGGAACCCCTGGGCCTGGCGCTGGTGAGCACCTACCACGGGCTGGACCGGCTGGGGACATGTCCAAAAGAGCTCGGCACATCTGGTGCACGTCACATGCTGAGCTCTTGAACATCTGGCCCCAAGGCCCCCTGGCGCTGGGTCTGTGGTGACGTCGGTGCTCCCTGTGGTATTTCTGTGCTACTCTGCCAGTTCTCTGGGCAGCAGCCTGCCCCAGCTCACCCCCTGCCCCTTGCTGGCTGGCATGTTGCTGCCACTGTGGACCAAGGCAGCAGGCACAGCTGCTGGGGTCCTCTCCAGCCTCCCACCCGTGTATCGCCCTGCCCCCACCAGGCCCCTGGCCTCTGCTGCTGGGACCCAGTCCCCGCTTCAGCAGACCCCAGCTACCGCAGATGCCCTTTCCCATTCCCTGGCGCATTACAAATTAATCCGAGAGTGACGGGATTTGGAGGGGAGCAGGGGACCCCTATTGGGTGCCTCCCCCTGGGCTGACTCCTGGTGTGGCCCGAGGGTGCCACTGATACAGATAAATGGGCTCTTCTATTGTTATTGTCGACTATGGCATCCACCTTTGAGTCAACGTGCTCCCTCATCCGCCAGCCACAGCCAGGGTGCTCTTCCCCCGCCCCAGGACGCTCCAGGATGTCATGCTAGGGGTCTACTACAGGCCACCTACCCAGGCAGAAGGGGGGGACGAGGCCTTTCTTAAACAACTCACAAAACCGTCCAAAGCGCAGGGTTTGGTGGTGACGGGGGACTTCAACTATCCAGACATCCGTTGGGAAACTAACACAGCAGGGCACAGACCATCCAATAAGTTCTTGGACTGCATTGGAGACAACTTTTTACCTCAGAAGGTGGAGAAAGCTACTGGGCAGGAGCTGGTCTAGATTTGATCTTAACAAATAGGGAGGAACTGGTTGAAAATTTGAAAGTGGAAGGCAGCTTGGGAGAAAGTGACCATGAAATCATAGAGTTAATGATTCCAAGGAACGGAGGGAGAGAGAACAGCAAAATAGAGACAATGGATTTCAGGAAGGCAGATTTTTGATCTGAGGAAGTGGGTCTGGCCCACGAAAGCTCATCACCTAATAAACCATCTTGTTAGTCTTTAAAGTGCTGCATAGTCCTGTTTTTTGTTTTAGTAAACTCAGAGAGCCCTAGGTAAAGTCCCAGGGGAATCAAGACTAAGAGGAAAAACAACTGAAGAGAGTTGGCAGTTTTTCAAAGGGACATTATTACGGGCTGTGACAGAGCAGGCGTGATACAGCAGGTGAAAGAGCTTGATGGAAGGGGAAAGAGAGCCGAGAAGGAGTGTGGAGAGCTGTGAGAGTGTGGAGAGAGCTGAGAAGGAGTGTGGAGAGCTGTGAGAGTGTGGAGAGAGCTGAGAAGGAGTTTGGAGAGTGGAGGAGGAGTTTGGAGAGAGAAAGACATTGGAGGAGCCAAGAGAACAGCATCAACCTCGTTAAAGACTACAGGGAGACAACAAATCTCAAACCAAGGCGAGTGAGCCATATACTATGACTCCTAGACTGTGGGACAGTGGGCTGAACAGAGGTCAGGGGCCCAGGAGTGGGGTTGATCCTGCCACAGGGCCCGAAAGCCAGCTATTCCACTGCTTAGGAAAGATAGGAAGTATGGCAAGAGACCGCCTTGGCTTAACCAGGAGATCTTACATGATCTATAAATCAAAAAGGAGTCGTATAACAAGTAGAAACTCAGTCAAATTACAAAGGGTGACTCTAAGCAAATAATACAAGTATGCAGGGGCAAGATTAGGAAGGCGAAGGAACAAAACAAGCTCAATCTAGCTAGAGACATAAACCGTAACAACAAAATATTCTACAAATATATTAGAAGCAAGAGGAAGACCAAGGACAGGGTAGGCCCATTGCTCAGTGAAGAGGCAGAAACAAAACCAGGACACTTGGAAATGGCAGAGATGCTTAACGACTTCGTTTCAGTTTTTGTCAAGAAGATTGATGGTGACGAGATACCTGACTATGGGTATGTCTACACTACAAAGTTAGTTCGAACTAACGGTCATTAGTTCGAACTAACTTTCATAGGCGCTACACTAGCGCTCCGTTAGTTCGAATTTAATTCGAACTAACGGAGCGCTTAGTTCGAACTAGGTAATCCTCATTCCACGAGGATTAAGCCTAGTTCGAACTTGCTAGTTCGAATTAAGGGCTGTGTAGACCCTTAATTCGAACTAGTGGGAGGCTAGCCCTTCCCAACTTGCCCTGGTGGCCACTCTGGCCAACACCAGGCAAACTTGTCTGCCCCCCTCCCGGCCCCGGAGCCCTTAAAGGGCCACGGGCTGGCTACACAGTTTGTGCCAGTTGCAAGACTGCCAGCACCCAGCCAGCAGACCCTGCACCTGACACCCCATGAGCCAGCCACCCGAGGACACCCAGCCCTCCCCCTCTTCCCGGGACCAGGCTGGCGGCTCCCAGGAGCCTGCCCGGGGCCGCAAGAGGCGGGCGCCCGCGTGGTCTAGTGCGGCGATCGTGGACCTCATTGAGGTTTGGGGGGAAGCCTCCAACGTCCACGATCTCCACACTAGCCACAGGAATGTGGCAGTCTATGGCCGCATGGCTGCCAGCCTGGCCGCCAGGGGCCACCAGCGCAGCCGGGAGCAGGTGCTCTGGAAAATAAAGGACCTGCGGCAGTCCTACTCCCGGGCCTGCCAGCCAGGGGCTGACCAGGAGGCGTGCCTCCAGTTTTTGGCTCTGGACCGCCTCCTGGGGGCTCATGCCGTCCCTGCCCCCCAGGACATGATAGACCCCGGAGCAGAGGGACTGCTCCAGGAGACGGAGGAGGAGGAGGAGGAGGGCTCCGAGAGCCAGGAGCCTGCCAGCAGCCTGTCCAGGACCCAGGACCCCCGAGGCACCCCACAGAGCCGCTCGCCTGTGTCGTCCGAGGCCGGGGAGGCGTCCACCTGTGAGTACCATCTTGCTCCCCTTATGTGTACGGGGGGTTGGGGCGAGAGGGAGTCCCGGGACCGTGCGCCTGGGCCTTGCCCACCACAGAGCAGCAGCTGGGGATCCTGCAGGGGCTCTGGCCTTGCAGAGGGGAGCTGGGTTTCACACACCTGGGCCCCTGGGGTAATTGACCGCTGGTCTTGTTTCACCACAGCCGCAGCACCTGGGCCTGCAGGGTGCACCACACCGCCTGCAGCAGCTGCCCGTGCCCAGGCAAGCAGGAGAGCCAGGAACCAGGAGGAGTACCAGAGGCGGCACCTCTGGTTCCTGGAGCAACAGCTCCGTCTCCAGGACCACTGGGTCCAGGAGGACCTGAGGCTGTGCCGGAGGAGCTTGGAGGCCCTGGAGGAGCAGGGCCGTGCCCTGCGAGGCCACCTCCAGAGCCTGCTGGACCGCTTCCCAATTCCTCCTGCTCCCCCTGCTCCCCCTCCTGCTCCCTCTGCTCCCCCTGCTCCCCCAGCTCCCTCTCCTGCTCCTGCTTCCTCCACACCCCCCGTCCCTCCTGCCCCACCCTCCACAACCATTCCCCACCAACGCCCCCGGACCCGCAGTGTGGTGAGACGGGAGAGGCAGCCGGACTCCCACCCCTGAGCTTTCCTTTCCCTTCCTCCCTTCCCTCCCCTCCCCTTCCAGCTCCCTCGTCCCAGGTTTCCCCCTCCCACCCCCCACCCCAGTTATGTTAAATAAAAAGACATTTTTGTTTGAAAAACAGGTGTCTTTATTTTACAGTAGATAGGGAGGAGAAAGGGGAAGGGGGGTAGGGTGGAAGAAGGCCCCAGTGGGGCTTGCAGGGAGAGGTCAGTCCTCCTCCTCCACCAGGAAGCTCTCCCGCAGGGCTTCCCGGATCCGGACGGCCCCCCGCTGTGCTTCCCGGATGGCGGCGGTGCGGGGCTGACTGTAGTGTCCAGCCATGCGGTCAGCCTCAGCCATCCAGGCTGGCAGGAAAGCCTCCCCCTTTCTCTCACATAAATTGTGGAGCACACAACATGCTGCCACCACGGGAGGGATGTTGTGCTCGGCCAGGTCCAGACGGGTGAGGAGGCATCGAAAGCGGGCTTTCAGTCACCCGAAGGCCCCCTCCCCCATGATGCGGGCCCTGGTCAGCCTGGCTTTGAAGGCCTGGCGGGAGGGATTGAGGTGCCCCGTGTAGGGCTTCATCAGCCACGGCTGCAGTGGGTAGGTGGCATCCCCCACCAGGCACACGGGCATGTCCACGTCCCCGACCCTGATGTGGCGGTCGGGGAAGAAGGTCCCGTCCTGCAGCCGCTGGCACACAGAGGAGTTGCGGTACACCCGGGCGTCGTGTGCTTTGCCGGACCAGCCCACATTAATGTCCGTGAACTGGCCCCGGTGGTCACACACGGCCTGCAGGATGACGGAGAAGTACCCCTTGCGGTTCACGTAACGGGACGCCTGGTGTTCCGGGGCACGGATGGGGATGTGCATCCCGTCGATGGCCCCCCTGCAGTTGGGGAAGCCGAGGGCGCCGAATCCCCGGATGACGGCATCCAGGTCGGCAAGGCAGACCACCCTGCGGAGCAGCACCCGGTTGATGGCCTTGACCACCTGCAGAGAGAGACACAGCAAAGCGCCAATCAGTGGGGCGCCCGGGTGGCTGGGAGCGTGCGTGCCCTGGCAGTGCCCCGCGCCCCACTACCGGAAGCACCCCCCCTGGCAGCGTGTAGTACGGCCGGGACAGACCGACCCCTCCGGTGCGGGGCGCTTTCGCCTCCTCCCGCCCCCCCTTTGTCCCTGGGGCGGCCCATCCCCTCCTCGCAGCACTCCTCCGCCCCGGCGCAGTGGCCGACGAGTGCCATACCTGCATGAGCACCACTCCGACGGTGGATCTCCCCACACCAAACTGGTTCCCTAAGGATCGGTAGCTGTCCGGCGTGGAGAGCTTCCAGAGGGCGATGGCCACCCGCTTCTGGAGGGGGATGGCGGGCCTCATGCGAGTGTCCCTTCTGCGCAGGGCAGGGGCGAGCCACTCGCAGAGCTCCAGGAAGGTGTCCCTCCTCATCCTGAAGTTCTGGGTCCACTGTCGGTCCTCCCAGCGCTCCAGGACGATGTGGTCCCACCAGTCACTGCTGGTGTCCAGACGCCAGATGCGGCAGGGCACGCTGGCATCCGGGGCACCGCCGCGGCTCCCCCACGGCCCCCAGGGCGGCCAGGTGGAGAGGCAGGGGGCTGACGTGCACCAGGTGGTGCCAGGCAGCCTCGAGCCATTGGTGGCAGGCTTGCAGCAGCAAGTCCAGAAAGTGCACCAGAAGGTGCAGGGCGAGCTCTGGCTCCATGTTGCCACCTGTGGCGGCGGCCCAGAAGGGAAGCACCGACACAGACGGGCACAGAGACCAACGCTTTGCTGTCCCTCGGCGAGGTAGGCAAGCAAGCAGGAAAAGCTGAGAACCAGCTGTCCGGGGGTGGGGGGGGTCCCTTTAAGCACAAGCCTCAGATAGCCTCAGACAGCAGCCACACAACGCAACTACTGACCTGATGCCCTGCCAGAACCGGTTTCAGCCGCCCTTAAATGCCCCCCTGCGTCCAATCAGTGTGGACGCGCTAGTTCAAATTAGCAAAACGCTAATTCGAACTAGTTTTTAGTTCTAGACGCGCTAGTTCGAATTAGCTTAGTTCGAATTAACTAATTTGAACTAAGTTAGTTCGAATTAGCGCTGTAGTGTAGACGTACCCTTAGTGAATGCCAGTGGGAATGGGGTAGGTTTAGAAGTTAAAATAAAAAAAGAACAAGTCAAAAACCACTTAGAAAAGTTAGATGTCTGCAAGTCACCAGGGCCTGATGAAATGCATCCTAGAATACTCAAGGAGCTGATAGAGGAGGTATCTCAGCCTTTAGCTATCATCTTTGAAAAATCATGAAAGTCGGGAGAGATTCCAGAGGACTGGAAAAGGGGAAATCTAGTGCCCATCTATAAAAAGGGAAATAAGCACAACCCAGGAAACTACAGACCAGTCAGTTTAACTTCTGTGTCAGGGAAGACAATGGAGCAAGAAATTAAGAAATCCATCTGCAAACGTCTGGAAGATAATAAAGTGATAGGGAACAGCCAGCATGGATTCATAAAGAACATGCCAAACCAATCCAGTAGCTTTCTTTGATAGGATATCAAGCCTTGTGGATAAGGGAGAAGTGGTGGATGTGATATATCTAGACTTTAGTAAGGCATTTGATACGATCTTGCATGACATTCTTATAAATAAACTAGGGAAATACAACCTTGTTGGGGGCTTCTGTAAGGAGGGGTTCTGCAGGGATCTGTCTGGGATCGGTTCTGTTAATAGGTCCACCAACAATTTAGATGAGGGCACAGAGAGTACACTTATTAAGTTTGCAGATGATACCAAGCTGGGAGGGGTTGCAAGTGCTTTGGAGGATAGTGTCAAAATTCAAAATGATCTGGAAAAACTGGAGAAATGGTCTGAGGTAAACAGGATGAAGTTTAATAAGGACAAATGCAAAGTGCTCCACTTAGGAAGGAACAATCAGTTTCACACATACAGAAAAGGAAGCGACTGTCTAGGAAGGAGTACGGCAGAAAGGGATCTAGGGGTTAGAGTGGATCACAAGATAAGTATGAATCAACAGTGTAACGCTGTTGCAAGAAAAGCAAACATGGTTCTGGGCTGCATTAATAGGAGTGTTGTGAGCAAGACACGAGACGTCATTCCTCCCCTCTACTCTGCGCTGGTTGGGCCTCAGTTGGAATATTGTGTCCAGTTCTGGGCACCACATTTCAAGAAAGATGTGGAGAAACTGGAGAAGGTCCAGAGAAGAGCAACAAAAATGCTTAAAGGTCTAGAGAACATGAGCTATGAGGGAAGACTGAAAGAACTGGGCTTGTTTAGTTTAGAAGAGAGAAAACTGAGAGGAGATGCAACTGTTTTCAAATATCTAAAAGGTTGTTACAAGGAGGAAGGAGACAAATTGTTCTCCTTGGCCTCTGATGACAAGACAAGAAGCAATGGGCTTAAACTGCAGCAAGGAAGGTTTAGGTTGGACAGTAGGAAAAACTTCCTACCTGTGAGGGGGGTTAAACACTGGAATAAATTGCCCAGGGAGGTTGTGGAATCTCCATCACTGGGGATATTTAAGAGCAGGTTAGACAGACACCTGTCAGGGATGGTCTCTAGACGGTGCTTCGTCCTGCTATGAGGGCAGGGGGCTGGACACGATGACCTCGTGAGTCCCTGCCAATCCCTTCGTTTCTGTGCCTACGTCCTGCTTCCCATCTGCCAACCCCAGGCCTCTGGCTGCACGAGAGTCCAGGCCCCACTCCCGCTTCTCCAGGGGCAGGCTCCTGTTCTTCAGGCCTTAGGGGGCCTGCTGAGGTGACCCCTTGGCTGCTCCCTCCCCACCCCCATTCTGCCATCCTCGTCCCACTCTGTGGGCAAGCAGCCAAGTGAAGAAGATGCTGGCCCCATTTTGCACCGCATCATTCCCTCCCGCGAGTTCCCTAAGGCCCTGGCTGCCCATGCTGAGCCAGTTACAATCACCTGCAGCCCCCCCACCCAGCAGCTCCCTCCACGGGATCCACCCTGCACAGCCAGAGACGCCCAATGTCACCCTGGGAGTTTGTGGCCTAGTTGGCGGTTGTGGCTCTGTGTCCCCAGCCCAAAGCCCCAGGTCTGGATGCCTGGACGCCCTGTGGAATGGTAGTGAGCGCTCTGCTTCCCGCCCCACACACCCCACAGCAGCGGCAGGCAGAACTGCCCTGTCGGACGTGCCCACCAAGAGAAGCCGGCTGTGTGCGCAGACAGGGCCCTGCCGCAGCCCCACTCAGGGGCAGGCGGAGAGCGGGGTGGCCCTGGGTGCCAGCTCGCAGGGGGCACTGAACTGATGTCCCATCTCAGCTGCTGGAGCCACTTACCAGCAGTCAGGAGAATGCCCAGGACTGCTCTAGGCCTCGGGTGGGCAGGCCCCGGGAATGCGCCGTATGAGTGTGACCCAGGGCTTCCCGGGCCGGGCCCCTCTCCTGGCCGGCACACGCACTCATGGAGGCTGCACCAGCCAGCTCTGGGCTTGCACTGGGGCAGGAGATCCACACGCAATGCGTCACCCAGGGCTCTGCCAGCAAAACTACCCAGGCTCTGACTCTCCTCTCCCCTCTCCTGTGTGAGTCCGGAGTGGCTGCTCTGCCAGCGCAGCCAGGCCGGAGCGAGGGAAGCGTGGCGCCCGGGAGCTGGCTCTGTTTGGAATGCCCCGTGCGCGGCTGGAGGCCGGGAGCTCTGCTGCGCTTCAGTGAGCGCAGACTTGCCGGAGCAGCGCCGCCGATGGGTGAGGAGTCCTCTGGGAATGAAGTGTACAAGCCATTCCGCCATTCTTTCCAGTACACTGCCCCCCGCCCCCTCCGTGCGCCTCTTACGGGAAGGGGAGAAGGGCCATTTCCCCGTCCCACCCACGCCCACCGCCTCCAGCATTCCTCCCCTCACGGAGCGGCTGCAGGGATGCTCCCTGCTCTTGTGTCATCAGCCGGGCACATCTGGAGCAAGGGCCTGGGACCCTGAGAGCGCCCTGGAGCCCAGCTGCATTCCCAGGGTCTCCCTTACAGACGCACCTCACTGGGCGCGGTGAGACGTGGTCCGAAGGAGACAGGCCCACTGGACTTGCCAGCTCAGCTGCTTCCCTGCGGGCTGCACAGTGGCTGGCAGGGAGCCTGTGGCACCCAAACCAGACATGAAGCGGCCCGCTCAGCGGTGCTCACTGGAGCCTTCGGGAGTCTCCTTTTGGCCATCGATAGGGGGAGATAAAAGGGGGCAATTTCCCAGGGCTCCGGGGATTGTGAAGGGGCCCAGAAGCTCCAGCAGCTGCTGCGGTAGCTCTGCCTGCTCTGAGCCCAAGTGTCGTCTGCTTCCCAGGTGGGTTTGACCTGGTCCAAGGCGGGTCCCGGGGCAGGGCCGAGCTGCTGCCCAAATGGATTTGTTCGTCTGTACGGTGCCACAGGACTCCTGGTTTGAATCACGGGAGGCTGCTGCCGCTTTTCCTCCGCAGGCAGGTTGGGGCTGGGGAGAGGGCGGCAGGCCCAGTGTGGCTGCCATGGGGCTCCTCCGAGCTGGAGGGAGACAGGGCTGGGCTGGCCCCGGGCTCCTCTGGGGGGGAGAAGGGGCACTTAGGCTTCTCAGGGGTGGGGTGGGGATGTGCTTGTGGCCTGGCAGGGGAGTGGGGCAGGGCCCCATTGATTTCTGCCTCAAGGCCTAGAATTGCTGTCAGGCCTGGGACCGGGTTTTCCAGTCCAAAACCAGACACCTCCCTAATCTCTCCCTATCCCATGCCCCACCCCACCCCACCTCCTCACTGCATCCCTCCCCCTCCCATCCTCTCCTGTCCCTGACACCTATGCCCCTTACAGCTCTCTCCCTCCCGTCCCTCTGTGATGGGCTGGATCAAAGAGATCCCACTGAGACCGTTGCCTATCAGGCTGTGTCTAGACTGCAGAGTTTGGCCGGGATACCGAAAGGCTCTGCCGCGTTCAGGGAACACATCTGCTTTTTTGGAACAGTTTCTGAAAAAGCGGGCACATTCTTTTGGCATCCCTGTATTTCGCTTGGTGAGAGGAACAAGGGATGATCCGAAAGAGGAGGTTTTTCCGGGAAAAAAAAGCGGAAGAAGATACGCAAATTGCGGTTCACAATTTGGGTATATTTTTCTGATAAAACTCTGCTGTCTAGACATAGCCTGAGTCATAGACTCACAGGGTTAGAAGAGCCCTCAGGAGGTCACCGAGTCCAACCCCTGCCCAAAGCAGGACCAGCCCAACTCAATCATCCCAACCGGGGCTTTGTCAAGCTGGGATTTAAAAACCTCTAGGGTTGGAGATTCCACCAGCTCCCTAGGGAACCTCTCCCAGTGCTTCCCAGATAGCTACTTCCTCATACATTCATAGAATATTAGGACTGGAGGGGGCCTCGAGAGGTCATTGAGTCCAGTCCCCTGCCCTCACGGCAGGACCAAACACCAACTAGATCATCCCTGACAAGTGTCTAACCTGCTCTTAAATATCTCCAGAGATGGAGATTCCACCTCCCTAGGCAACTTATCCCAGTGTTTCACCACCCTCACAGGTAGGAAGTTTTTCCTACTGTCCAACCTAAACCTTCCTTGCTGCAATTTAAGCCCATTGCTTCTTGTCCTGTCATCAGAGGCCAAGGAGAACAATTTGTCTCCTTCCTCCTTGTAACAACCTTTTAGATATTTGAAAACAGTTGTATCTCCTCTCAGTTTTCTCTCTTCTAAACTAAACAAGTCCAGTTTCAGTCTTCCCTCATAGCTCATGTTCTCTAGACCTTTAACCATTTTTGTTGCTCTTCTCTGGACCTTCTCCAGTTTCTCCACATCTTTCTTGAAATGCGGTGCCCAGAACTGGACACAATACTCCAACTGAGGCCCAACCAGTGCAGAGTAGAGGGGAGGAATGAAGTCTCGTGTCTTGCTCACAACACTCCTGTTAATGCAGCCCAGAACAATGTTTGCTTTTCTTGCAACAGCATCACACTGTTGACTCATATTTAGCTGTCCCCTAGATCCCTTTCTATAGGACTCCTTCCTACACAGTCACTTCCTAGTCTGTATGTGTGAAACTGACAACCCCGTTAACCATGGATTCCCTGCTCAGGGACAATCGTGCTGCGTATTGCTTGCTGGGAGTGAGCAGTGCGGGTGATTCAAGGGCCAAAGGGGAGTCCTGTACCCTGTCGACACCTGCTGAATTGCTGCTGTTCCCAGAGGAAGGCGAGGCAGGATCGGTTAGGCAGTTCTGTTACAGGATGTTAGCATTGGTTAGTAAATGTTAGTACAATGGCTGGTTAAGGAATCGCTCAGCAGGATTCAAGTTTCACTGTATACACTGGGTCCCAAAGGAAGTTCTTTGGGAGCCAACTCCAGGACAGAGCCCCAAGATCAGAGCTGCCAGACCGCAGCCCTGTGCCAATGACACAGGGCAGGAACTGGAGTCCCCCGGAGGACCTGACCATAACTAGCCACTAGATTGACTCGTGCTGTGGCAGACGACTAGTGTCTTCTGCAGGGCGCGTGCTCGCAGGCGTGTGTGTGAATGCACATGCTGCTTCTCCTGTCTCATCTTCAATTAACACGGCGTCCTGCCTTTGCCTAGGAAAACGGTCCCATGCGCGTTTGCAAGCTCCCCCCGCCCTGGGCTCCACAGCCTGAGCTCCAGCCTGTAACTGCAAAGTGCTGTCCACACGGCTATTTTCAGAGAGCCACATGAGCCCTGCTGCCCAGACCTGTTGCTCCCGCCCGGGGTTCCCAGGCACGGCATGGACAGACCCTCATGTGTGTACCTGGATCCCAGTGCCGGAACTGGAGTGCCTCACAGTCTTGGTTGCATCGTGCGTGCTGAGCTTTTTCCAAGTGCTGGGCCCCTCTGAAAATTGTGGCTAACCGAGCTACACATGAGATGGCCTGGTATTAACTTATGACTCACTCCAAGCCACCCAAGGAATTGTGCACCTGGCCTTTCCTGGGCCCGAGGAGACCATCCCCCTTATGCCCCCTTCCCCAGAGGAGATCTTGTGTCTCTCCAGGTGAGGCGAGCTGTGAGTAGTTCGGCTGGGGGAACATTCCCATTCGGCACAGAAGTGCCCTTTTTCCATGCCATGGATTTCATCAAGTCCTTCCCATTCCCAAGCAAGCCCTGGGAACTGCTAGGGTACGTCTAGACTACATGGCTCCGTCGACGGAGCCATGTAGATTTGTTTGTTCGGCAAAGGGAAATAATTGCGGCTTCATTTAAATTTAAATGGCTGCCCCGCTCTGCTGATCAGCTGTTTGTCGACAGATCGGGGCAGTCTGGAGGCTCCCCTGCCCTTCATCCTATGAGGCATAACAGGGAGGTCGATAAAGGGCTTTCAGGTTGGCGCGGGAGCATCCAGACTAGTGCACTGAGCCGACAAACAGCTGATCAGCTGTTTGTAGGCTCAGCACGGCAGCCATTTAAATTTAAATGAAGCCACGATTATTTAAATCGCGGCTTCATTTCCCTTTGCCGATCAGCCTCATCTACATGGCTCCATCAATGGAGCCATGTAGTTTAGACACAGCCCTAGGGATGAACTTACTTGTGGGGGGTGGCCAGGGATCAGGAAGAGGAGACCTGATCCAAGCCCATGCAGCTCACAAGTCATTCCCTGGACGTCAGAGGGCTGTTTATGACCAGCGTGGCAGCGTGTGCAGGGAGGCAGGCTGCGGGAGAAATGCGCTGGTTGGATTTCCCGTGGGAGGCCGGGTGAAGACAGATTCAGGCCTGAGATCTGATTTTATTCCACCTGGTTTTGCCCATTCTCTACTTCAGCCACAGCCGGGCTCCCATGGGTTGGGACTCGCTGCTTAAAACTCACCATTATTTCCTGATGAGGACTGCTGTGGAATCCAAGTCCACCTCGTAAAACAAGCGCTCCCCGCCCCAGCTGCTGCGGGCAGCTACTGAAAACCACACCTGGGGCAGGAAGCGAGGCAACAGACACAGGGATTATTCTGTTGGGTCTTTCTGCTCAGCTCACTGCTGGGATGTGCTGGAAGCTGCAGTGGATGGTGAAGATACTGGGGGTGGATGGTTTACAGAGCCACTGAGAGCCCAGGGTGTTCACCTGAGATACGGGAGATTAATTCTCCAGGGCTAATCATTCTCTGGAGATTTCCCAGGTCAGTACAATCTCGCCTGCATTCACAGGTCACCATGCTCTCTGATCTCAATCACGAGCGGAGAGGCCATAGTGCCTTTAATTGATGCTTGGCCATAGAAGGAGAATTCCAGACACTGTGCTCGGCCTAGGAGGTCCATCTGTCTGCAGATAGGCCGTGTTGCAGACATGGGCTGCACTGCCCGGGTGCATTTAGTCAGTTTCTAAAGTCAGACTGAGTGATCCTTGAAAGAAAGGGCCCAGATGACCCAGGGTTTCCAATGAAAGCTGCCACTTCAGCGTAAGCTGCTAGTAGCCTCTACCTTGTTGGGTGCCATCAGTTTCCCATAGCAGTGCCTGAGAGCAGTGACCTTCACAGAGCGGCAGGATGGCCTAGTGATTTAAAGCATGAGCTTGGGACTTAGGAAACCTAGCTTTGCAAAAAGGCTTCTTCTGTGATGATGGACAAGTCACTTGTGTCTCTGTTTGCCCCTGGGTTTTGGGGAGAAGAGTAGTTCCTGGCCTCATGTGGATGGGAGAATAAATAAGTCAAAAATTGCGAGGTGTTGCAAGCTGATCACAGAATTGTAGAGCCCTAGAACTGGAAGGAACTTGAGAGTCATCAGGTCTAGTCCCCTGCCCTCATGGCAGGACCAAGCCCCCTCTAGACCATCCCTGACAGGTGTCTGTCCAACCTGCTCTTCAATATCTCCAGTGACGGAGATTCCACAACCCTCCCAGGCAACTTATTCCAAAGTTTAACAACCCTGACAGGCAGGAAATTTTTCCTAATGTCCAACCTAAGCCTCCCTTGCTGCAGTTTAAGCCCATTGGTAGTTGGAACTGTATCGTGTGATGGAAAATGTAACTGATTTCCATTCTACTGGGACTTCTGGGCCTGATTCACCTTCCCCGTGTACATTTTGATGGGAAAAATGGGTCCAGAGCCACAGGTATTAACACGACCCTACCACTATGCAAGCCTGGGAGTTTAGACCACACAGACCTTGGCCAGCTTAGTCCAATGGCAAACATACTAGACAATTCCTGCCAACACTGGAAATGTATTGATCAGGCCACACAAGGGGAAATGAAGAACATGATACTTAGATGCAAACTGTGTGAAAAAAAACATAATCAAGCTCAAGTCCAGCTATCAGTTAGAGAAGTGGGCGTGCATCTGGCCCATCAGAGCTTTTCATCTGGCTTTAGAATGGCCAGTCCATCAGCACATTGGGACTAAGGCAGGTGTAATGGCCAGAGGGTGGATTTGAACGTGGGACAGAGGAGTCTCTACAGCGTGAGCTATGAAGCCAGCTGGATCTCAGCTTAGGCTGTAGCGCTCCCTTGTTCTTATCGCTCACTGTAAGTGGTCTAAGTGCCACTCCATGGGACAGCGACCCACACTCGGTCTACATCTGCACTGCGCAGTTATTCCAAAATAGCTTATTTCGAAATAGCACGTCTACACTGCAGGGAAGCCTCAAAATGAGTCCGAGGCCGGTTTCCCTAATGTAGATGTGCTAGCTCAATTTGGAGCCCCGAGAGAAGTACCTTAGCATGGCCCTGGTGGGGGCTGTTTTGAAATAGCAGCAGTGGAGCATCTACACACCTTACTGCAGAACAGCTATTTCAGAAGAGGCGTTATTCCTCGTAGAATGAGGTTCACAGAAGCTGGAATAAGCCGCCCATTATTTTGAAATTATTTCAAAATAACAGAATGGCTGTGTAGACACTCGCACAGTTATTCCCAAATAACGTTGCTGTGCAGACACACCCTGGCTGTGTCTAGACTGGCAAGTTTTTGCTTTTGCGGAAAAACTTGCCAGCTGTCTACACTGGCCGCTTGAATTTCCGCAAGAACACTGACGATCTCATGTAAGAAATCAGTGCTTCTTGTGGAAATACTATGCTGCTCCCGTTCGGGCAAAAGTCCTTTTGCGCAAAACTTTTGCACAAAAGGGCCAGTGTAGACAGCTCAGATTTGTTTTGCACAAAAGCACCCTGCCAATCTAGACGCTCTTTTCTGCAAATGCTTGTAATGGAAAAGCTTTGCCTTTAAAAGCATTTGCGGAAAATCATACCAGTCTAGACGTAGCCCCTAAGTGTGAGGGTTACACAGGCTCCCTGCCTGCTGTGGCCCCTGCCACTCCCCGAAATGGGCAGCGAATCCCTGCAGCCCCTGGGGCGGGGGGCAGAGGGCTCTGCTTGCTGCCCTCAGTGGCTGGCACCGTCCCCGCAGCTCCCATTGGCTGGGAAAGGGGAACCCATGCTCCCCTTCTGGGGAAGTGGGCTGTGCCCACGAACGCTCATGAACCATCTACACTGTTGTTAGTCTCTGCGGTGTCATGGGACTACTCATATTTACTGCTCCTGGCAGCCTTGCTCTGCTGGATGTGCCAGCTGCTTCTACTGGCAGAACCACTGCAAACAAAGCCTGACATTTAACATGGAATTGCAGCCTCCAGCCTAGAGCTAAACGTAGCTAATGGGACCTGTTATGTCATCCCAGCAAATGCACGTCCCAAATCCGTCTGGGGGCGACAGCCAGGCCGGGCTGCATCTGGCTTTCATGAAGCAAGTGAGCCCCCTTCCTGCACGCAAGCAGCAGAGACGGTCTCTGTCCCAGAAGCCGCTGCCTTTCTTGGCAATGGAATCCCAGCCCCGCCCGCCATGGGCTAGCCGTTTTCGACTGGATGCTCTTTTCTTGGGGGCGTTTCCAAGCTCTGGGTTGGCATTCAGCTCCCAGGTAGACAGGCTCCCAGGTGCGGCAGACAGCCCACAAGACACGCATGGAGTCTCTCTTGCCTCGGGCCGGACGGGAGCGCGCTGCTCAGGTCTGGCGACTGTTCAGCGCCGGTACAGAACTCCCCCCACATTGGCTGTGCATGCAGCGTGCCGTGGGTAGGTGACCAGTGTGGCACAGGCTTCCTGGGCCTTACGTGACACTCTTTGGTGAATAGCCCTGGACTCCTGGTGACCCTCCTACACATGCCTGCCCTTTGCGCGGTGGTATCACACGGTCTCTGGGCACGCTCTCCAGTCCCGTGTGGAACCGCTCCCCAGGGCTAAAAACCCCAGGCAGGAAGTGGTCAGCTGACTCGGGCATGCAGGGCTCAAACTCCGGGGCTGAAAAATCCTGTACTGCCCAGGGGCTGATGCCTGAATGCCATGTGAGCCATGGTTAGCCCCATGAGCCTGAGTCAGTGGACCTGGGAGATGAGTCCAGCCTCTTTGTGTTAAACCGCGCCATCAGCTTCTTCACCCCGGGACAGAGAGTGAGGTGGGCTCATGTCCCAGCCCCTCCTTTCTTTACAAGGAGTCACGGTGAGTTAGGCAAGTCTCGTCCGGCTGTTGGAAACAGCTCGAGAACCGGCCTCCAGCTGGGGGGTGAAGTCTGCTGACATCAAACTCCCCAAGACAAAACAGCCTCCATTTTAGAATTCGAGGCCACAATCTTCAAAAATAGAACCTTAAAGCTAGTCTGTGCAGGAGGGATTTCAAGATCCCCAGCTTGGCTTACTGGCACAGGCCCCGGGGGAAGTCAAGTTGTGCTGCCATGTCACTTTGGGTAAAATTGAGGGATCTCAAGCAGTTAAAAAAATAATGTTAAACAGTAATAAAATGCCATTTATATAAATATGTTAGATGTTTTCTACAATTTCAAATATTTTGAGCTGAATTACCACACAGACAGCAAAGTGTGCAGTGCTTACTTTATATTTATTTGTATTACAAATATTTGTAAAAAATAAAAGAAATAGTGTTTTGCAATTCACCTAAAACAAGTTGTCACGTTGCTGAATTGGAGGGAAGCAGCCAGATCGCTGCTGCACCCCTAGGTGGGGGTGTTGGCCCCAGAAATTGGTGTGGGGGGAGCCATGTGGGGTATTGAATGGGAGATTATTGTTTGTTGATCTTATGTACGCTATTTATGTGAGTGTATAATGTCTATGTGTGTAGGTAGGAATCTGTAATCTGTGTGGAAGCTGAATATTTCTGTGAATGTGGTTAAGCATGGCTATGGACAGGCTGAGTAGCAAAGCCCTGTGGAACAATGACTCTCAATAGGCTATGGACACACCCAAAGAATGGGATTTGTCACCTGAGGGCAGCCAGCAGGGAACATAGAGGTTGGCCTCTGACCAGGTGACTTGCTGCATACAAGAAGAGGCCAGGAAGGGGATAAAAGAGGCCATGTGGTCGATGCCATTTGGTTCTCAGCTCAGCACTTCATCCCAGAGGCAGCACTGCAGGGATTGAAGAGCCCGGAAGACCTGTGAACCCATCCTGATCGTAGGATGTGCAATAAGAACTTTTAAACCAGCAGCTGCAACATCTCTGCTAGAGCCTGCATCGAGGACTGGGAGATTCGGTGCATGTAACGTACTGTACTTTAATAACCTTACTCTCATGCTTTTCTTTCCTGTAATAATAAACCTTTAGATATAGATTCTAAAGGATTGGCCCAGCGTGATTTGTGGGCAAGGTCCAGAGGGTAAATTGACCAGGGATCTGTGGCTGGTTTCTTGGGACCGGACAGAACTTGTTCGGGGTAGGTGGGATTGGGTGCTAGGACCCCCCACCTGTGTATAGGCCCGGGGCCATCTGGGGCACGGATATTGCTGGGGTGTCGGAGGGGTTTTGCTCGGGAGGCTTCAGGCAGGCTGCTGAAGCGCTCTGTGGGACTGGTTTGTGGCCTGTTTGGAGAGGTCACCAGTCTGGGGGCTGTAAGGAGCCCTGAAGTTGAGCAATTCGCCCTGAGCGGACGCCCTCAGCTGTGCCCAGACACGGCCCGGTCTGTCACACAAGTATTGTAGTGTAATCTCATTATCGTGGAAGTTAGACTTGGAAATACCGAATTATGTACAAAAATATAATCGCATTCAAAAATCAAACAATGTAAAGCTTTCGAGCTCACAAGTGTACTTCATCCTACTTTGTGTTCAGCCAGTCTTCCAGACAAAGAAGCTTGTTTACATTTACAGGAGATAATGCAATGTCTTTCTTGTTTACATTGTCCCCTGAAACTGAGAACAGGCATTTGCAGGTCACTGTTGTAATGGGCATTGCAGGGTACGTACATGCCAAATGCACTAAAGTTTCATTTGTCCCTTCATGCTTCAACCAGCATTGCAGAGGACATGCGTCCATGCTGATCATGGGTTCTGCTTGGTAACAGTCCATAGCAATGTGGACTGACATGTTCATTTTTATCATCTAAGTTAGCCACCAGGAGAAGGCTGATTTCTTTCTGGTAGTTCAGGTTCTGCAGTTTCCACATTGGAGTCTTGTTTTTTTAAAGATATCTGAAAGCAGGCTCTACAACCTGTCTCTCTCAGATTTTGGAAAGCACTTCAGATTCTTAAACCTTGGGTCAAGTGCTGTAGCTATTTTTAAAACTCTCACATTGGTACCTTCTTTGTGTTTTGTCAAAGCTGCAGTAAAAGTGTTCTTAAAATAAACAAAATATGCTGGATCATCATCCAAAGCTGACATAACATGAAATAGATGGCAGAATGCAGGCAAAACACAGAGCTGGAGACATACAATTCTCTCCCAAGGAGATGAATCACAAATTTAATTAATTCACTGTTTTCAAACAAGTATCCTCAGCATAGAAGCATGTTCTCTCAAATGGTAACTGAAGCATGAAGGGACTTCTGTATGTTTATCATAGCTGGCATGTAAATACTTTGCAATGCTGGCTACAACATTCCTGTTCTTGCTATCAGGTGACATTTTAAACAAGAAAGAGATTGCATCATCTCCTATAAATGTAAACAAACTTGTTTGTCTCAGCAATTGGCTGAACTAGAAGTAGGACTGAGTGGACTTGTAGGCTCTGAAGTTTTACACTCTTGTTTTTGAGTGAAACTATCTGTGTTTTTAAGAATCTCATTATTTTTTAATGCTTGGGGTGGGTGATGCTAACCTTAGCACACGTGTTCCCTTTCATGCACCTCAAAAAACTGCAGCGGGAAGGAGAAATTAGGACCTTGTCTACACACAGAATTTGCACCGATTTAGCCTAAACTATTTTATTAAACAAGGGGAAAACTCTGTGGGGAGACTCTTAGTTCAATAAGAACGGGTTATTCCGGTCAAGCTTAAATCTGGTGCTAATCAATGACAGATACACAGGAAGCCCTCTCCGTTTGCAGAGGATACGTTCTTGAGGTCATTGTGAATGGTGAAATTCACAAATCCTGCGGGACGAGGGGTGTGCCCAGCACAAAACAACCACATTTCCCACCCACTTCTAGTTTCTGGCAGTGACCAGGTACACTCATGATAAACAGGTGAATCACAAGTCATAGCTATGATTGTGTGTCACGCTACCATAGTCCCAGTGAAATTTCTGGGCCCTGTGTGACTCCGTTACAAGAGCTCACTGAAAAAGGATCATCACGCCGCGTCATGTGCCTGGGCTGGCACACGGTGAATAAGTGAAACCGTGAATGGCAAGGGCTTCCTGTGGGTGCCAAGTGCATAGCGACAGAGGTGTCTACTCAGCCCTTCGGAGCAATCACATCGCTTTTACTTTACACTTTTGGTTAAGCCAGCGCAAATTTACATGCAGGCAAGCGCTAACTCCATACGCGCCAACATCCTCTGGGCCCTGGCAATGCTCAACCTCCCACTCCGCCTCTGCCCTCTTCCCCCAAACCCGACACTGCCCCTTCCAGTCCCTGCCCCGCCTCTGCGCTGACTCCTTCCACCCAGTCCCCCCCCGCCCAGCACACCCCACCCCCGCTCCTCACCCATTTCATCCGTGCTTTCTGCTGACCGCAAAGCGGCTGGATGAGGCGGGCAGGAGGCACCGGGGAGGGCGGTTGAGGAGCTGCTCATTGGATTGCCAGCAGATGGAAGCACCGCAGGGGCGGAGTTGGCTGCCAATGGGTGCTAAGCACCCGCTAGTTTTTTTCCATGGGCTCTCCAGCCCTGGAGCACCCAGGGTCAGCACCGCTGGCTAACTCTGAAAACGGGGCTGGCCAGAGGTGGGCGCTGCTCCTTGGTTACAATCCCAGAATGAAGCCAGCTTGCCCGAGTGAGGTCCGCTCTCCCGGCCGCTGTGCCCAGCCCTGAAAGCAGGACGGGGAGCGCTCTGGGCTGAGCCTTGTTGCTCACCACAGCTCTTGCCATCTGTGACGTAGTGGGGGGTAACCTGCTAACTCTCTGGCTGCTGTCTGTAGCACCACAGAGCAGACAAGCGATGAGTCACTATGCAAAGAGGGTATCCCAACTGGTTTGGCCAGCTGACCCCCATGGAGAGGAACAAAGGAAGGTGGATGCTGCCCTGGCTGGGGGGCAGGGCGGGAAGAGAGTTAGTTCCTGGCTGGAAAGCAGGGGAGAAGGAACTGGGGAGGGGGCTGGGATTCCCCCATCTCAAGGGGAGCACTGAGGCCTCTTAGCCCCAGTTCCTGTAACCAGATTACATCTGTGCTGCACTGTGCTGGAGGAGCAATAAACCACCCTCAATTCTACTGGCTGGTGCGTCTGTGCCATTTCGGGGTGCAGGAGACGGGGGATCCCCAACGCGCCGTCACACCATCGCCCCCAAATAACGGCTGGAACTGAGTTTGAAAGCAGAGAGCGGGTGGGATCCCAGTGCCACGGAGCTGCGGCTGAGGCCGGAGAACCCCTGGGGCTCACCGTTTGAAAGGGAGCGTTGGCTGTTTGCCCCGCCAGCTACCGCCTGCCACACCCTCTGGGGAAAGCAGCCTTCGGGAACATAGACTCACACGTGTGTGCTTTGGGCTGGATTTATTTGTAATTAACCATTAACTGAAGCTTTTTACGCTAATGGGTTTAGAGGCAAAGCTGCAGACCGGCCACAGCAAGTGAGGCGAAGGAACGCCCCCCCCCCGGGAAGCACTTCTGAGCGCAGGAGCCCCCCACAGACCTAACGTGCCCTGGGTGTGGGGGGGAGGGGGAGATACACAGCCTCCAGGGCCAGGCCCCAGCTTCCTGCCGAACAGGGGGACGCAGTCGGCAGTGTTTGCCGAAGGCCACGCCTGCCAAATTCTTCTGCAGAGCAAACAATGCTCCCTCCCTGGCGGCTTCCCTCCCACAGAACCCCTCCTCTGCCCAGGCCAAATGCATGGCCAGGCTCCAAACAAACAGGCTCTCCCTGGGTGCCCAGCTGGCCCCAGGGGGTTCTCCCCGCCGCCAGACTCGCAGCACCCCTGCCCCCTTCCCAGCATGCTTTGTGGTGGAGGCCTCCAAATCCCTTCAGCCCTGGGGCTCCTGGGCTCCTTCTGGTTGGGAGATGGAAGCAGGGAGCGCGCCCCCATGTCTTTCTGACCCCCGTCCTCCCCAGGGCAGCTGGTTACTCTACTGCCTGGGTCTGACTGGAACACACAGTCCCTGGAATAGGGTCTCCTCACGGAAGGGGCCTGGAAACCCCGTAAGAAGGTGCCCCCCCACCTCAGCCAGCAGCGCCGCATCTGTTGGGCTGCCAAGGGACCGTCTTGGCAGGATTTGGCCCTTAGCCATGAACAGGCTGAAGCTGGCACTCGGCAGGCCCCCAGCGCGCTGCTCTCCTTGTCCGCGAGCAGGGTGCGGCCTGGATCCTGGCCTCGAGGGAAGCGGCTGCAAACTGCTCACAGCCGGCCAGATTTCACTCCCAGCAGGTTGGAGAAGCCGGCAGGAGATCTCCTCTGGCTCTCCCCTTCCCGGTGTGGCAGCAGCGCCAGAGATGTAGCGCCACATAATGCTCCTCAGCCTTGCTCACTGACAGTGCATCCTAGTGAGAAGATGAATTTTAGGCAGTTGCTCATTAACGAGGGGTCTGCTTGCTGCCAAGCCTCGTGAAGACAGGAGCTGCTCTGGCTGCTGCACCGGAGGCTGCAGACTGACCACGATGCACCTTCATCCAATACCACCACTCTGGCACTGACCCCCACTGGGGCTCCAGCAGCAGGGGTACCTCGTTAAGACACGGCCACGCCAAGCAAGGCAGAAATTCACTCCAGACCCCCTGCCTGGATCATCTTGTGCCTACAACAAGAGATTAAATCCCTTTATTCAGTTACCATTTGCTATCTTGGCTTCCCTGGCTGCAAATATTATTAACAGGCAGTGCCCATAACGTTCTCCAGCAATTTTCAGTAGTCAACTCAACGATCTGCTGTGCATGTAAATCCTGGAGCTTGTCTCCCTGCTCCAGGGAGCTGCATTTCTATTGATTTGACCTAAAGCTACAGCCCTGCCATTTACGTGCATATATTCATTTTCTCGAGTTCTCGCCAAGTGACTCCTCCTTCTTCCCTCCCGCCCCCCATCTACGATGTTACTTGTTAAGCCTGTTGAACTATTTTGGTAGAGGTTTCCTTCTAATTGTTGCCCACCATGGTACTATCCAAGCTCCGTCTTCACCAAACCAATACCGGTAAAGTCCCTCGGCAAATGGAGTCTCTGGCACAATCATAACAATGTGTCCAAAGGGCGCGTCCGGGGGAGAGGGACAAATAGGCAGGGGGTTGGAAAATGCTCCGTGAGGAAAGGGTGAAAGGTCTGGGTGTCTCTAGATGAAAGAGAAGGCTAAAGGGGAGTATGACAGGGTCAACAATCAAGGGCTATTAAGGCATCAGTGATCAAATTGTTCCCCCTGTCTCCCCAAGAATAGGGCCAGGTCACCCGGAAGATCGGCTTAAGGTACGGAATTCCAGCTGTGTCAGTAGCGTAGCTGGATTCAATGTACCTTAAGCCGAGTTTAACTCTGTTTCCTCAGCAGGAGGTCAACGGGCGCAGATGCTCCTGTCGACCTCCCTTTCTCCTCACGAATCGAGAAGAACTGCAGGGGCATCCTCAGCATTCGATTTAGCGGGTCCTTACTAGACCTGCTAAATCAAACACCAGAAAATCGCTCTCCAGTGCAGTAAGTATTGCTGTTGCAGCTAGGGTGGTCTAGATTAGATAGTAGGGCAGGCTTTCTAAGGAGAAAGATAATTAAGCACCAGAACAAACCACTTAAAGGCAGGGGTCTCCAACCTTTTTAAGCCCAAGATCACTTTTTGAATTTAAATGCACTCCAGGCCCAAACACCCTTGCCCTGCTTCCTTCATGTCTCTTCTCTGAGGTCCTGCCTCTTTTACTCCGTCCTCCCTCCCTCCCGCCTCCCTCCTTTTCACCAGGCTGGGGCAGAGGGTTGGGGTGGAGGCTCTGGTCTTGGGCTAAGGGATTTGGAGTGTGAGGGGGCTCTGAGCTGAGCCTGGAGCAGGGAGTTGGGGTGCAGGAGGGGGTTCAGGGTGCAGGCTTTGGGAGGGAGTTTGGGTCCGGGGGCTTGGGGTAGTGGGGGGGTACAAGACTGGGGCAGGGGTTCGGTGCTGGCTCCAGCTGGACACTGCTTACCTCAGGGGGCTGCTGGGTGGGGGTGCAGTGGGCTGAGGCAGGCTCACCCCTATCCCGGCCCTGCACCACTCCCTAAGGAGCCAGCAAACTCCATCCATCCCAAGCCCTGTTGTGCCCCCCCCCCCCCAACTCCCCGGCTTCCATTGTGTGGAGACCCGACCCTGCCCAGCTGGGACCCGGCTGGAGCTTGAAACTTATTGACCCGCTCTTGGTAAACTTTTGGCTTTCCGGCCTGCTCTGCCCCAGGTCTGGGCCTTACAAACGCCTTGCCCAGGCCACGCCCTGACTGGGCCTTAACTGTTAATCGGCTCTGCCTGAACTGAAGGCCGGGCCTTGCAAACTGCTTATTTGGTGCCTGCCCTGATCGAGGGCGTGGTCGTTATAAACTGTTGCTTGGTTTGCAGCCAGGCCCGAGACGTTTACAGACGGTGACACAGCAATTGCCCTTTCACGGGGCAATAGAGGGAGTCAGCATGGCCTCCCACTGACATAGACCCTTACCATCAAGAGTGCAAATCTTTCCCCATCCCAGGCCTAACCATCTCTCCTACCCTTCTCCGGATCTTTCCAGCTCCATTGTATTTTTGTTAAATGAAGTGACCCAATGAAAACACAGTTTCCAAATGCTCCTGCATCCATCTGCTCATTGTAGTATTGTTCCATCTTTAATGACATTCTTCTTCGTTTTTTCACCGTTCCTGTGGATGCTATTGTAGTCCCCTTACTAACGGGGCCTCTGTTTTATTCGGAAAAGACCCTGGGTGCTGCAATCCAGACTACAAAGCCCATGAGCCCTTGGGAAAAACAAGAAGGAAAGACTCTTGTGTGGGAGAGGACTGCCTCTCTTGAGGGCTGTGTCTACACTGGCATGAATTTCTGGAACTGCTTAAAACGGAATACTATTCCGTTTTCAGTTTTTCCGTAAAAGGAGCATCTACATTGGCAGGCTGCTTTTCCGGAAAAGCCCTTTTTTCGGAAAAGCGTCTGTGGCCAATGTAGACGCACTTTTCCGGAAAAGAGCCCCGATCGCCATTTTCGCAATCGGAGCTTTTTTCTGGAAAAGACTTCTGGGCTGTCTACTCTGGCCCTTTTCCAGAACAGTGTTCCGGAATAAGGACTTATGCCCGAGCGGGAGCAGAATAGCTTTTCCGGAATAGCGGCTGATTTTGTACAGTAGAGCATCGTTGCTTTTCCGGAAATTCAAGGGCCAGTGTAGACAGCTCGCAGCTTATTCCGGAAAAGCGGCTGATTTTGTTCAGTAGAGCATCGTTGCTTTTCCAGAAATTCAAGGGCCAGTGTAGACAGCTTGCAGCTTATTCCGGAAAAGCGGCTGATTTTGTACAGTAGAGCATCGTTGCTTTTCCAGAAATGCAAGGGCCAGTGTAGACAGCTTGCAGCTTATTCCGGAAAAGCGGCTGATTTTGTTCAGTAGAGCATCGCTGCTTTTCCAGAAATTCAAGGGCCAGTGTAGACAGCTTGCAGCTTATTCCGGAAAAGCGGCTGATTTTGTACAGTAGAGCATCGTTGCTTTTCCAGAAATTCAAGGGCCAGTGTAGACAGCTCGCAGCTTATTTCGGAAAAGCGGCTGATTTTCCAGAATAAGTGGCCCAGTGTAGACACAGCCCATGTCTTTGAAGAAAGGAGGCCTAGGAGTCTGGGACTCTGCCTTGGAGTTTGGAACCGAAGGGGGAGCCAGGCGGCTGACAATGACATTGATCCAGTGCAGGGGCTGTGGGATGCAGCTACAGCCCGGGACTACATGCCTGTTGGAACTGGGAGCTAGCAGGCTGCTTGCGATAGGCACAGCACAAGGCAGTAAGTTTCTGGGCCTTGTTGAAAAAGTGCTGCCTGGGACAGAGCTGCTGTCTAGCCTGGACCCAATCTCCACTACAGCTGCAACCCGGAGGGTTACACTATACATATATGGCACCAGAAACTTCGACATGGATCGATAGCAAAGGACAGCCTGCCATTTTACTGCCAAGTTAGAACCACAGAACACTCCAACTGGAAGTGGCCACGCGAGGGCATCGAGTCCAGTCCCCTGCCCTCACGGCAGGACCAGACGCCATTATGGTCATTCTTGACAAATGTTTGTCTAACCCATTCTTAAAAATCTTCAGGGATGGCGATTCCATACCCTGCTGAGGCAATTTATTCCAGTGTTTAACCTCCCTGACAGTTACCAAGTTTTTCCTAATGTCCAACCTAAGCCGCCCAGCCCTGGTCTGTACTTTGGAGTTATTTTAAAATAACCCCCCTTATTTCAAAATAGTAAGCAGAGCGTCCACACTACCAAGCCTGTTATTCCAAAATATTAGGCTGTAGAATTCAAAATCTGTATTCCTACTTTCTTCAGGAAATAACACTTATTTCAAAATAGTATGGACACTCCACTGCTGCTATTTCGAAATAACGACTCCCCAGAGTCATTCAAAGTACTTACTCCCCAGTGCTTCCTGAGGCTCTAGTGTAAAGGTGGTGAGACCACATTAAGGGAGCTGGCCTCGGACTCATTTCGAGGCTCCCCCGGAGTAGGGACATGCTATTTCGATTTTATTATTTTGGGAGTTATTATTTCAAATTTAGTTATTTCAAAATAATTTCCTAGTGTAGACATACCCCCATGCTGCAGTTTAAGCCTATTGCTTTTTAGGAATTAAGGAGTATCATTTTTTCCTCCCTCTTCCTTGTAAGATTAAACAAACCCAGTTCTTTCAGTCTTCCCTCATACCTCATATTTTCTAGACCTCTAATCATTTTTGTTGCTCTTCTCTGGATCCTTTCTAATTTCTCCACATCTGCAGAAGTCAATAATACTTTATGGATCCATCTGAACACAGCTCAAACGTAATCTGGATGTAAAGGTGTTTCATTAAAAAGATCCAGCTTGCCTGCTCTCGTGAAGAAAACCTGTTACTTGTTCTGCAAAGGTCAAAAACTGCTACCCATTAATGTGACAACTTTTCAATCCACCGAAATCCTGCATATAAATGAAATTTCTTGTCTTGAGCTGAGCAAACAATGCAATTTTTAGTTCAATGACTGCACCACAAAAAATAATGAGTTTGTTTTTGAAGGAAACTCAGGTTTTTTCCTTGCCAAAATGAAAAAAAAAATTATGTTTAAATTGAATATTTGAATAATAAATTTGCCAACAAAAATCCATATTTTGCGTCATCAAAACAATTTATAAATTTGGGTCAAATCCAGAAAACACCTTAGGGTGCGGCTACACTGCGCCATTATTCTGGAATAACGGCCGTTATTCCGAAAAAACAATACTCACGTCCACACAGAAATTGTGTTATTTCAAAAGAAATTCAAAGTAACAAAGGGCTTTTTGTGACATTGGTAAACCTCATTCTAGAAGGAATAACTCCTCTGCCGCAAAAGGTCTTTCAGACGAGGGGGTGTGTGGACACTCCACTGCTGCTATGTTGAATTAGCAGCATTCTAATGGTCCCAGGGCCATTCTGTGTTATTCCTCCCCAGGGCCGCCCGGGGCTCTAAATCGAGCTAGCACATCCACATTAGAGGAGCCTTCCTCGGACTCATTTGGAGGCTTCCCTGTAGTGTGGACGCACTACTGTGAAATATGCTATTCCAGAAGTATCCTCCAGAATAGCTTTTTCCGAAATAAGCTTGCAGTGTAGACATGCCCCTAGGTACGTCTACGCTGCATGCCTATTTCGAAATAAGCTATTCCGGAAGAATTATTCCAAAATAGCTTATTTCAAAATAGCACGTCTACACTGCAGGGAAGCCTCCAAATGAGTCCGAGGCCGGTTTCCCTAATGTAGATGTGCTAGCTCGATTTAGAGCCCCAGGAGGCACTGGGAGGAATAACTTCGAATGGCCCCAGGGAGGGGCTATTTCGCCATAGCAGCAGTGGAGCGTCTGCACATGCCTTACTTCGAAATAGCTATTTGGGAATAGGCATTATTCCTCGTAGAATGAGGTTACAAATTTTGGAATAAGTGTCCCGTTTTATTCGAAATTTTTTTGAAATAACAGAATGGCTGTGTAGATGCTCGCGTGGTTATTTTGAAATAATGCTAGTTATCTCGAAATAACAGTGCAGTGTAGACACACCCAAAGTATTGTTTCTAGACATATTTGAAGCAGCCTGCTTAAATGAATACTTTGACATTCATTTAAACAAGAATGGCAAGAGGCCACCCGGGCTTAACTAAGAGATCTTGAATGATATAAAAATCAAAAAGGATCCTCTAAAAAGTGGAAACTAAGTCAAATTAGAAAGGAGGAATACAAACAAATAACACAGGTATGTAGGGGCAAAATTAGAAAGGCCAAGCTACAAAATGAGCTCAAACTAGGTAGTGACATAAAAGGTAACAAGGAAGCATTCTACAAATATATTAGAACTGAGCGGAAGAGTGAGCAGAGGGTAGGCTCTTTACTACATACAGGCTGGCTACGTCTACATTCAAGTAGGAATAAGAGATCCTCCGGAAAAGAGCTTATTTTCCGGAGGATCGCGTCCAGACTGGCGCTTTTCTCCGGCTTATCTACGAGCTGGAAAAAAGCGGCAGCCATGAAAATGCAAATCCCGCGGGGGATATTTAAATCCCCCGCGGATTTGCCTATTCCCAAGTGCTACATTAGCATCCCTATTACGGAATAGGGGCCAATGTAGACACAGCCGCTATGTCTACACTCACGGCTTCTTGCGCAAGTACAGCCGTTCTTGCGCAAGAATCTGCAGAGCGTCCACACTGTCCGCCCGCTCTTGAGCAAGGAAATTTACAGTAGAGCATGGTAAGAGAGGGCTTCCTGCCAAGAGCTACGCTCTTTTTTAACAGGTGTAAGCCGTCTTGCGCAGGAACTCTTGCGCAAGAGGGAAGTGTGGACGCTCGGCAGGGATTTCTTGTGCAAGAAAGCCCTATGGCTCAAATGGCCACCAGAGCTTTCTTGCGCAAGAGAGCGTCCACACTGCCATGGGCACACTTGCGCAAAAGCACAGCTCGCACATGGCAATGTGGACATTTTCTTGCGAAAGACTTCTTGCACAAACTAAGGTATGTAAAAAGTGTCACGGGGTAGCTGTGTTAGTTGGTACCTTTAAAAATGAGTAGTCCTGTGGCACGTGGCCCTGGTCCACATGTTTACACAGCACTTATTTTGAAATAAATCACTATTCCGAAATGTCCCTTTCTGCTCGCGGAATGAGGTTTACAGGGACGTCAGAATAGCTAGCCCAATATTTTGAAATAACAGGTGCACTCCAAAGACGCGGAATAGCTATTTTGGGATACCAGAGGTAGAGCTGCAGTGCAGATGTAGTCTAAGGGAGCCTGCCTCGGACTCATTTCAAGGCTTCCCCGTAGTGTGGATGCGCTATTTTGAAATAGTTATTTCGGGAGTTTCTCTGCTTGCTGTGTTTTGCATCCTGAGAGCTGAAGACACTGCAGGGTTGGACTTCAGACTGTGTCCTGCCTTGGCTCATCCTAATGCTTCCTCTCTTTAGCCCTGTGTGTACAGATGAACTCAAGTCACTGACTGACCCTCCAGCTCCTCAGCCCTGATAATTGCTTCTTGGCAGACACACAGCCCTTTGGGCTCTGCACCCTGACAACGCGGTTTCTTTGCAGAGTTACTTTCTAGCCCGGTGGCAATCAGTGCATCATTATGGTTCATTTGCAGCTTTTCCAAACCATCATATGAAACAGGACAGTCATTAAAACCAGCCCTCCCCATGGAGAGCTGAACAATGCAAATACTTAAAGACTTGACTGGGCAGAGAGTCTTTTAGGCCACTTAGCATCACTGCATTTTCTCCTGTAATTTTTTCCCGAGGTCTAGCGGGTTCTGCATTCCCTCGTCAGTTACTGCCGTGTCACGAGACGTTTCCCCGCTTAGCCTGCAAGGGAAGGCGCGAGCGCGATTTTGCACAGGGGCGTGCTCCTTGCATGTCATCAATCCAGTCCCATCTGCTTCTTGCAGTCACAGGAACACACCAGACTGACAGCAGAAGCACTTTGACACATCTGTCTAGCCAGATAATGGCTCTCAGCATTTTAATAGGCTTGGCAGAATTCAATTTTTTTTTAACAATTTCAATGGATAATATCCATGCTTACTTTGAGCATTTTTCATTTGTATCTATATACAATTTCCAGTTGAACAAAAGGCGGTGGGGGGGGGAGGCATTAAAGAAGGATTCAGACATGAGTGAGGGTCAGACAGTGATTTAGTGACAATAGAGTGTGGGATTCAAAAAATTAAATCTTGGTCACAGTGAAAACATGGATTGTCAACATCACATGGCAAAATAAGCCAAGTAAATAGCCTCAATCAAACTCTCAGAAGTTCTCAAGAAGCATTTTTCTTTCTTGGCCTGGCTGCATGTTTCTGTTATAACAATGGAAAGATTGTTTTGCCAGTTAAAGTTTGCCTGGTGAAATTGACATTTACAGGTAATAAATCTAGCCTTTCCCAGCCTACCTCCAGTCCCCAGCAGTGTCATTAAAGGGTTCTAGCCTCACAGCTCTGCCCTCATTGCCAGACAGGGAGCTAAGGCACAGGGCGGGCTTAGGGATTAGTACAAAACCATGCGGGAAAAGTGGCTGAGTCAGAAACGGAATCCCAGTGGCCTGAATCGAAGGCGAGGGCTCTGCCCATTAGTGTTCGCCCAGCAGAAGAGATCAAGCTTCAGTTATCTGTAAAACCTGCTGATGTGCTGGCATTGGGACCCTCAGGGAGCTGGCAGGCCCCCAACGTGGCACTGCCAAGTGGGTGCAGACTTTTGCCTTTTATGGCAGGAGGGGACCAAGTCTGGGAACAGCACGAAGGGTCCCATGCTCCTCCCCAGAGGGGGCTGCAAAAGGAGCAGCTGGCAGCTGGTCACGTGTGGCTGTCCCACCCCGGCTCTGCATCTCCTGGGGTCTGCACACCCCTGGGCTGAGCTTGGGGGAGTAGTCATGTGGGGAGGTCACATGCCCCCCTAGAGTGGCCCCCTCTTTCTGGTCCTCCCATGAGTCACCCCGTATGAATCACTGACCCGGTGCTGAAATGCAGCCCCCTCCGTGTCAGACGGGGCACAGCAACACGGTACAGCTGACTGGGGAGAAAGTGGTGGAGCTACTTCTGCTGAACTAAACCTGCCATGCAGCTAGTGTCCTTGGCTTCAACGGGGCGAACTCTGACAAGTGAAGGGAATTAGTGAAGGCAGCAGGTTGGAGAATTTCAGGGTCTGAATGTGGAGGAGGCTTGGAATTATTTTATGTCAAAGTTGCAGAAAGTAGCTGAAACCTACATCCCAAGCAAAGGGGGAAATTCCAGTAAGGGCCACAGACCAAACAGGAAGAACAAGCATCTGAAATGGGTTGTTTGGAAAACCGCAGGAAACGAACAAGACATGGAAGGAGGAAGGGATCAGCAAGGAAAGCTCCACCGGGAGGTCAGAAAGTGGAGGGGAAAGCGAGGAAGCCAAAAGCCAAGCAGAGCTGGACCATGTGTGACGTAGTGGGGGGTAACCTGCTAACTCTCTGGCTGCTGTCTGTAGCACCACCAACCAGACAAGTGATGAGTCACTATGCAAAGAGAATAGTGATAGAAATGTAGCCGTGTTAGTCTGGGGTAGCTGAAGCAAAATGCAGGTCAATGTAGCACTTTAAAGACTAACAAGATGGTTTATTAGGTGATGAGCTTTCGTGGGCCAGACCCACTTCCTCAGATCAAATAGTGGAAGAAAATAGTCACAACCATAGGGTATGTCTACACTACCCCGCTAGTTCGAACTAGGAGGGTAATGTAGGCATACCGCACTTGCAAATGAAGCCCGGGATTTGAATTTCCTGGGCTTCATTTGCATAAGCGGGGAGCCGCCATTTTTAAAACCCCGCTGGTTCGAACCCTGTGCAGCACGGCTACACGGGGCACGAACTAGGTAGTTCGAACTAGGCTTCCTAGTTCAAACTACCGTTACTCCTCATTTCACGAGGAGTAACGGTAGTTCGAACTAGGAAGCCTAGTTCGAACTACCTAGTTCGTGCCCCGTGTAGCTGCGCTGCACAGGGTTCGAACCAGAGGGGTTTTAAAAATGGCGGCTCCCCGCTTATGCAAATGAAGCCCAGGAAATTCAAATCCCGGGCTTCATTTGCAAATGCGGTATGCCTACATTACCCCGCTAGTTCGAAGTAGCAGGATAGTGTAGACATACCCTCAATGACTTAACCACCTGCATTCTGCTACAAAGACCTTTTACATCTGCACTTGAAAGGGAATCCTCTGAACTGTCATTCATGTTAAAATTCGACATTCTCCAAGAAGGAATGAACAAACACTCAAACTATCTTACCCATTACCAAGATTGCTTCCCCAATTATCAGCTCTAATACCATTAGCTCACAAACATCCCACTCTCCCCACGTCTAATATCATCAATTCACAGACACTTACCTTCCTTCCTCCCCCCCCCCCCCGCATCCCCCTCCTGTTCTGAAATGTGATTTGACCTTTTCATATGTGTTCATTTTTTTTAATTGTATCCTTTGGTATATATGGTTGTGACTATTTTCTTCCACTATTTGATCTGAGGAAGTGGGTCTGGCCCACGAAAGCTCATCATCTAATAAACCATCTTGTTAGTCTTTAAAGTGCTACATTGACCTGCATTTTGCTTATGCAAAGAGGGTATCCCAACCGGTTTGGCCAGCTGACCCCCATGGAGAGGAACAAAGGAAGGTGGAATGCTGCCCTGGCTGGGGGGCGGGGCTGAAGGAGAGTGAGTTAGTTCCTGGCTGGAAAGCAGGGGAGAAGGAACTGGGGAGGGGGCTGGGATCCCCCCATCTCAAGGGGGCACTGAGGCCTCTTAGCCCCAGTTCCTGTGACCAGATTACATCTGTGCTGTGCTGTATCCTGGAGGAGCAATAAACCACCCTCAATTCTACTGGCTAGTGGAGTCTGTTTGTGCCATTTCGGGTTGCAGGAGACGGGGGACCCCCAATGCGCCGTCACACTGGTGTCAGAAGTGGGATTCATTGCACCCCGTGGATGGAGCTTCCAGCGGCGAGTGAGAAGCAAGAGTCCTGGAGCCAGGCGTGCTGGAGACAGAGCGAAGTGGTTCCTGGGAATCGTGGGGCGCTGCAGCACTAGACTGGTGAGTCTGCACCGAGGGGACCAGCGGGCAGATGGCCTACGCCCGACTCTTGAAGGCAGAGCTGGTGAAGCTGTGCAGAGAGAGGGGCTTGCCTGTGCGGAAAGCAGCCAAGGCCCAGCTGATTGCCCAGCTGGAAGAGAATGACCAGCCACAGGGCCAGGATCTTGTCCCCAGGGGAAGCAGCCAGACCCCCCCCTGAGAGTGTGTCAGGCTCAGAGAGGGGGAGGAGCGCTGGAACCCACCGGAGAGATGAGACAGCGTCTCCCGGGAGGCCTGCAAGCCGTAGCCCATCTAGGGCAGGGGCCAACCCAGCGGAGCTGCGGCGGCTGGAGATCCAGCTGCGGATAAAGGAATTGGAAGTACAGGACTGAGAGAGGGACCGCCAGGACCGAGAGAGGCAGCGACAGCATGAGCTGGCCATGGCAGAGTGGAGACCCGGCGGGGCATCGGCTGCGCCAAGTGTGGATGGGCCCCAGGGTCCCGGGACTGCCAGACGCTTGGAGAGGCTCATGGTGGCCCAATTGAAGGACATGGGTGACATAGACGGGTTCCTCAGTGCCTTTGAGAGGACCTGTGGACTGCAACGGGTCCCCCAGCTGACTGGCTGCAGGAGCTCATCCCCGCACTGAACCAGGAGGCGGCCGGAGTGCTCAGTCAGCTGGAGGACCTACAGCCAGGGGATTACAACCGAGTCAAGAAGGCCCTGCTGCACAAGTTCGGGCTGACCCCCGAGATGTGCAGGAAGAAGTTCCGGGGGGTACAGAAAGGACCACGGGAGACCTATGTGGACCTGGCCTCCCGCCTGTCGCAATACGGCCGCAAGTGGGTGTCTGGAGTCGGAGCCCAGACCGCAGAGGAGCTGCTCAAGCTGGTCCTAATGGAGCAGTTCTATGAAGCGTGCCCACCCAAACTGAGGCTGTGGCTCAAGGACCGGAGACCAGAGAACCCCCAGGAGGCCGGGAGGCTGGCAGATGAGTTCACGGAGAGCCGGTCCGGGTGTGAACGAGAGTCCCGGAGAGAAAGGGAATCGCGCAGAGACCGGATCTCGGCTGAGCGACGGAGGGAGTCAACTACGAGGCAAGCCCAAGGAACAGGTCGTCTGTGCCCCAGAGAACCAGCCAGGGCCTGGACAGAGACAGCCCAAAGCCTAACTTGCCATCGCTGTGGGCAAAAAGGCCACAAGAGGGCTCAGTGCACCAGGTCCCAGGACCGGGGACTTTCCAGGGTTAATTGGCTGGGGCGGGAGGAAGGGCAGGCTGCCCTAGAGGCAGGGGCAGGCCAGCAAACCTCAGCTCAGAGTGGGGGGAAGGATGCTCAGTGCACCTCCCCTGGGAGGTCTGACCCTCGGGAGACGGATTTCTCCGTGTACCGGGTGGGGGCAGGGCGGCCCCTGCGGAGCGAGTGCCTCATACCCCTGGAGGTGGATGGTAGGAAGGTGACGGGCTTCTGGGACACGGGGGCGGAGGTGACGCTGGCCCGATCCGATATAGTGGCCCCAGACCGGATACTCCCCCACACGCAGCTGACCCTGAAGGGCATAGATGGGTCCCCGTTTAAGGTGCCTGTAGCCTGGGTGCATCTGAAATGGGGGGCGAAGGAAGGCCTCAAGGAAGTGGGGGTGCATCCGCACTTGCCCACCGAGGTGCTGATGGGGAATGACCTAGAGGAGTGGCCCCATGAATCCCAGCGGGCTCTAGTCACTACCCGGAGCCAGAGCCAGCGGGGGGCTGACAACGTGGGTCCAGGGAAGGACTCCTGGCAGCGTCATCAGGATCCCATCCCAGTGGACACGGGGTCCAGCCAGGCTGGGACTCCGGACCTAGGCAGAGGTGGGGAACAGGTCCCGATCCCTGCCTCAGCAGCTGAATTCCAGGCTGAGGTGCAGGCAGACCCCTCCTTGCAGAGGCTGAGGGACCAGGCTGGCCTCCGTGCAGCTCAGCCCCGGGGGAGAGGTGGCCAGGAGAGATTCCTGTGGGAGCGGGGATTCCTGTTCCGGGAATGGCTTCCCCCCAGGAAGGTGAAGGCATGGGGGTTCCAGCGGCAGCTGGTCGTCCCCCAAAAGTATCGCCTTGAGCTGCTGTATTTGGCCCACGACGTCCCCGTTGGGGGTCACCGGGGGATCCGGAGCACCCGGCTGAGGCTGCTCCAACACTTCTATTGGCCGGGAATCTTTACAGCCGTGCAGCGGTACTGCCGGTCCTGTGACTCCTGCCAGAGGGGCGGGAAGGCCCAAGACAGGAGGAAAACTGCTTGGGGGCCCCTACCCCAGATAGAGGAGCCTCTGGGCTTGCTGAGAGAGTTATGGGATGGAGCGTCGGGTGTGGAAGCCGCCCTGGCTGCCCAGAGAAGGCTCGCTGGGCTCATGGCCCTGGCCCGAGAGACCCTGGCCAGAGATCAAGGCCAGCGGAAGGGTGGGTGTGACCCCCGAGGACAGGCCTGTGCCAGTCGCCCTGGAGCGGTGCAGTGAGTGGACAGAGGGAAGCCAATTCATGTGGGGCCTCGCCGCGGCTGGCCCGATTCAAGGGGAGCACCCATGTCCCCAGGGCGGGTTCCCACGCAGAGGACCCGAACTTCCCTAGGTCACGAGCGGAGTGACCCTGCTCAGTTCGCTCTCGGAGGGGGGAGAACTGTGACGTAGTGGGGGGGGGTAACCTGCTTACTCACTGGCCACTGTCTGTAGCACCACCGAGCAGACAAGCGATGAGTCACTATGCAAAGAGGGTATCCCAACCGGTTTGGTCAGCTGACCCCCATGGAGAGGAACAAGGGAAGGTGGATGCTGCCCTGGCTGGGGGGCGTGGCTGGAGGAGAGTGAGTTAGTTCCTGGCTGGAAAGCGGGAAAGAAGGAACTGGGGAGGGAGCTGGGATCCCCCCATCTCAAGGGGGCACTGAGACCTCTTAGCCCCAGTTCCTGTGACCAGATTACATCTGTGCTGTGCTGTATCGTGGAGGAGCAATAAACCACCCTCAATTCCACTGGCTGGTGGAGTCTGTTTGTGCCATTTCGGGCTGCAGGAGACGGGGGACCCCAATGCGCCGTCACACCTTGCAAAGGAAATGAAAACTCCCGGTAAACGGTTCTATACGTAAAACAAAAATCAGGAAGGAAGAAGGGGCACTGGGCACCGAGAATGGGGCGGAGCCTAACGGTAGCCTGGGTGGCCCAACACCTACATGGATTCTTTGCCCCAGTTTTTAATGGGGGAGATGAGGAGTTGGAAGGCTCCTGGGGGCTCATAGAAATGCAGAAATGAGGCTATGGAAGAGGAAATGGCCACATCTGAGGGGACAGCCTGACTCCGGCAGTTAAAGGGATCAAATCCCAGATCCTGGAGAATCTCCACTCAAGAACACTATAAAAAACTGCAAGTCCAAGAGCAAGGATTTTAAATGAATCCATATACGCAGGGGTCATGTGTGGAGAAGTGATAACAGAGGGTCTGTGTCAGTGCATGTTCACACCTCACTCACAATTCCAGTCGTCTCTGTACACAATATGCTTTGGGGGTATCACCTGAATATGTGTAACTCACCAGCCAATGATCTCACAACGAAATGTGTGTAGCAATATTATACGTAAAGTTGTTAGGACCCCTGCCCCCCTAGTCCCCCGCAATGAGATCAACAGAACATTTTCAAACCCACGATGCGCTGATTGGGAAGACTGGTCAGGCAGGTGGTGTACGAGGAATGTGAGTTTATCTTCGTTTACATGTAAGTAGTAAATAAGGTCCTTAAAACATCAAGAGGGAATCAAGACAACTCTGCATTTTTAGAAAACATCAGCATGAAACCTATTTCACAGCAAGACCCATATCTTCATTCTCACAGCCAGAAGGAACTTTATCCAGGGGTAATCCTCGGTGACACGCATTGCAAACTGCACTCTGAAAGTGTGGGGGGAAAATTCCCAAATTCTCGCTGTCTCTTTCACCTAAGAAAACAAAAGAAACAGCAGGTGAGTTTGGGGACCAGATCCCGACATGAAATTTGTTCAGCTGTGTTACTAGAAACCTGTGGTAAGAATTTCACCATGAACCAGGTCTAGTTTGTTAAGCGTAGGAAGTGTTTTCTCTTCATTTCTCCCCTCTAGCTTTGTCTTGCAATTGAACTGTGTAGGTAAGTCCATCTCTGACCGCAAACTGTTGTACATTGACCCACGTAGCAGGACAACAGACCTGGAATATTTGGACTGTCCAGGAGAGGGCTGGATGCAAGTGAGCATAAAAGAACCCAGCACCGTGCCCAGCTGCCCCGCCCCTTTCCTTGGTAAGTTCCCATTTCTGCAGTGGTGCATCCAATGGCTTTGGTCGGCATCGCAGGAGGGGTGTCTCCACATATCTCCAGAGCCTGCCTCATCCAGCTTTGCTTAATGGACAGCAGAGAGAGCCCAGTCCCAGCCAGGTCAGATCTGTCATGTTCTTAGAGCTTCTGAGTTGAAGAGCTTTCTCTTCCTCTGAAGACCTCATTCAGCCCCTCCACTCTCTCTTTGGCTGCGTCTAGATTGGCGTGATTTTCTGGAAATGCTTTTAATGGAAAAGTTTTCCATTAAAAGCATTTTCGGAACAGAGCGTCTAGATTGGCACGGATGCTTTTCCGCAAAAGTACTTTTTGCGGAAAAGCGTCCGTGCCAATCTAGACACGCTTTTCCGCAAAAAAGTCCCGATCCCCATTTTCGCGATCGGGGCTTTTTTGCGGAAAACAAATCTGAGCTGTCTACAAAAGCTTTGCGCAAAAGGGACTTTTGCCTGAACGGGAGCAGCATAGTATTTCCGCAAGAAGCACTGATTTCTTACAGTAGGAAGTCAGTGCTTTTGCGGAAATTCAAGCGGCCAGTGTAGACAGCTGGCAAGTTTTTCCAGAAAGTGGCTGATTTTCCGGAAAAACTGGCCAGTCTAGACACACCCTTTGTGTCAAATTCCTTGCAGGCCGTGCTTTTTTTGTAAGAAAAAGGGTGTCGATACTCTGGGGCAAACTTGTTGAGCAAAAAAAAAAAAGGAGAACTTGTTGAGCCAAACAGAAAAAATCGCACCGGGGGACCCTTTAAGAGCCACAGCGCCGTGCTGGGAGCGGGAAGAAAAAACGCCATGTGGCCCAAGGAGGCTTCCAGCAGGAGCTGAGCCGCCCCAGGAAAACAGGCGCCGGTACGCGCAGGGGAAATCCCTTTCTGTGGGCTGGGAAAATGGGTGATGGTACACCGTTTCCGGATACACCGTTCCGGGCAGTACCGGCATAAAGAAAGCCCTGCTTGCCGGCAAACCTCCTCCAGGAGACAGAGCGCTGGCCTGGCTGCACTTCCCACCAGACAGGTTCACAACTGGTTCTGCCCGACTACAGGTCTCTGTGGATAAAATCACCATTGGCTGCCTGGGGCATCTCTCAGCACTGGCAGGTAATTTCACTCCCATTGCTATGTATGACCATCCCGGTTATATTGAGCAGCTGTGCCGCCTTGCCCTGCCATCAATGCTCCCTCTAATCTTTCCCATCCAGGTGCAGGTTTTTTCAATCCATGTGCGGAATAATTTTATGTACACTCAGGCATATACAGATGTGCACCTCCAGTAGAAACTCAAACCTAGCTGTGGGTGCTTTGCTAATCAGCTTCAAGAATCGCTCCTGAGTGGCTGCACAAGTATAACCACCACCATGCAGATCTGAACCTGGGACTTCTAGAGTTTAGAATGGGAGCCTCTGAGCTAAAAGCCAGCTGGCTGTCAGCCCATTCTGTAGAGGTTCCTTGATCTTAGCTGTTGCTGTGGAGTGGAGTTTCTCAGACACTTCAATGTGAATACACTGGATTAGATAAAACAATAACATAAGTTTACTAACTACAAAGAGTGATTGGAATAACGAGGCATAAAAGTCAGAAACAATTACAGAGAGAGAGAGAGAGAAAACTCTTCTTGGCGCCTAACCTAAAAAGCCATGTTTAATTCCAAACAAAGTTGCCTTACCACAAGCTTTTAGCAGCACTACTGACCAGACTTCTTAGGTCAGGACTTCTCCTAGGATCCAGCAAATGCCTCCTTTGTTGGATGCCATGAATGCAGTGGGTAGGGGGAGACGTAAGGGTGACTTGCGGTAGTTGTCCCTTCTTTTAGCATTTCAGTCCCACTCTTGAAAAACATTTCCAGCTGGGTACCAGGAGACAAAGAGTCTGTACGGGAGGATGTCCCCTAGTGCTTTTTCCTTGCCTGTTTGAGCTTTCTTTGTCTCCCTTCCTGCTGGATGACTCCGTTCACGGCTTAACTGCAAATTAAGCAGAGCACACATTCTTTTGTTTTGGTCACCAACCTCAGCTTGGACCATGTGTTAATAACACCGTACAGCGAGATATTATAACTTTCTTTTACCGGGACAACAATGACCAGCAAATGGTGAGTTTTCAAATGATGCCTCACAATGTGCACTTTGTCCAGACTATTGGACACAAGGGTACTTTCTGTCACACGCTGTGAAACTTCAAGCAGTAAAGAATGCTGTGAGACAGCCAGATGACAGAAGCAACTATCTGCAACTGTCTCCATCCAAGAAGCTCGTAGGGAGCAGAGTACTATGGGCCAGATTCCCAGGCCTCGAGGTAGGACCGTGACAGTAGAGGTGGCTTCACACTTGTGTGTTCCCCACCGTGGGGCCATCCCAGCAGTGATGAGTTCTCACAGCACAAGTTCAAATTTTCTCGCATGTGTCAGCCTCACAACAGTGCTAGGAAGTTCATGGGACTAGAACCTTTAAGGAGACTGTAAAGCCTGGAGCAGCAACATTGCCCCCTCAGCACCAGAAGAGCAGACAAGCCCTGCCCCACAGAGCTTAGGCACTGTGGGAAGAAACTGCGCAGACGGGTCAGAGCAACACAGTGATCAGCCCACACTCACTATTTAATCGCCCAGGAAGCTGTCTGGGCACCTATACAGACTTCTGCTGCACTTGCCATCTCCTGTCTTCGGCCTGACAGCAGCTGGTAACTGCTCCTGCTCTGGGATCTCAGGCTCTGATTCTTGCTTTTTGCTCTCAGCTCAAGCAATTGCTCTGATCCCTGCTCAGTGACTACAGCCCCACGGCTCTCTTTGACTCTAGCCCATCAGCGACCAGTAGGCAAGACCACCTTGAGCTTACAGACCCCTTCTGACCTTGAAATCAATGAACCGATGAATTACAGCAAGAGCGTGAGATGGGAGCATCATTGGTCATGAGAGGCAAAGACTCAGGTGAGCTACGTGCACCATGCAAAACGAGCGCTGGTCCTAACCGGCTCCCTGACTCACATCATCAGTTGTTCCATGCAGTTGCCTTTAATTATCAGCATCCCTTTCCATGTAGAGTCAGGGTGCCCTAGTCCCCCTGCGCAGAGAGCTGTCGAAATAGCTGGAGCTTTTCTGGGCACGACAATATTACTACTTAAAAAGCTGTAATCTCAAGCCCTTTGACAGCGAGAAACAAGTGCTGCGCGCCACGTGGGCAAGCTGAGCCTCTCTGCTCCTCTGTGGACGAAATGTTTCTTGCCTCGCTATCTAGGAGAACAGCAGGTTTAATGGGGTCACCTAGGGACACGACGGCTCCTCTCTATTCTGGGCCTGGGTCGGTGGGAACTTTGGAGGGAAATGCCACAGCTGAATGCAGATGGGGAAATATTTCCAGCTCGAGGTGTTCTAAGAATGAAGGGTGGCTCTTTGCAGCTGCTCAGTGTTTGGGAGTGGTGGAGTCAATCCCTGGGGGGTGGATGAGGGGCAGAGCACAAGTCAAGCAAAGGTGAGTGACACATTCAGTTCTCCTCCCCGCTCGCTGCCTAGGATGTAATGGGGGCCTCCCCTAAGGGAAGTAACTCAGCTATCACTTTTAATAAGGAGGAGAGCCCAGTGCAGAAACACCATTAATACCACCCCCCACAAATGAAACACCAGCCTCAGAAATAATCATAGAAGGATTGCAGGGGACAGGAAGAGTTCATCTAGACGGGTATGTCTAGACTACATGGCTCCGTCGACGGAGCCATGTAGATTTGTTTTTTTGGCAAAGGCAAATGAAGCCACGATTTAAATGATCGTGGCTTCATTTAAATTTACACGGCTGCCGCGCTGAGCCGACAAACAGCTGATCAGCTGTTTGTCCGCTCAGCGCACTAGTCTGGATGCTCCCCTGCCGACATCAAAGCCCTTTGTCGGCAGCCCCGGTAAACCTCATCCCACGAGGAATAACGGGGCTGCCGACAAAGGGCTTTGATGTCGGCAGGGGAGCATCCAGACTAGCGTGCTGAGCGGACAAACAGCTGATCAGCTGTTTGTCGGCTCAGCGTGGCAGCCATATAAATTTAAATGAAGCCGCGATCATTTAAATCGCGGCTTCATTTGCCTTTGCCTACAACCCTAATCTACATGGCTCCATCGATGGAGCCATGTAGTCTAGACACAGCCGACCAGTCCTCTGCACTCAAGGCTGGACTACGTACTAACTAGCCCATCCCTGACAAGGGTTTGCCAAACCTGTTCTTGAAAAGCTCCAATGACAGAGACTCCAAAACCTCCCTGGAGCATTTAACTACCATGACGGGCAGGAAGTTGTTCCCTAATGTCCAACCTAAACTCCCTTGCTGCAATTCAAGCCCTGTCAGGGCTACTTCCCACTCTGGCACTCCGAGTGCAGCAGATGGGGACCTGGGAGGGTACGTCTACACTGCAACACTATTTTGAAATAACTAGCGCTATTCTGAAATAATGTAGTCCGTGTCTACACAGCCAGCAGTTATTTCAAAATAGTGTCAAAATACTGTCAAGCTGGAGGACTTCTTACTTCGACTCCTGTAGCCCTCATTGTACGAGGAGTAAGTGAGTGCTCTATTTCGGAGGAAGAGTGCTCTATTTCGAAATAAGATACACAATTGACCCCAGGCTTCATGGCTTTGAAATGCACATGAGCCACCGCTCTTGTACATTTCAAAGCAGGCACCTGTGTGCAGCCCACAGTCAGCAGGACTTCCCTCCAGCCCCGGGCTGCACGTGGACTTCCTCATTCCTCCTCTGAAATGTACAAGAGCCCCACTGCCTGTCTTATGGTAGTGCCATCTAGGTTATATTTCCCTAGTTCATTTATGAGAGAAAATATCAAAAGTCTCACTAAAGTCAAGATATACCACATCTACCACTTCCCCGCATCCACGAGACTTGTTACACTGTCAGAAAAAGCTGTTAGATTGGTTTGACACAATTTGTTCTTGACAAATACATTTTGACTGTTAGTTATAACCTGATTATGTCCTAGGTGACTGAAAATTGCTTGCTAGATTATTTGCTCCCTTATGTTTCTGGATACTGATGTTAAGGTGATTAGTCTGTATTTTGCCAGGAGGGTCTTATTCGCCTTTTTAAAGAAAGGTGAATTTGCCCTCGTCTAGTCCTCTAGAATCGCTCCCATCTTCTGTGACTTTTTGAAGATAGTTGCTAATGGCTCAGAGATCTCACCCAAGTCTGCTTTTTGAGAATTCTAAGGTGTATTTCACCTGCCAAGCTGAAGGTGTCTAAGACGTTTCAGGTGTCTAAAACGTTTCAGAGTTCGTCTGTACAGAAAAAACAACAAATGGTCTGGTAGCACTTTATAGACTAACAAAACATGTCGATGGGATCATGAGCTTTTGTGGGCACAGCCCACTTCTTCAGATGTCGGGAGGTGCCCATGAAAGCTCATGATCCCATCTCCATGTTTTGTTAGTCTATAAAGTGCTACCAGACAATTGGTTGTTTTAACTTGTCTAAGTCATTTCAGACTTGATCTTTCCCTATTTTAGCCATTGATCCCTCATCTCCACTGACATTCACTGTCCAATAACTAATCAACCTTTCTGGTGAAAACTGAAACAATATCATTTAGCTCTTCTGCCATTTCCAGTTTCTTTGATTGGCTTTCCCCCTTCTTTGAGCAATGGGCCTACCCATGCTTGCTTCTAATGTCTTTCTATTTCCTTGTTATCCTTCATGTCTCTGGCTAACTTCATCTCATTTTGTGCCTTGGCCTTTCTAACTTTGTCTCTACAGGCTTGTGTTGTTTGTTTGGCTAACAAAAGGGACTTTGCTGGAGGCAGGAAACAGAAGTTCTCATAAGGACGGGGTTACAATTAGCTAAAATACTGAAACCTCAACAATGCCAGTAATTCTCTGCCCCCTGCATTCTCTTTGCTCCCTCCCAAGTGTAGCCCCAGTGGGGTTGGTCAGCTCCCCGAGTGCTGCGGCTTCTAGGGCAGCTGGTCTCTAGGGGAGGGAGCCAGCCCCTCCTTCAGGGACACTTTTCCCCCACTGTCTCCAGCTCTAATACAGTTGGTACAACACCTGTCTCTAAGGCTTGCACTCTCTGCCTCTCCCCGACTGTCTAAGTGGGGAGGCTTTTAAAACTGCACCAGCACTCAAAATCCAAGCACTGTCATCTTTTCTTTGCAAACAAGTCCCTCCCCGCCTCCTCCCCCGAATGATTCCTACTAAATGGGTCAGTTTTCAAGCTAAACCATCTCGTGTGGAATGTGTTTGTTTATGCTTTCTGGCTGAATTACCATTTCCACCGCAAACCACCGCAGAAGGTGTGAAAATGAGCAACATGGAATAGTGAAAATCTCATTTTTAAGTCTTGCTGTTTAGCACAGTCGCCAAGTGATACACTTAGCTGCCCATTTGCCTTTGCCGTTTTCCAGCTAGTACGTTCCACTACCCTGGGCGGATGCAAACGGATGTGCTAAAGGAGATCAAAAGCACAGTCAATGACACGCTTAGACCATGTGACCCTTGAATGTACTCGCCATCCTCTTAGGGTCTGTCTGCACAGCAAAGAAAACCTGCCCCTGGCCTGTACCTGCCCCTCATGCCCACGGGACTCAGGCTACAGGTCTCTCATTCCCGTCTCGACTTCTGGACTTGGGCCGGAGTCCCAGCTCTGGGATTCTCCAACAGAGTTCCCTGGAAGCTGAGCACTTGGGCAGCCGCCCAGGAGATATTCAAATGCCGTCCAGCTGATTAGCAGAGCGCCCATCGCCTCCCACAGCTGGCAGCATGTCTTTCTACTGTGATGCACATCTGCACATGCATTGGTGCATATAACAAAATTTATGCTGCACATAGCTGGACAAAAAACATTAGAACGATCATTGCCCTCCACCTGATGGAGTCCTACAGCCCTGGCCCTAGCCTGAGCCCAGAAGCCTGCACAGTGATGAAACAGCCCTGCAGCAAACGCCAGCCATGGGTTTGCCTTAAGAATGGGGCCTGGTGCACAACGGGGGCACTAAGAAGAATCTGAGGAGTTGATACTGCTGCCCATCACTGTGGCATCAGTTCTGCCTTTGTCCCACACCAATGTGGGCTGCAGGGGGTTAAAGGGCCTTATGAGCCTGGCCTCCCAGGTGGCATTTTATCTCCAAGCTAGTTACAGGCATTCGGATCGGGCAGCAAATATTTATAGTCATCAGGTAGTCAGGGAGCCTTTATCATTCATATGAGGGGAAATGAGAACAATGCAAAGTGTATTTTGATGTGCAGGCCCTTGGCTCTTGGCCTGGGCGTGCTGGTCAGTTCATGCATCCACCTCCTCTCAACACACAAAGGGGGGCCTGAAACTCACTGAAGCAGCAAGGAGTTCCAGGCAGTCGGCAGGCAGCCCCTCCTCTCCTTCCCGCCCCCTGCACTGGGCTGCAGGCTGCCTGGCTCATTTCCCTTCCCCTCCTCAGGGAAGAATTCAGAATCATTAACCATTAATGTTGGGGTTCAGCCAAGACGGGGAGTGAGACAAACAAGGGCAGCGCGTGCACAGAGCCGGCGTCCGTGCCTCCTGCATGGCTGTTCATTTCCGTAAATTCCCTCCTTTCTGAGGGGAACCTTCAGGCAGAGCCAGCCCGTCCATAGGATGGTTCAGGGGGGCCGCCCCAGGCCCTGTGCTTTTGGGGCCCTGTAGCCAGACACAAACCCCATCTTGTTTTTCCACAAACCCCATCTTGTTTCCCCCCCCCCCCCCCAGAGAGCAAGAGAAAGGCAGTCAGCCTTTGATGCCCTGGGAACACAGGTTTGCTGCCTGTCCCTGACTCTACCATAAACAGAAACCAGACAGTAAATGGGCTAGCTGATGACCCGGGGCCTCCCGTCGCCCTGATGGCTAGTACCAGTAATTGACACGCCTGCACTGTCCCAGGAGAGGAATCTTCGCCCATCACATACCAGAGGTGCCCATTGTCTGCATTTTCCCAGGTGTAAATTATGCTTTGCACCCTTCGTGGGAAACTTGGCATTCAAAGCCATTTTTCCTAATTGGCCACTTGAGCCCAGGAAGAAGCCTACATGACCCAAGGGGTATAAAAAGAGGTTCCGCTGCCCACCCCATTTGAGCTCCAATCATCTATACCTGCTGGCAGGTATTGATTGTCTCCCGAGGTCTGTGGGACGCCCAACCTCGCCCTACTTCTTCCCGAGGGATTGAGAGAAAGACGCTGGCCACGCCAAGTCTGGAACGCAGGGGTGAGAATATATACCTGCTATGTGTCTATTTTGCATGCATTTAATAAGAGCTCAGAGAACCAAAGGGTTTCATGGTACCTGTAAGTGACTTATTAGTGTAATTTCTGTCCTGTCCTTTGTAGTGTCTGTGTTATCTGTAACACAGTAGTAGCATTTAACAGCTAAGTTTACCCTGTAACAATAAAATAGTAACTGTTTAAGCTTTAACCTGACTCCTTCAGTTGCTGTAACAGAACCAAGCACAATTTAAAAGAACTTCAGCCGGTCATAAGGGACTCACTGCCCTGGCCGTCGGCTGACAGGCCCCCACGGAGGGCACCCCAGCCCTCCGATGGATGGGACCCATGGGATTAGGTGGGCCAGGGGCCTGGCGCAGTGCTGGCCCCCCTCCCTCTGCACTCACCATGGTGGCAGGAGCTGGCGCAACCCAACAACCGGCTCCATACCATCGCCCTCTCCTGGCTCAAGGCAGAGGGCCCCAGCCACACGGCGCTCCTCCTCCCCCCCGCCACGGGCGCAGCGGGTTGGGAGGGTGGCGAGATGGGACAGGGCAGAGCAGGCTGCCAAGCGGGCCTGACTCCTGCCACCGCAGTGCGGGGGGGGGAGACTTGCTGCTGTCCCACCAGGCCCCCCCAATCTTCTAGGCTCCGAGGCAGGGCAGGGGCAGGGTTTGGGGAATGAGTGTGGCAGGGGGTTGCTCTGGGCCCCATGCCTGGGCTTCTGGGGGGGTTGTGCCCCCGGGCCCTGTGCCCCTCAGGACAGTCCTGCCTTCAGGTCGGGGCAGAGGGGCCTGGCGCTTCCTGGGACTTTGCCTGCGATGAAATGACGAGGGCGCTACGGTGACGGGGCTGAATTTCTTTCTCATATTGAAGGATTTCCCTCATTTCCCGGCAACACGGAAGGTCTGGGAGCGCCCAGGGAAACCGTCCTGGGAGTCTGGCTGAGCCACTCAGCAAGGAGCTGCCCGACCAGGGGCACCGGGAAGGGGGGGGGGCAGGCCTGGGGCCTCTGCTGTTGCTATGGGCCCGGCCCCCAACCCTGCTCTTCCCGTTGCAGCCCTGCCCCTGGGCCAGGCAAAGCCAGTGCCAGTCAGTGGAAGAGGAGGGCAGGCAGCTGTGGGGAGCCGCGTCCCCTCCACCTGCCCGGGGAAGGGAGCCTGCAGGGTGGGGCCATGGGCCAGGAGTGCTCTCAAGCCGCCCCACCCTAGGCAGGTGCAGGGGCCTAGGGCCCGGCTTGGCTTGGCAGATGGGCCCTCGAGAAGAGGGGCAGGGTGGGGCCGGGTGGGGGGGGCTCCCAGCTCATCCTCTCTGCTGTAAACTCTTGGGGCAGGCGCGGCCCCGGCAGGTTCTAGAGACTCTCGCGCGATGGGCCCGGGCGGTTACCCTAGTAACATGGATCTTGTGGTACCCGGGGGCGGGGTGCCCCGAGCCCCGCCCAGGAGGGGCAGGTTTGTATATGTTTTGCTGGTGCCCAGAGCAGGTCCAAGTCCCCCCCGCCCCCCCCACACACGCAAGGGAGTGAGGGAGTGAGGACTCTAGCCTCACGGTGGGGCTGGGGATGAGGGATTCGGGGCATGGGAGGGGCTCAGAGCTGGGTGCAGGTGAGTGGTTTGAGGTGGGGAGAGGGTGGGGCTAGGGCCCCATTCCCTCCCCCCATTCCTGGTACCACACACACTCACCCAAGCAAGAAGTCGCCGGGGGGGGCGGGAAGCCATGTGCCTCCCCCCAGGCAGACACAGCAGTCAGCCTGCTGCCGGGGCTGCTCCCTCTAGCCAGGCGGCCAGTGAGGGAGAGTCTGGCCGGCAGAGCTCTTGCTGGTCTCTCCCGCCAGGCAGCCAGCAGGGATGCTCAGGAGAAGTGCGTCTGGCAGGTGGGGCCAGCAGAGACACCCACCCTGACACTGATGGAGCCAGGGCTGGTCCATACAACACCGCGCCTGTGCCTCTCCCTGCACAGCATGAAGTTACCCCGATCCCCCTCACGGTCACAGTGGGTTGTGAATCTACAGCTCCACGCAGCAACCCCTTGGTTACCTGCGTACGGGTGTGTGACAGGGCGTCTGCCTTGCACTGGCCCTTTAAGGGTTAAAACCCAGCCTGGGAGGGGGCGACACAGACAGGGTGACTGGGGTGGGGGTAGGGAACCCCCCTCTTCCCTAAACTCCGCCTCTGCCCTCTCCTGCTCTGCCCTCTCCCTGCCTCTTCCCCCATCCTCTCCCCAAGTGGCACAGTTTGGGGGACTAGCTCCAGCCCTCCCCCACACTCACCGACAGCAGCTCCCTCCACTCCCCTATCTGTGTCACTCCGCTTCCTGCCACTGAGGCTGGCTCTGTCCCGTCCTTCCCCATGTGACACACCAGGAAAGCAGAGCGAGCTGGGGCATGTATATACCCCCCTCCACCCCACACATGTGTGTCTTCTCTGTATACAGGCAGGGTGTATGTGGAAAGGCACACAAGCCCCATTTTCCACCTGGGAAATGGACACACAGAGGGATTAAGTGATTTGCCCAAGGCTGCCCATGGACTCTGTGGCAGACTGGGAAGTGAATCCAGATGAACAAAGTTTCTGCGCAGGGCTGTAAATGCAAGTGCACCCTCCCCCGCAGTGTCTGCACTTCCAGAGGGAGGGGGCTTGATGGGCTGGTCTGCAAGGAGCCCATTCGCATCTACACTCAGCCAGTGACTGATTGCTGCTCAATTAAAAGCATTTCGACAAACCCTCGTGCAGAGGTTACGTGCCGGGGGTTCAATGCCAAATCACCCAGGGCTTTGGAGTCCCCTGGAACATTTGTGTTCTCCCACCAACTTTTAAATGAGCTTCATCTCTGACCGAATACGGTGTCATAGAATCATAGAATAATAGGACTGGAAGGGACCTTGAGAGGTCATCGAGTCCAGCCCCCCGCCCTCAAGGCAGGATCAAGCTCCGTCTACTCCATCCCTGACAGATGTCTATCTAACCTGTTCTTAAATATCTCCAGAGAGGGAGATTCCACCACCTCTCTTGGCAATTTATTCCAATATTTGACCACCCTGACAGTTAGGAATTTTTTCCTAATGTCCAATCTAAACCTCCCTTGCTGCACATTACTCCTTTTCCTGTCCTCAGAAACCAAGAGGAACAAATTTTCTCCTTCCTCCTTGTGACACCCTTTTAGATATTTGAAAACCGCTCTCATGTCCCCCCTGAATCTTCTTTTATCCAAACTAAACAAGCCCAGTTCATGAAGCCTGGCTTCATAGGTCATGTTCTCTAGACCTTTAATCATTCTTGTCGCTCTTCTCTGTACCCTTTCCAATTTCTCCACATCTTTCTTGAAATGTGGCGCCCAGAACTGGACACAGTACTCCAGCTGAGGCCTAACTAGTGCAGAGTAGAGCGGCAGAATGACTTCATGAGTTTTGCTTACAACACACCTGTTGATACAACCTAGAATCATATTTGCTTTTTTTGCATCAGCGTCACACTGTTGACTCATATTCAACTTGTGGTCCACTATGACCCCTAGATCCCTTTCCGCCATGCTCCTTCCTAGACAGTCGCTTCCCATCTTGTATGTATGGAACTGATTGTTCCTTCCTAAGTGGAGCACTTTGCATTTCTCTTTATTAAACTTCATCCTGTTTACCTCTGACCATTTCTCTAACTTGCTAAGGTCATTTTGAATTATGTCCCTATCCTCCAAAGAAGTTGCAACCCCACCCAGTTTGGTATCATCTGCAAACTTAATAAGCGTACTCTCTATCCCAATATCTACATCATTGATGAAGATATTGAACAGTACGGGTCCCAAAACAGACCCTTCAGGAACTCCACTTGTTATCCCTTTCCAGCAGTGTCAAACTGCTCCAGGAGAAAAACTCATCTGGTAAAAGCCACAAACAGAAGAACGTGGTCGTATGTGCCCTGTTTCCTGGGTGCCTGTACCGAACAAGGATTTAATTGCATCACCCCTCTAAGTCCATTATTTCCTTCTGATGACAACAGCCCTGCAGGAGGTTTTCTGGTGAGCTAATTAATTTCAAACTATATGCCCAACCCTGCATTTTTCTGAGCAATTATCAGCTCGGAAACTTGCCAGAAATCAGAACATTTTTAGCCCTGATGACGAGTGACTGCAAGTAGCTGCAGACTCCTCTGAGGTTCTGCAATTTACCGGGAAATCTCCCCTGGTATCTGTCTCAAGATGCCTGTGCCTGATAATCTTGCCCTGAGAGCAGTCTAATCCTCTCCCGCGTGTTTAAATGGGCACGGTTAGTCTTTGCAAGAATCTTGATAAGTGCTCTTGGGACGTTTGACTCGGTCGGGCATCAGGGGGCCATACGCAGAAATCTTTAGGGAACAGAACCAATCCCACAATCCCAGCGGGACCGAACCTGGTGAGCCGGGAGAGTCGTGCCCACTCACTTTTTAACGGGGGCATAATTTGGGAGGCAGGCACGTACATGATCCCCCCTTGAACAACAAGCCTCGGGCAGATGCACCCTGTGGGGCACAGACACAATCTGGGGGCTGCTCTTGGGCACCCCAGCACCCCCACCAAGGACACGTGGAAGGACGGGGGCTCCGCAGCGCAGCTAGGGCTCGAGGGATGGGTCGTAACCCTGCCCAGCTCTGGCTTCCAGCCTGGCCAGGGCGGGGCCTCTGGGGGAAGATGAGGAGCAGGGGCAAGACTTGATGGGACCCCGCTTTTACCAAGGTCCCAGTGCTCTGGCAGGGAACAGCGACAGGGTTTCTCCGAGAGGGAGCTTTGCAGCCCCATTGCCGGGACGCCTGTGTTCTAGGCCTAGCTTGCTTCTGTGCTGCCGGCATTAGGCAGATTCCCAGCCTGTGCAATGGGCCCCCCTCTGTGCCGTGGGGATGTGAGTGTAAAGTGCTGTATGAGCCTCCTTTAAAAGGCGGGTACAAGCACGTCAGCACATGCCCAGGACCAAACTCTGGTCTCAGCCCTCAGTGCTCACCCGCCACAGAGCCCTTTGGGATTCCTTTACCTCCCTCGGGAAAGTCCAGGGAGCTGGATCCTCCGAAGTGCTTGGGTCTGAGGCACCTGTGACTCAGAGCATCTCCTGGGTGCACAGGTGACATCTCCTCCCTCCTTGACCCTAACTCTCCCGATGCCCCTCTCTGCAGCCAGTCCTGTCTCCAGCTTCCTGTGGGAGGTGATTCCTTCGCTGCTGCTGGGCCAGGTACCGGAGCTCTCTGCTAACATCCTTGGTTGCAAGGAGTTCCTCTCCCCTTCCGAAAGGGAGCTTCTCACCCAGCTCTGCAGTGCTCAAGCTGTGGCCGGAAGGAGGATCAGGGGGAATTTCACACCCAGACATTCCAAACTGATCCCAGGGGCTCAGCATGGAACCGATGGAAGGGCCCTGTCAAGATTCAGCTGGTCTAGGGAATGGAAAAGAGGTCTGGGACACAACTGTGTGTATGACAGCTTGGCCTAACCTGTCAGAAATCCAGCCCTGCCTGCCTAGAGTTCTCCAGGCTTCCAAGGACGCCAGAGGATCCTTACTGGGGCTTCAACAGGCAGCAGGCTCCAAGAACATTCTGCGAGGGCGAGGCAGACAGCAACCAGGGCAGTGTGCTGCCCTCCCCAAGCCACGACACGGGACCGTTCTAATCCTGGCCAGGCTTCTGAAGCCACCGGGCAAAGATCCACCGGTCGAGGTTCATATCGGCCCTGACGACAAGGCACCGGGGGTATATCATGGACGGGAGATGGGCAGACGGCTCAGAGGCTACTGAGTTCCTTGTGTCACAGGTGGATGCACTGAGGCATAAGAACCGTAACTGCCAGGTTGCCTGTTTCCACACAAGAGCGGGCATGGCCCCCAGGCCCTAGTATCTGGTGCCCCGGACAGGGATTCAGAAGACCTGAGAACTGCTCCCTGATCTACCACTAGCATTCTGGGTCATCTTGGGTCTGTCCTCGCACGGCTCTCTGCCTCAGTTTCCCCGTCCGTAAAATCAGGCTCATGACCCTGGCTCCCTATGCACAGTGCTTTGAGACCTCGCTCTAAAAAGTGCCAGATTGGAATCAGGCTCAGCGTGTTACTGTTCCCATCAGGGAGGGGGGGAGGCCTGGCACAACCATGTCAGCTTCGTTATGTGGCGCAGGGGGAGAACCAGGCCTCCGTCTCTTCCTGCACCTTCTTTCCCCCCAGTGGTAGACATGAAACTGCTCCCCTCCCTTCCTCCTTCTCGTGGAGACTTCCCCGTGAACAGCCAGTTCCTAGCCCCAGTTCTGCTGTGAGCCCTTCCCCCTGGCTGCACACAGGGTCCTGTATCCCCCTCTGCGGACCATCTGAACAGCGATGGTGACACCTATAGGAGAAAAGCAGGAATTCAATCATTGAGCAGTCCCTTTGCCTGTCTGGGACCGGCCAGGAGCTGCTGGCTTTGCAGCCCATCACAGCAGGTTTTGAATGTAACGTATTAGTGTGCAGATTATTTTTGCTTGAGCTACATGTGGGTACATCTACACGGTAGGGTTATTTCAGAGTAACTGACGTTATTCCGGAATAACAGAGTGCGCATCTACGCTACAAGCCGTTATTTCAAAATATGTCGAGCTGGAGGACTTCTTACTCCAACTCCTGTAACCCTCATTTCACGAGGAGTAAGAGAAGTCGAAGGAAGAGCCTCTTCCTTCCACTTCCTGCTGTGTAGACAGCGCCAAAAGCCCAATTAAGCTATTTCAACTTCAGATGAGCAATTGATGTAGTTGAAGTTGCATAGCTTAATCCGACTTTGGCCCTGCTGTGTAGCCGTGACCTGCATGGGAAAGGCAAAGTATTGTCCCCAATACTCACCCGGGCTGATAAAGCTGCATGGAGATAAAGGTCTTTGACTGAAGGACTCGACATAGAGTTATGGCACCACAAAAGGCATCGGAGCTCAGCTCTCCATCTTTAAATAGGGGTGATATTACCCTTCCAGTGGGAGGTGCCGTAAAGATGAGCTTGTTCACATTTGGGAGCTGCTCTGTTATTCTGGTGAGATTCTGGGCTATGGACGGAAGAGCTAAGGGAAATGTTTTGAATGCTGATGAAAAATGCTGTTAAAACTTACAAGTTTGATGAGCAAGGGCACGAGAGTGAGGGGATGAGAAGATGCCCAGTGAAACTTTGTTTATTGTTTTGGATCAGCTACAGAGGCTGAGGAAGGGATTTCTGAAATCCAAAGACTTCTACCTGCCCCCTGCTCCGAAAGTGATTTTTGGAAACGTCTCACACCTGGTGCTGTGGTTTTCAGCATTAGGGCAGTCGCATCTCCTGCGTGTGATGCACAAGTGCTGCAAGGCCCCTGAGCTGACCCAGGTGCAGGTTCAAGAACTTCTGCCAGAGGGATTTGAAAACGTTCAGCATTGCCAATGCAAGCTGGGAAGACACAGCGCCACAGGCCATGTGGCCAGGCTGTGCTGGACCAACAAGTCTGAGAGGCTGATGCTGAAGAGCATGATGGTGGGGAGAGGAAAACACAGCAGACCTGAAGCACTAGCCGCACGCTGGCCTCATCCCTTGGCCCTGTACCTTAAACCTGCACTTAGGTTGGAGATTAAGAACAAGTTCCTACCTGTCACGGTGGTCAAACACTGGAATAAATTGCCCAGGGAGGCTGTGGAATCCCCATCTCTGGAGATATTTAAGGGTAGGTTCGATAAATGTCTATCAGGGATGGTCTCGTCAGTACTTGGTCCTGCCATGAGGGCAGGGGGCTGGACTCGATGACTCTCGAGGTCCCTTCCAGTCCTAGTATTCTATGATTCTATGATTATGGAGCAAAGGAGATCACTCAGGCCTTGCCCAGTCAAGACTTGGATTTTGTAGCCATTCACGACACTGATGGACTCTTATAGCATCATCTTCCAAGACAGACGGCTGCCACTCACTGCCGCATGCAATGTCCCCAGGCTGCACTGGGAATCTGCTTCATTTGCCTCAAGTTCAGAATCGGTCCTGCACAAGTCACGGATCTTACCGAGAAGCACGGGGTGGGGGCGGGGGTGGGGGAGCAGCTGGAAGAGGGGAGGGGGACTCGGGCACCTGCCAGTATGAACCTCTTCCACCTTCCAGGGCCGTTGGGACTAAAGCTGACCCACCTTTGGTTTGTCCTCTCCCCATCTCGCAGTGCCTGTGCTGCGACGTTGGCCCATGCATTGGGTGAGGTCCGGGGTTGAGCAAAGCACACTACATAGTTTTACCCTGAGCACCAACCCTGCACGTATGAGAACACCCAGGCCCAAAGAGCTCCCAGGCGGGGATCTCACCCCTTTGGACAGAAGCTGTGTAAACCCCTCCCCCGGCCTGGGGACATGGACCCTACAGAAGGGCCATGATGCTGAGACAGTCCAGAGGTGCCCATCGATGTCGAGAGCAGACTGAAGCAATGATGGCACCATGGGGGCCTGCCCTGCCCTGCCCTGCCCCAGGCCATGTCCTTGCCTGTGTTCCACCCCCCAACCCTGCCTCCCTGCCCCTTGCCCCTGAAGACACCGGGGGTTCAGCACCGGCCAGTGGCCCGGAGCTCAGGCTCTCCATTGGCCAGAACTGCCTGGGAGGCTTGGGCCAGCTTGGGGGTTGGGCCTCCAGCTTGGCTTGGGGGTCAGGCCAGTGGTCGGGGTAGGAGCTGGGGTCAGGTCAGCAACTCAGCTGGGCACAGGGGCCAGCCAGCTGGAGGCTCAGGGTAGCTGAGGCAGGCCGTTCAGCAGCTCAAGAGGGTTGGAGTGGGCCGGCCAGGGCTCCTGCAGCAGCATGGGACCGTAGGCAGAAGTGACAAGTTAGTCTCCCTAAAAGGGGGTTTCACTCGCTGCCTCTGGATGCCATGTGGAAATCTTAGGAGAGAATCAGAGACTCATGAGCATGTTGGTCCGGGAAGGACAGGAGAGGTCATGGAGTCTGGCTCCATGTGGCAAGGCCGGACAAGTCGCACCTAGAGCGTCCCTGGCTGTGTTTGCTAACCTGTTCTTAAAACCTACCATGGCAGGGATTCTACAAGCGCTTTTCGTCACCTCTTGCAGGACTAGCTCTCCTTCTGGACAGGTCAGTTTGCCTAACAGCTAACCTAGCTCTCCCTTGCTGGTTGCTCTTCTCCGACCGTCAGTGGACATGGAAAACAATCGATTGCCATCCACTTTGCAACAGTCGCTAACATTCGAAAACTGCGGTGACCTTTACTCTTCTTTTCCCCATACTTTGTCCTTGGGACGTTGCATTTTCTAAACCTTTCATCTCGTCGTTGTTGTTGTTGCTGTTGCTCTCTTCTTTGCTCTCTCCAACTTGTCCATGTTTTTCATAAAGCGTGTCACCTCAGACTCAACACAGCACTTGCCTTATTTGCAGCTTTCCTGCTAACACCCCCGACTTTCCACAGCTGCCTCCCACTGCTGGCTGCTACTCAATTTGAGATCCACCTCGCCCCAAGAGCTTAAGTGCAGCACCTTCCACTTGTCTTTATTGAACTTCATCTTGTTGGTTTCAGAGCAATTTACCGGTTCATCAAAATCATTTTGAATTCCAACGTGTTTGCAACCCCCAGGCTGGCATCAGCCTCACATTTTATAAACATACTTTCCATTTCATTATCCAGCTCCTTAATAAAAATATTACATAGAGCCAGACCCCAGACAGACTACAGCAGGATCCCACTAGATAGGTCCTTCCAGCTGGATAACTGGAAACCATTGACAACTAGTCTTTGAGTACAATGTTTTAACCTGTTGTTCCACCAACTTTATAGTAATTTCATCTAGACCATATCTTTCTAGTGTTCATGAAGCACCCAAACTGTCTTGCTCTCTTTGAATTTAAAAACCCATGTGCTTGCACTGTAGCTTTTGAAATTCCCCTTCTTCAAGGTTACATTCATGCTGTTTAATAAACTCTTATCTTGTAACCTATAATACGGGTGCAGGCTGGTGTGACTATGTTTGGGGATTTCTCAAGCATTAAAGTGCCCTAGGGACAGAACATTCAGGACCAAACCCAGAGATATAATGAGGTGATGAAAACAAAACTACAGTGCAAAACAGATGGAATCGCCTGGTGTTTTCTTCATCTGGCCTCCCTCATGCCACGGCCCAGCTGGAGACAAGCTGACCTTCTTGCTCCTCTCCTGTTGGGCATCATAGAATCCCAGGGCTGGAAGAGACCTCAGGAGTCATCAAGTCCAGCCCCCTGCCCAAAGCAGGACCAATCCCAACTCAATCAACCAGGCCAGAGCTTGGTCATGCCGAGACTTAAAAACCTCTAGGGATGGAGATTCCACCCCCGCCCTAGGGAACCCAGCCCAGTGCTTCCCCACCCTCCTAGGGAAATAGTTTTTCCTAATCTCCAACCTAGAACTCTTCCATTGTAACTTGAGACCATTGCTCCTTGTTCTGCCATCTGTCATGATTGAAAACAGCCTCTCTCCATCCTCTTTGGAACCTCCCTTCAGGAAGTTGAAAGCTGCTCTCAAATCCCCCCTCACTCTTCTCTTCTGCAGGCTAAACAAACTCAAATCCCTCAGACTATCTTCATAGGTCATGTGCTCCAGCCCCCTCATCATTTTGGTCGCCTTCCACTGGACCCTCTCCAATGTATCCACATCCTTTCTGTAGTGGGGGGCCCAGAATTGGAGGAAGTACTCCAGATGTGGCCTCACCAGTGCCAAATAAAGGGGAATGATCACTTCTCTAGATCTCCTGGCAATGCTCCTTTTAATGCACCCTAATATGCCATTAGCCGTCTTGGCTACAAGGGCGCCCTGTTGACTCATATCCAGCTTCTCATCTACTGTAATCCCCAGGTCCTTTTCTGCCGAACTGCTACTTAGCCAGTTGATCCCCAGCCTGTAACAATGCTCAGGCTTCTTCCATCCCAAGTGTAGGACCCTGCACTTCTTGTTAAACCTCATCAGATTTCTTTTGGACCAATCATCTAATCTGTCTATGTCACTCTGGACCCTCTCCCTGCCCTCCAACATATCTAGCTCTCCCCCTAGCTTAGTGTCATCCGCAAACTTGCCGAGGGTGCAATCCATCCCCTCATCCAGGTCATTAATAAATATGTTGAACAAAACTGGACCTAGAACCAATCCTTGGGGCACTCCGCTAGAAACCGACCGCCATCCTGACATCGAGCCATTGATCACTATCCATTGGGCCCGACCGTCTAGCCAGCTTTCTATCCACCTCACAGTTCATTTATCCAATCCAATTAACTTGCTGGCAAGAATATTGTGGGAGAGCATATCAAAAGCTTTGCTAAAGTCAAGTTATATCCCATCTACTGACTTCTCCATGTCGACAGAGACAGTCACCTCATCATAGAAGCCAATCAGATTGGTCAGGCACGACTTGCCCTTAGTGAGTCCATGTTGACTATTCCCGATCACTTTCCCCTCTTCCAAGTGCTTCAAAGTGGATTCCTTGAGGATCCCCTCCATGATTTTTCCAGGGACAGAGTTAAGGCTGACTGATCTGTAGTTCCCTGGCCAACGGTTCTGCAATGACATTTGCCAACTCCTTCAGTACCCTCGGATGCATTAAACCCGGGCCCATGGATCGGTGTGTGTCAGACTGACATAGCTCCGCCTTCATCACACACGCACAAGTTTGGCAGGGAGTTTACAAACCACCTTTTCCACTCCCTGGCCCAGCCCTGGAACTGCCTGAGTCTCTCTGGATCCCCCTTCTCTGCCACATCAAACACTGTCTGGCTCTCACCTTCAAGGCCCTTCACAGTTTCACTTCCCCCAGCTTATCACCCCGGCTGTGACTCACCCCCTTCCCTTCCTGCCAGCCTCTCTGCCACTCTCCCACAAGCAGCCCACGGCAAATTGCCTCGGGGCAGTGGGTGGCCTGTTGGTGTCTCAGCAATAGCGCTTCCCCTGTATCTTATTTGAAATACTTGTACACTGACGTCTGCACATTGTGCACTGGGTTTTCAACAGTGCGCAGAACCAGATGGTCAACAGTTCCACATCCTCAGACGGGAGTAGATTTTCTGGGAAACCCCAGAGCCTTATCCAAGCCTGAGGCACAGTAGGGCTCACGGTCCCCTGCACTGAAAGGCAGCCCCCTGGCTCCAGGGTGAGAGACGGCAGCTCTTGCCGTCCATAGAGCAGTGTGCCCACATGCACAGGGCAGGAAGGGCAGAAGAGGGCAGCAGCAACTGACACTGCAGGAGGGAATTTTGATCGGTGGGATTTGGGGCCAGATTTCAAAGTGCCCAGGATCAGAGCTGGGTTTCAAGAGGACTCAGCTCCTGCTGCAACAGCGAGGGTCACGTTTTCCAAAGAGCTCAGTGTGACGTAGTGGGGGGGCCTTGCTAGGGCTGTGGCAACCTCTGCTGTCTGGTCATTATGCAAAGGGGGCTCCAAACCTGTCTGACCAGCCACCCCCATGGGGAGAAACAAAGGAAGGTGGATGCCGCCCCTGGCTGGGGGGCAGGGCTGGAGGAGAGTTAGTTTAGTTTCTGGCTGGGAGCATGGAGGAAGCAGCCTCAGCAACAGGCTGGGGGGTTTAGAAGCCGAGACCCCCTCCCCCATATCAAGGGGGGGCTGAGGCATCCTAGGCCTGCCCTGTAACCTGATGACATCTGTGCTGTGCTGTATTCTGGAGAAGCAATAATCCACCTCTATTCTACTGGCTGGCGGAGTCTGTTCGTGCCATTTCGGGGGTGCAGGAGGTGGGGGACCCCCAATGCGCCGTCACATTCAGCATCTAGCATGCATTAAACCCGGGCCCATGGATCGGTGTGTGTCAGACTGACATGGCTCAGCCTCCATCACACACGCACAAGTTTGGCAGGGAGTTTACAAACCATCTTTTCCGCTCCCTGGCCCAGCCCTGGAACTGCCTGAGTCTCTCTGGATCCCCCTTCTCCTCCTTCTCTCTGAATCCCCCTTCTAGCAAGATGAGCTGCTTGGGAAATCCAGCCATGTATTTTGGTTCCCAGGTGGGAGCTGGCTCCTCTGAAATTTTTACCTCTGTGTCTTTGTGTGACTATTATCACCCGTCTCCTCCTCCCACAAGGGGTCCTGTCTCGTTTCTTGTGTTTGTCCAGTGCCTAGTATGATGCAGTCCTGAAGCTGACAGAAGCCTGGGGGTATTGCAATAGCACCAGCCCGCCACACGAATGCTACTCATCCAGATCGACAGGTGAAAACCAAGGCCAGGAACCCACCATGCAGAAGAGGGCCCTGGGCACTGAGTGTCCCTTCTATGTGGGGAGTTGTCATGCTGTTAAGCTGAATGAGGAGAGGGTCCTGCTTGGGCAGGGGGCTGTACTCGGTGACCTCCTGAGGTCTCTACCAGCCCTAGGACGTTAGGATCCTACGCCCGTGGCAGAGGTGCTGGTGAATGCCTGCTAGTATCCTAGTTCGGCCTTTGAAATCCACCCCCCAAAGGCATTCCTCTGAAAGCCCAGCAGTTATCAGAGCGCCGAGGGAGGGAGGCTGGAAACGTGACCTTCTGTGTTTAGTCTCAGGCAGTAAGCAGCAGGAAAACATCGCCATCCTGTTTTCCAGGGGATTGCACGCAAGTCCGAACGGAGGAAAAGCACAGCGGCCTTCTGACAGGCTGCGATTAATTCTCATTGTGTCCCACTGAACAGAGGCCAGCAGCGCCGCTCAGCGCGGTCCCCTCCCCCAAGCCCACAGAGGCTGGGCAGGCCGAGACGAGGGCAGGTGTGAGTGGCGGGCGGCACAGGGGCCCGTGTGAGGAAGCAGAACGTTTGTAGGTGGATGCACGGGAGGAATGTGCGTGTTGCCAGCCGGACCGAGGGCACCTGCTCTGTGCAAAGCACTGAAGGGCGCATGCGAGGCCAGGGCAGGGCGAGGGAGGAGTGCCCGTTGTTTTCTGCCTCCAATGGTTGGCCCTCACCTGCCCATGCCCTGCTGCCTCCTCCTAGGCCCTGGGGGCTGCCGCCCTGGAATTGCTCTTCTGCAGCCGGCTGTTCTCAGGCAGAGAGTCTCACACTGCCGGGGGGCACAAGCTGGCTGTAAAGCGGAGACACACAGCAGGAGTCCCACCCAGAGTCACACTCACCTGCTCCTCTCACCAGTCCAGGTGTGCGAGGGCACCCGGAGCCACCGTGCCATCCCTGGGCGCGAGAATTGTCCCCCCTCCCTGGGTGCGAGAGTCCTCAAAACGGGTGCCTGAGGGCCCCCGGTGCTCCTGCAGGAGGACTAGTAGGCAGTACGATCTGGGGCCAGGCTCGTGTCCTGAGGGTGCTCAGAATTTCCTGGAAAGTTGGACAAAATGGCTGAGCTGCTTTTAGGAAGTGGCTGCTGTAGCTGCCAAATGAGGCCTGCAGAGCCCAGGAACAGAATGTTTTCCAGTCGCAGTCAGCATTGGCCCATTCTGTGTGGGTAGAGATCTCTGTGGACTGCAGCCATCGGGAAAGCGGGGCAAAATGGCACTCAAATGTTAAGGGAAACTGGGTAAAATTTTCAAAAGTACCTTATCCCTTGGGAGCCAAAGTCCACTTCCAAAAGCACCCAAGTCACCTAGGAATCTACCGGGCAGATCTTAACAGACATTTGGGCGCCTCCGTTCTATTGAAATACAGAGTGAGGCAACTAAGTACCTTTAAAACCTGTCCCTGTGTCTGCCTGACTGGCGGTGGGAGCGAGACACCCCTGCGTGCAGAAGGGATTGTGCACTGGTCTCTTCACGATGTGCTTCCTTGGCTGCGAGCCAGCATCCTCACCTGGGATCTTTTCTCCCCGTCCAGCCCCGCAGGGAACGAGCGAGTGTTGTGGATGAAAAGCGCTCAGAATGGCTCCTTTGTTGCCTAATGGTTAGAGCAGGGGATCAACATCCAGGCCTCCTGGGTTCTGTTCTTTCCCAGCACGAGCCAGTTGCTGGAAGCTGAATTCAGTGCCGTTCAGAATGGAAAAAAGAGGCACGTGTTTAACAGGGATGGAAATGAACATGGGGACAGCTCACTGGAAAGGAGGAACTATCTCTTGGAATCTGGAAAGCAAGATCTTCTGAAATCCACATTCTGGTTCCACCGCCAGCTGTTGGGCCAATGCAGGGGTTATTGGGTGACATTCAAATAGCTCTTTCTGGACTTAAATTCTGCAGTCATGCCTCACAGTCAGGATATAATTCAGTTGCCTGTGGTATGAGGAAGGAAAACTTCCCCCTCTTCTACCTGCTCCAAAATGTGCAACGTTTCACAGCTGCAATCTGCAGGACTTTCACATTCCTCCGTAGCCTCAGCTATTGGCCGCTGATGGGCGCTGGTCTAGGAGCCTGGTGAACAAAGCCTGTCGTGCAAACCTGCCCCCACACTCAGATGAGCCTCTTCACTGGGGCAGATGTGCAAGGTGTTTTGTGGGGGAATAAACTGGACGCAACAGCATCAGAACCAGGTCAACTGGATCCAGATTCCCTTCTGGTTCAGGTTGTGGATCTAATAGACACGGCTTTCCAAAACCAGAATCCTCCCCCCTTTTTTTGATCATCTCTTCAACTATTTACTTCCCCCAAACTCTGTCCACAATTCTGGCTGCTTACAGGGGAACAGCCCACTACATCCACCAATGCACCGCACTCCAACAAACACTCACACTCACACTCACACGCAAGAGCAAACATGTCCAGCTGAGACTCTTCCCAACACATCACATTTATGCCTTCACTAACAGATTCTGCCTCCCTATAATTCCTTTATGCCTCCAACACACACAGAACCACAACACGAACCCCATCCCCCACACCGTAGCACAAACACTTCTCTCCGCCCTCAGCAAAATGAAAACAAAGGTTCCTGTGTCCCAGTGAGCCCAGGGCTGGGTTGTTGTTGTTTGTCTCAAGGTGAAGTGGGAGGTCAGAGTTCAGGGTCTCCATTACAGCATTTTGCTATCGTTGTCACAGTGTCAGGAAAAGAACTGGAAGGCACCCTGAGATGCACATGTTGGACTCTGACCTGTCGGTTGGTTGTTTCATTATATAGCACATGGCAGAGGCTTTGATGTAGAGGTTTATTTTTCAATGCTGTTTGGATCCCGGGGTATGTCTACACTACAGCGCTAATTCAAACTAACTTAGTTCGAACTAACGCATCTAGAACTAAAAACTAGTTCGAATTAGCGTTTTGCTAATTCGAACTAGCGCGTCCACACTGATTGGACGCAGGGGGGCATTTAAGGGCAGCTGAAACCGGTTCTGGCAGGGCATCAGGTCAGTAGTTGCGTTGTGTGGCTGCTGTCTGAGGCTATCTGAGGCTCGTGCTTAAAGGGACCCCCCCGGACAGCCGGTTCTCAGCTTTTTCTGCTTGCTTGCCAACCTCGCTGAGGGACAGCAAAGCGTCGGTCTCTGTGCCCGTCTGTGTCGGTGCTTCCCTTCAGGGGGGCCGCCGCAGGTGGCAACATGGAGCCAGAGCTCGCCCTGCACCTTCTGGTGCACGTTCTGGACTTGCTGCTGCAAGCCTGCCAGCAATGGCTGGAGGCTGCCTGGCACCACCTGGTGCACGTCAGCCCCCTGCCTCTCCGCCTGGCCACCCTGGGGGCCGTGGAGGAGCCGAGGCGGCGCCCGGATGCAGGCGTACCCCGCCGCATCTGGCGTCTGGACACCAGCAGCGACTGGTGGGACCGCATCGTCCTGGAGCGCTGGGACGACCGACAGTGGACCCAGAATTTCAGGATGAGGAGGGACACCTTCCTGGAGCTCTGCGAGTGGCTCGCCCCTGCCCTGCGCAGAAGGGACACTCGCATGAGGCCCACCATCCCCCTCCAGAAGCGTGTGGCCAACGCCCTCTGGAAGCTCTCCACGCCGGACAGCTACCGATCCTTAGGGAACCAGTTCGGCGTGGGGAGATCCACCGTCGGAGCGGTGCTCATGCGGGTACGGCACTCATCGGCCACTGGACCGGGGGGGGGGGGAGGGAGGGAGGCTGCAAGAAGGGGATGGGCCGCCCCAGGGAAAAAGGGGAGGGAGGGAGGAGGCGAAAGTGCCCCGCACCGGTCTCTCCCGGCCATACTACACGCCGCCCGGGGGGGTTGCTTCCGGGAGTGGGGCGCTGGGCACTGCCAGGGCATGAACACTCCCAGCCACCCGGGCGCCCCACTGATTGGCGCTTTGCTGTGTCTCTCCGCAGGTGGTCAGGGCCATCAACCGGGTGCTGCTCTGCAGGATGGTCCGCCTCGCTGACCCGGACGCCGTCATCAGGGGCTTCGGCGCCCTGGGCTTCCCCAACTGCGGGGGGGCCATCGACGGGATGCACAGCCCCATCCGTGCCCCAGAACACCAGGCCTCCCGGTACGTCAACCACAAGGGTTACTTCTCCGTGATCCTGCAGGCCGTGTGTGACCACCAAGGACAGTTCACGGACATTAATGTGGGCTGGTCCGGCAAAGCACACGACGCCCGGGTGTACCGCAACTCCTCCGTGTGCCAGAGGCTGCAGGCTGGGACCTTCTTCCCCGACCGCCACATCAGGGTCGGGGACGTGGACATGCCCGTGTGCCTGGTGGGGGATGCCACCTACCCACTGCAGCCGTGGCTGATGAAGCCCTACACGGGGCACCTCAATCCCTCCCGCCAGGCCTTCAATGCCAGGCTGACCAGGGCCCGCATCGTGGTGGAGGGGGCCTTCGGGCGACTGAAAGCCCGCTTTCGATGCCTCCTCACCAGTCTGGACCTCGCCGAGCACAATATACCTCCTGTGGTGGCAGCATGTTCTGTGCTGCACAATTTGTGTGAGCGGAAGGGGGAGGCTTTCCTGCCAGCCTGGATGGCTGAGGCTGACCGCATGGCTGGCCACTACGCTCAGCCCCACACCGCCGCTGTCCGGGAAGCCCACCGGGGGGCCGTCCGGATCCGGGAAGCCCTGCGAGAGAGCTTCCTGGTGGAGGAGGACTGAACTCTCCCTGCATGCCCCACTGGGGCCTTCTTCCACCCTCCCCCTCTTCTCCTTTCCCCTTCCTAACCACCCTTCCTAATGTCAAATAAAGACACCTGTTTTGGCAAACAACATCTCTTTTTATTTAACATAAGTGGAGTGGAGGGAGGGAGGTGTGAGGGTGGGAGAGGGGAGGGGGAAACCTGGGAGGAGGGAGCTGGAAGGGGAGGGAAGGGAGGAAGGGAATGGAAAGCTCAGGAGTGGGGGTCAGCGTGCCCCTTCCATCTTGCAGCACTGCGGGTGCGGGAGTCTCGGGGGGGAATGGGTGTGGAGGTTGGGGCAGGAGGGACGGGGGCTGCAGAGGAAGCAGGAGCAGGGGGAGCAGGGGGAGCAGGAGCAGGAAGAAGCGGGAACCGGTTGAGGAGGCTCTGGAGGTGGCCTCTGAGGGCACAGCCCTGCTCCTCCAGCGCCTCCAAGCTCCGCTGGTGCAGCCGAAGGTCCTCCTGGACCCAGTGGTCCTGGGTGCGGAGCTGGTGATCCAGGAAGCGGAGGTGCCACCGCTGGTAGTCCTCCTGGTTCCTGGCTCTCCTGCTGGCCTGGGCGCGGGCGGCTGCTGCAGGCGGGGTGGTGCGCCCTGCAGTCCCAGGTGCTGCGGCTGTGGTGAAACAAGACCAGCGGTCAATTACCCCAGGGGCCCAGGTGGGTGAAACCCAGCTCCCCTCTGCAAGGCCAGGGCCCCTGCATGACACCCAGTTGCTGCTCCGTGGTGGGCAAGGCCCAGGCGCACGGTCCCTGGGCTCCCTCTCCCCCCAGCCCTCTGTACACATAAGGGGAGCATGATGGTACTCACATGTGGAGGCCTCCCCGGCCTCAGACGACACAGGCGAGCGGCTCTGTGGGGTGCCTCGGGGGTCCTGGGTCCTGGGCAGGCTGCCGCCAGGCTCCTGGCTCTCGGTGTCCTCCTCCTCCTCCTCCGTGTCACTGAGTGGTCCCTTTGCCCCGGGGTCAATCACCACCCGGGGGGCAGGGACGGCATGAGCCCCCAGGATGTGGTCCAGAGCCAGAAAGTGGGGGCAGGCCTCTGGGTCGGCCCCTGGCAGGCAGGCCTGGGAGTAGGACTGCTGCAGGTCCTTAATCTTGCAGTGGACCTGCTCCCTGCTGCGGTGGTGGCCTCTGGTGGCCAGACTGGCAGCCATGCGGCCGTAGACGGCTGCGTTCTTATGGCTAGTGCGGAGATCATGGACATTGGAGGCTTCCCCCCAAACCTCAATGAGGTCCACGATCTCCACACTAGACCACGCGGGCGCCCGCCTCTTGCATCCCCGGGCAGGCTCCTGGGAGCCGCCAGGCTGGTCCCGGGAAGAGGGGGAGGGCTGGGGGGCAGCGGGTGGCTGGCTCATGGGGTGTCAGGTGCAGGGTCTGCTGGCTGGGTGCTGGCAGCCTTGCAACTGGCACGAACACTGTAGCCAGCCCGTGGCCCTTTAAGGGAGGGGGGCAGTAGTGTTTGCCTGGTGATGCCCAGAGTGGCCACTAGGGAAACCTGGGGAGGGCTAACCTCCCACTAGTTCGAATTAAGGGGCTACACACCCCTTAGTTCGAACTAGTAAGTTCCAACTAGGCATTAGTCCTCGTGAAATGAGGTTTACCTAGTTCGAACTAAGCGCTCCGCTAGTTCGAATTAAGTTTGAACTAGCAGTTTGTATGTGTAGCGCCTATCAAAGTTAATTCGAACTAACGTCTGTTAGTTCGAATTAACTTTGTAGTGTAGACATACCCCAGATGTGTGTGGCACAGTCTATCGGACTGGAGTTTTGTAAGCCCTGGTGTAAATGAACGGCAGATAAGGAAGGAGGCAGATGTGCCACACTGTGCAGGTTTCTCCCTGTGGCATGCAAAGATGCTGAGATTCTAGCTCTATGAAGAAAACAGCCATTGTTTTATCACACACAGAGCATTGGAAGGCCAGGTGATGTGTTGTGCTGTCATTTCAGCCGCTAGGGCACTGCTGTTGTTGGTGGGTTGTGGTCCTGATGGCAGAGCTCATGCCTAGAGAATGGCATTGCCGGAGGGCAGTCACTATGCTCCTTCCTTCCTAGCACGGTGTGCAGAGTACAGGCAAAGCGTGCCAGCTAGCATGGCTGTAAAGAGCAGGGTAGCAGGTGAGGCTGAGTTAGGTGTGTCCAGTACAGACACACCAGACCCTTAGGGTACACGCCCCACACACAGCACATCAGTCGCCCAAGCGGTGTCTCCAGGTGTACGCTGTGTAGACAGACACTACACAGTGTAGTCCTGCCGCGTTCCCCGCTGCCAGAGCCTTCCACTGCCCCAGCTAGCAAAGCACTGCAGCATGGAGGTAGCCTGCTCTTCTCTCGGTGTGCAGCCTCCCATCCCCGTCGCACTCGCTGCCACGAGGGCCTGTGCAGCCTTTGGGGTTCGTGCTTTGTGAGGAAATCCATCAGGCAGCCTTTCCTCAAAGCGATCCAACTTCCCCAGGTGGGAGTATCAACAAAGCTGCAGGCGTTACAACGGGAGTCTGAGTCAGTCCACCCTGGGGGTACTGTATCCAAGGAATCCAGACACACACAGTCTCCTCCAGGGAGCATGGAAAATGCACTGTACAAAATATTTTCCCCGAGCAGGAAAGCGCTGCATTCTTTGCATGACAATGGCATTGTGTCAGCATCTGAGATCACAGCCCTGAGTCAGTACACTGCGGGGGGGAGCATAGTAGCTGGCGAGGGGGGGCTGACTGTAGATCAGGAACTGTGCGGCTAACTGTACAATACTCTCACAAGTTCCAAAGACAACACGGGGCTCTTGTTGTTGTTGTTGAAAGCCTGTTCCGGATGGATAGCCTGGCGGTGCAAAGACTGCGCCAGGGTCATGGGCAGGCAGCCTGAGCACGCGGGCGTGCGTTCCCTGGCACAGACGGACACTTTGCCTGAAACAGCCTCTGAGGCGGAGCAGCATTCAGTTACTGTGCACCATGCGCTTCCCTCCGCTGGGGTTCCACGCTCTGCCCCATGGGGACTGTGCGGCTCTACCCTTCCCTCCCCCCTTTGCGCTCCCATGGAAGATGCAGGTGCATTCTCAGACTGTGCACCCTTCTGTCTCCTGCTCTCCCTTCCGGGGTGCTGGCCTCGCCAAGGGGTGAGGGAATAGCCGGGGCAGCCCTGACTCCCTTTGCAGCAGCCTGCCAAGCTGGCTAGACCTGCAGGGCGTCCCGCTGCACCTCCTTAAGGGACGTTGGGTGCGAGGCCTCCTGGAGCAGCTGCCACCGCGGCGGGCTTGGGTCTGCCCAGCACAGTCTGGCCCTAACCCGAGCTCCTGCCTCTCACAGAAAACTAGGAGATTTCCAGGGGCTCGGCTCCTTCCCTCCATTCAGGTTTGGCTTTGGGGCAATAAAAATGGAACTGTCCATGTTCATCTGAATCACTGCTCAGGGTGGGGGTGGGGAGGGGGGGGTCGGTGGACAGGCTGCCCCGGGGAGAGGACAGCAGCTTGGGGTCAGGTGAGAAGCGCCTCTCCACAGTGTTGCAGCGGGCACAACTGGGGTGGGGGAGTGCATGTTCCCCTCTGGGGCAGGTCCATGCACACCCCAGCCAGAGTGAGGAATGCAGAAAATGGCACTTTCCCCTCACTCCCTGATGAAGGCGAACAATCAGCAGTGCTCTGGTATAAATGGGGTGGGGGGGGGTCCAGCCCTCCCCTGCCTTCCCTAACGGGAGCCTGGGGGAGCAGGGGGCAAGGCTGAAGACTGGAGCAGTCAAAGACAGGGGGGTAGGGTGTGGCCCAAGCCAGCCCCTTTCACCTGCCTGGTGATTCTGCTGCTTTTCTTAATGGTTGGCTAAGTCGCAATCCCATTCCAGGCACATCCCATTGTCCTGACACACCGATCCCCGGCCTGGCTTTAAGTTCTGATAAGAAGCGGCTGCAGACTGACTTTGGTGGTCCTAGCTCTTCCCATTTAGGAGCTCTTGGACAAGCAGACAGGCTGTTCCGTCTGCTGGGCTCCGTGCGAGCTGGGACTGAGCAGTCCTGGCTCATGCGGGCGCAGCACCTCTGCATTTTAAATGTAGTAAGAACCCGGCGGCTCATTCTGCATTTAAAATGCAGAGCCGCAGAGCAGGTGGCTCCTGGAACTACCCCCACTGCGGCTCTGAAGGACAGTCCTATCGACTAATCATATCGACTATACAATCAGCTCGGGCACCGCAATTCAACATCCCTAGGAAGGCAGCAGGAGCAGCACTGGCAGGCGAGGCCATGATTCCAGGGAGGGGAGGTATGGGCTTGCTCAGATCTCTAAGCCACCTGCCTGCCGAGAGGTGTGACTGAGCACACATCACACACCCCGAGGACTGCAGTGGCTCTGCGACTATATAATATTCAGAGGAGAGTCCAGTTATATTATCCCTAAACCGTTCCTGGGCACAACCGACTACAAAAGAAGCTTCCAATGAGACCCCCAGAGTAGACATTTGAGACGAGCGTTAGCATGACATGCCGTGACGGGGCGTATCAGCCCCGCATTGGGATGGCTGAGCCTCATCAGCCCCACCTGGCCGAGGAGCCCCACCCCCACCACTCTGCTGCACATGCTCAGACTGCAGCCCAGGTATAAAAACCTGGAGGGAGGTTCAGTCTCGGCCAGCCGCTGGGGAGGAAGAACCTCCGCGGGGAGCTCCTGGCCAGCATCGGCCAGCCGACCAGAGGGCGGACAGCCCGAGCTCCCCTGCAGCCCACGAGGGAGAAGCAGCCCCCGGGAGAGGAGTGGACCCAGTGAGCACGTGGGGCGCTATCTCGCAGGATCAGGTAGGGAGTGGGGACAGGAGCTGCCTCTCCCGCTCCGGAGTCCTTGGCGCGTTTCGGACGGATTCCCCGCCGAGGGAGCCGTGAGTTCTCCCGCCACTCACATGGCCCTGGGCCAGGACCCAGTGGAGTAGGGCGGGCCCGGGTCCCCCTACCAGGGGGGTAGCCCCTTCCCGTGACTTGCTGCCGCTGGCCTGTGGACCCGGCCTTAAGGGGCCAGCTATTGACTTGGTTTATTGACTCTGGCCAGTGGGCCTGTGGACCCAGCCTTAAAGGGCCAGTAAGCCTTTCTGAATGGCCAGTTCGGGTTGAGCCACCCATCAAGCCCTAGATTTGGGGCCAGGCCACAGCTGGGAGTAGAGTGCGCGGGGCGGGCCGTAGACCCGGGAGGGGGAAGAGACGCCGCCCCGCGACACGTGGTGGAGAAGGTGGGTGCATGCAATCCTGCCCTGATACGAGGGGGCAATTTTAGGAACTTTGGCCATTGGGCCGTGCTGCCCCACGACCAAAAGGGAGGCTGTCTCACAGGCTCTGGCCATTTGGCCTCACGAGGATAGCTGTGAAATTGGGGGGGGGGGAGAAAAATGGATATTTATGGGAGGGCGTAGGTAGCCCAGCTCGCTGAGCAGCTGAAGGGACTGGCTTGGCCGCTGCAAGGATGGGCACCTGGGCTTCTTGGGAAGCCAGGCATGAGGAGCTGGGAGCCAGGGCCTGGACACAGATTTTGTTTTGCCCGTGTGCCCAGGGGACACCGGAGGAAGGGGTGCCCCTACTGGGTTGGAGCAGGGAGGCCCCACTCTGATAGGCTGGACCATGGGAGAGCGCCTCCTGTAAAGGCAACAGGGGGGTCTCGAACACGTTGGGCCTGTGGAGAACAGGGGCACCTGAAGAGGCAGTGCGCTCGGGGGACCTGCAGGCCCCGGCTAGCCCTGAGGGAAGGGCCAGGCCGCAGATGGCATGGAGAGAGGCCAGGTCCAGAGGCCCAAGACGATTAAGGGGACCTGCCCGGGGGCAGGGATCCAGACCTGTGAGGAGGGGCATTTCAGGAGAGAGTATCCCCTTAGGGACTGTGCCTATGGGAAGGTGCTAGGGGCAGGGGGCAGAGCCCGGGCACCAGAGACAGCCAAAATAGTGGTACCTGTCCAGGTGGAAGGGAAGTACACCCCTGGTCTAGTGGACTCCAGCTGCAGCCAAACTATTGTGCAGGTGGGGGTGGTACCGCATCGGACTCACCAAGCAACACGGTATAACTGCAGTGCATACACGGAGATGTGAGGCCCCTGGGTGAAGCTAGAGGCGGGGTGACAGGGAAGCTGGTATCAAGTTGCGGTGGCCCTGAAGCTGCCCTATCCGGTGGTCTTAGGTCGAGATTGGCCAGGCTTTGCTGAGCTGCTACACGAGGGCAATGACTGTGCGGCAGCCGCTGCAGAGGCCAGGCTCACCCGTAGAGCCCTGATAGGTGGCCCGCTGGCTGATAGCCCTGGTGAAGGACCCTCACGAGGCCAGGAGCCCCTGAGACCGGAGCATGGTGCGATGAGGGCCCCCAGGGACCCTGGGCCCATCGAGCTGGAGCTCAACGGGGACTTTCTGGAGGAACAGTGGAGCGATCCAACCCTCAGCCGAGCGGGGGACCAAGCGGGAAGCCCAGCGGCCGAGGGGGATCCACCACTGCAGAAGCCCCAAGGGCCCCGGTTTGAGATACGCCAGGATCTTCTTTACCGCCTGGTCCCAGATCCCCAAACCCAGGCAGAAATTTGCCAGTTGCTAGTCCCTCGGCAGTTCCAAAGAGAACTGTTAGATTTGGCACATGCTGTACCCTGGGCTGGGATGGAAGAAGACGCTCCAGAGGGTAGCACAGCGATTCTTTTGGCCTGGGATCCACCAGGAACTGCGCCAGTATTGCGCATCGTGCCCGGAGTGCCAAAGGACCCGCACCACCAGCGTTCCCCGAACCCCTTTAATCCCCTTTCTGATCGTAGGGACCCCATTCGAACGGATCGGCCTGGGTCTGGTGGGCCCACTGGAAAGAAGCAGTATAAGTATATATTGGTGGGAGTGGACTATCCAGTGGTTCTCCACCGTGGGCCATATGGCTGCCCAGGGGCCACTCCCTACCTCTACCATGGAGTTCAATGGGACCAGTTGTGTGTGTGAAGTTAAATGTGCAGCAGATTAAAAAATCCACAAGGCACAACATCTGCTAACAAACTCATAGCAACTAAGGTGAGGGACAAACCCAGTGAAGCCCAGGCAGGTTCTCATTTTCACCCCTCTTAGCACGCCAGGGAAGCCCGAGTTTTAACCAGACCTGCTAACAGGTCGTAAAACCACAAACGGACTCGTCTTCACGAGGGTTTTGCCTCACGTTAGTTACCTCGTGTGAGCTACCCCAAGAACACCCCTTGTCCATACTGCGACCCCCGATGCTCAAAAGCCATGAGCCAGTGCTCGAAAAACCGTTAAATTGGCCCCCAAAATCATGCAATTAAAAAAAAAACCCACAAGAAGAAATTATAATTGTATGTCTGCCTTTTAATGGTTGAACTCTCCTCCCCCGAAGCGCGTGTGACAGTGCTGGCAGCTCTCCCAAGTTTACATAGCGGGCCCATGCTGGACAAGCCCTCTGGCTCCCAAATTCTAATTAATAATGAATTGCCCCACCAATGGCCTGGCCTCTAGCCCAGCAACTAATGGTGCACGTCCCTAGCCCCCATCTATTCTGCCCCCTAGCTCTGCTTCTCCTGCAGCTCCAGGGGCTCTCGGACACCCTCCCCAGCCTGTGGGGGTTACAGTAGATGCCCCTCTCCCCCTTCCAGGCTGGATAATGCAGGGATGGACAGAGGGAAGGACGGGGGCAGAGATGCCCTGAGCTGCCAAGCTCTTTCGGCTCCCCCTTGACAGCCCCAAATCTCCTCTTGGCTTCAGGGAGGAGGCGTCTGCCGGCCTCCTCCAGCAGCCTGGATTGGCTGTTCTTCCCCAGGAGGTGGGGAAAGGCAGACAGTCAGTGGAGTGTTCCCCAATCCCCAGGCAGGGCTGTAACGCCTGTGCTGATGTGGACCTAACCTGAGCTGCCAATGCTGCTCCTTTTCTGAGGGAAGGTCGGCGCTCGGGGTGAGGGAAATGGGCCTGGAGTGGAGTCAGGGGCTCTACAAGGCAGCGGATTTCATCCTAAATACCGGCCGCTTCCTTGCTCCCCGGTTCAGCCTGCACCAGCTCCCCCGCATGTAGCTGAGCTGCCGTTGTAATTGGTGCGCGTGTGGCGCGTGGAGCTGGCAATACCCCTGGAGGTTTTAGTCTGTTTCCATGAGCCGCCTGTCACTCGCACCAGGCTCCTCCTGCCTGTGCCCCGGCTGCTCAGATCTGCTCCCCCGGACGGCTACTGGCAAGGTTAACATTGAAGCGGGGTTGTCGTGTGTGGGACCCACTCAGTGCTCTCCCAATATTTGAATGGGACGTCAAGAGTGGCAGGCGAATGAAGTGCCAAGCAAAGAGCGGGGGAGAAGGGAGGGATGCAGGCAGGAAAGCCAGCTTTCCCACCCTGCTGTGCCTTTGCACCAAAAACGGCAGATCCAGGAAAACCGAAACATTGCGGGAACTGCTTTGAAAAAACGAATGGGCACATTTTAATTTTTCAACTCAAAGCCCCATTTTTGTTGAGAATTTTCAAGTCCAAAAACTCAAACAAAACATCCCATTTTGAGCTGAACCAAATGTCTTGCTTTTTTGTTCAATGCAAAATGAACGTTTTGAGAGCTTTCTAGTTCAGCCACTGACCTCAAATATGGCTCATCGTGCACCTCGGGTCCTCTCATAGGCTATGTCTACAGAGCAACGCTATTTTGGGATACCGGAGTCTCCCGAAATAGCTATCTCGTGTCTTCACAGCAAGCCCGTTATTTCGGACTCGCTATTCAGACGTCCCTGTAAACCTCATTCCACAAGGAGGAAGGGACGTTTTGGAATAGCGATTTATTTTGAAATGTGGTGCTGACAGCGCCAAATGACGAAATAAGCTATTTCGAAATAAGATTGAAAAGATGCAATTCGCGTCGCTCAAACGGCATATCTTATTTCGACCTACGGTGCAGTGTAGATGTAGCCTTGGAGGCCTATTGAAGAGCTGTGGGGACGGACCCTGGTAGAAGACCCCCCCTCTCTCTGCTTGCCATTCATTCCAGCTTTTGTTAAACTGGCCTGTTATTTTTCATACTCTCCTCCGCATCCCGCTCGTGATGCAAGCAGAGGGAACAGACACTTGCAGCTGGGAATGGTGCAGCGAGCAGTAAATAGGAAACGTTCTCATGCTCGCTAGCACAGGGTGCTCCGAACACCCTCTGGCAGAAGCAGACCAAGGGGGCTAGTAAAAGTGTCAGAGGATCAGGAGCTACAACCAGACACAACATGCCAAGGAAGGCAACAAATACTAAGGCCATGAGTAAGGTAAGTGTATACAACAGCTTTAGATACTTTACTCTTTATTCTATTCAGTTATTTGCAGGGCTCTGCAGGCAGCATGGAATGGACAGATATGTCATAGGCTTCCTAGACGCATACAGCACCACAGGCATCTTGGCTCAGGGATTGTGCGATGCTGCCCTGATGAAAGACTTTGGGACTGTATTTTCTAACAAGTGACCTGCAATTGGCATGCACACACTTCACCTGCCACACCCACATCTGTGTGTGCACTCCGCATGCGCCTTCCCGCAGTTGTGTTATTTCGCAGGTGCAGTTCAGGTGGCTTGGTTTGAAAATTTGACCTTAGAAGATAACAGATCATTAGCATAATAAGGACTTTGTCTTTGGCAGAGAGTGTGAGTTATGACAAACAAATGCATACTAGTGTGTTTGTCTGCACTTGTGCATATTGTTTGTACACTTGTGTATGCAAATAACCCAGCCTGTACTAGAAATGAGGTTATCTTATCTACATGGCCAGTGTAATTAAATGTATCCAAACAAATCTATCTGAATTGCTTCTTCAGGCTCCTACAGCCACCAGGAGTCTCAATTCATTAAATAATTTATTAATGTCCTGCCCAGAACTTCTCTAAAGTACAAACCCCTGAACAGCCAGTGCGACTTCAATTCTTGAGCATTTTATTTGTGCGGTGCTGCAAGAAACACAACAGCCACCCCTGACTCTGCTCGCGGGCCCCGCCTCTGCCAGTCAGAGGGCACCGTGCCACGGCCCGCTCATGTCCCAGGTACCCAGTGCGCAGACACCGGGAGCTTGAAGGGAACCCAGCAGCAGCCCCACTTCCCCCTGGGCACTTAAAGCTTCTTGCAGAGGCCCAAGGGAATGGAACGTGGAGAGGCTGCCTCTCCAACCCAGTGTTAGCCTGAGCCTGCCAGATGACCCCCCCCCTCCAAAGACACCGACCAGCCTGCAGTGTGGAGAAATTCCTGCTTTGCTATCAGCCCTCATAAGCCCCGCCTGGAGGAAGGGGAACCACGTAGTGCAAGAGCTCAGTAGATTCAGTGGAGCAGAAGAGGCCGGGGGCTCTCCCAACAGCCCTCTAGCCGGGGTGCTGCACGGAGACAGGGCCTGAACAGCTGGGACCTAGACGGCTTCCTTCACCGGACCACCCTAAGCCTCCCCTCCCTGGCCCTGTCAGGGCAGCAGCACCTCCAGCCATGCAGACTTGGCCACCAGAGGGCAAGTCTAGAACATGCAGAGGGAGGCGATGCTGCTTCCCAAGGGAACAGAGCCTGGAGCCAATGGGAGCTGTCCCGCACCTTTCTTAATGTGGCTTCTCCCCACCACTCCCTGATTTCAGAGACTTCTCCGGGGGCCCATGCCACAGGGGCAGCCCCTTCCCACCCTACGTGCCCCTCTCCAGCTGATTCTGGGCAAGGCGGGGGGGTTGCGGCTTGCAGATGGGGCTAGGCCATACGGCTGCACCTCAGCCAGCCCGCACCGTCCTAGCAGCAGAAACTTTGCCCTGACTCACCTGCCCCCTGGAGAGCCCGTCTGGTCGGAGGTGCTGGACGCTACGGAGAGGCTGGGCCCTCTTTATAACTCTTGTAAGTGGGTAGAGTCTGCAGCAGGAGGAGCCCAGAAATATACAGATTCCCTTGTCAGAGCCCAGATAAGATAGCAGAATTTCCTGCTCAAATGATAAGCACCCTTTGGACACTGAACCAGCCCCGCCTTCCCCCTGCTGTTTATGCACCGTCCCAAAGAGGCCCCCGTGCTGCCTTGGATCTCCAGGGACCCTTTTCCCAGTGCTGTGTCCATGCACGTACAACTCTCTGCTGCGGTTGGGTCTCCACAGAGCTCAGCCCTGGGAGCAGGCCCCACCCCGGCCCTCTGAATAGCCTTTCCTCCAGCTGCAGGGAGTGACTGTCGTCAGCGGCGCCTGTACACCGCTCCCTGGGAGCTTAGCAAAGAAAGCCAGAGCTGTCTGGACAAGGAACAACTTGAGTCCAGGGCTCTCTGCAAAGAATTTTTGCAGCTCTAGTAAATTCCAGGTTTTGTAAGGTCTGACCTAAGTGGCCTGTATGCAAAGCACAGCGTGCAGGCACGTAGTGTACGCAGCACTGTCAATGCCAGTGCCCAGAGCTGGGTCAACGCGTGCCAGTGTCGGGTTGGTGCACATTTATACTTTGGTGTCAGATTAGACACACATGAATCATGTGTCCAGCAGAGGGGTTCTTGCAGCTTCTGTCGGGAAAGGGGAAGGCAGAGTGCAGCAATGCGTGAGGAGCAAAGACAGACACAAACGCAGGACTTCTGGGATGCAAAGGACACCGGGGAATTGACTTTGCAGGGATTTGCTCCCTTCTTTCTGACCATGCAGAGCCCAGCCCTTCCAAGAGTCTGGGGCAGATTGCCAAGTATCCAGCACCCACACTTGGGGACAGGTTTTCAAGGTTCCCCACCCCACATGCTGCCCATTTGGGTGCCTAGTGAGGAGCTGAGATCTTGGGGAAATGAGAGCCCTAGAGGTCACATGGCCTCATGTCACCCAGCCTTAGTCCTGGATCTTTAACCTTCTTCTGCTGCATACTTGGGCTTGTTCAGTTGTTATTGAGGGATCCTTTTCATGGATAATATCGATGTTTGTTTTTAAGATTTTTCTTCAAATTTGTAACTTTTAAATGTTCACAGGTGTGTAAAATAACAGGCAGGTCAGACAATAATTATTTAATAGCAATCAACATTGCAACTCAAAGTGCTAAAGCTTTGTATCAGATAAATTACAAGGTGTGAACATCACATGTCAAAATCTACATCTAAAAATAAATATATTAGAGTCTGTCAGTGTGTGCGTCCATTTTTTCAAGAGCTCTACCTAAACAGTAAGAGCTAGGGCCCCCAAATTTGGTATTCAGGTTCCTAGAATCCTAGAACACTAGAACTGGAAGGAACCTCGAGAAGTCATCAAGTCCAGTCCCCTGCCCTCATGGCAGGACCAAGCACCGTCTAGATCAGTGGTCCCCAACGCGGTGCCCGTGGGCGCCATGGCGCCTGCTGGGGCATTTGTGTGCGCCCGCCGACAACCTGGGCCGGCCCCGCCCGCGGCGCACAAGGCGCTTGGGGCGGCCTCGGCCCCGGGCGCAAGGCGCTCGGGCGGCCCCAGCCCTGGACCTAGGGCACATGCGGGCGCCGGGTGCAAGGGCATCCCAGTCCCCTGGTGTGCTCCCGGACGTGCGGCCCCGCCCCCGGGCGCCTGGCACGTGATTGGCCCCGCCCCCGGGCGCCCGGGAGCCTCTAAAGGTTGGGGACCACTGGTCTAGATCATCCCTGAATGATGTGTGTCCAACCTGCTCTTAAATATCTCCAGTGAGGGAGATTCCACAACCCCACTAGGCAATTTATCCCAGTGTTTAACCACCCTGACCATTAGAAAGTTTTTCCTAATGTCCAACTAAACTTCCTTTGCTGCAGTTTAAGCTCAATGCTTCTTGTCCTGTCCTCAGAGGCCAAGGAGAACAATTTCCCCCCCTCCTCCCTGTGACACCCTTTTAGATCCCGGAAAACCGCAGTCATGTGCCCGCTCAGTCTTCTCTTTTCTAAACTAAACAAGCCCAGTTCCTTCAGCCTTGCCTCATAGCTCATGTTTTCTAGACCTGTAATAATTTTTGTTGCTTTTCTCTGGACGTTCTCCAATTTCCCCACATCTTTCTTGAAATACGGTGCCCAGAACGGGACACAAGACTCGACTTGAGGCCTAATCAGTGCAGAGTAGAGCGGAAGAATGACTTATCTTGTCTTGCTCACAACACTCCTGTTAATGCAGCCCAGAATCATGTTGGCTTTTCTTGCAATCGTGTCCCACTGTTGATTCATATTTAGGTCATGGTCCACTCTGACCCCTAGATCCCTTTCTGCAGGACTCCTCCCTAGACAGTCACTTCTCAGTCTGTATGTGTGACATGGATTGTTCCTTTCTAAGTGGAGAACTTCCTCTTACCCTAACGTAAACCAAGGCTGGGGGAGAGTTGTGCCTGGAAAACGGGAAGTGTCAGGAAAGGGACTGTTTTCCAGAACTTGGGAAGGGAGGGGGTAGAGAGGAGGGATGTGATACTGAGAGTGGCCATTGGGAGCAGCCTCACCACTGGCCAGCTGAGGACAAAGCTCTGCATGTCACAGGCCAGTGGAGTGGGTAAGAGGGCCCCCTTCTCCCAAATAGCCACCCCATGGCCTGCCCCCAGACAGGTTGCAGGCCTGCAGGCTGCAGGGGGAGGGGCACTGGAGAGCCTCCCCCTCTTCTCCTCTCCCCAGAGAGCCTGCAGGCCATGGGGATAGGGAGCAGACAGTGGAGGCTGGGGGCAGCCCACAGTATCTGGCTCCTCCCCCCTCTGTGCACAGCTTGCAGACTGGGAGCTACGGGGGTGTTGCCAGAGCCCAGGACCAGCCCAGAGCCTGACTCTGGTCCCCACAAAGGCTGCAGGGTAGGGGGAGCAGGTGGATGCACAGCATCAGGGAGAGGGGGCAGCTGGAGGCCAGGGCTGGAGCCAGCCCATAGAGCCTCACCACCCTCCCCTGGACTAGCTGCAGGGCCCAAGCTCCTTCCCTAACTCCTGCACCTCCCACACCCACAGCCCCCTGCTCTGAGCACCTCCTTAAGGACCTGAGCAAGGCCGGGGAAATGTGCTAGTCGTAAATATCTGTGACTCCAACGCTAGCGCTGAAACTCCATTTGCCTGACATTGCCTCCCGGTAAATTTCAATTATTATCAATTGATTATATGTTTCTTCAACCGCGTGTGCGTCTAGAGCGAAATAGACATTTACTGATACAAATCTAATCCTTCCAAAGCCTATTTATAAGGAAATACTGCTGAGCCTTTCTGTGAACTTTCCATAAAGCAGATGAATATCTTGTCAAAATATACAGATACACAATGCATGCGGGATGGGGGGCACATTTTTCACAATGATTATTTTAACTCTGGCTTCCCAATAGAGGGCTATTTTGAGAACAACACAAAGGAAGTTTCTATCTTTCTTGGTATAAAGACAGAAAGGCTGCCCTTTCACTCTGGAGTCTCTTACTGGTAGACCCTGCTCCTAGATTCCCGGGAGATATTTCTCACCCGAATTTATTATTTACTAGAAGATGTACCCAGCGTTGCTCTGGTCCTTAACTCAAATACGTTTTGTTTTTCTTCGTTTCAATCATTGTTCTGGGTGGGGCTGGGGCTAGGTTTGGTATGCAGGCTGCCCTAGCCCCCCGAGCAGGGGTGCATGTCCCCCGGTTGGGGGACAGACAGTCAGACAGACAGACACGCAAACAGACACATTCTCTGAAATATGTAGTAGATAGCTGCCTTCTCCCCACCCCTGGGCCTGCTGGCCCAATGGGGTTAGAGCTGCCTACTAAATATGACGGCCCCAGCTCTTATGGTTTAGGAGAGTTCTTGAGAAAACAGACTCACAGACAGACGGACAGGCACACATTTGTAAAATAGATAGTAAAGAAAAGATACTGCCATAGTCATGGACCAGGAACCCAGCGTGCTAGCTGCTGCACAAATACAGAACACAAAGTCCACACTGAGCAGCTTGCACGCTAAATAGACAAGGCAGAAAGTGGGGAGAGGCAGAATGCACAATGGGATGGCAGAAATAGGCATGGTTGTGGGCCATGACTGCCGCCCCAAAGAGGTAAAAATATCTTATGAGCGCGAGAGAGCATGGAAGAGGTTAGAAGCCAGGACTCCTGGGTTCCACTCCTGCTCCTGTTGCTAATTCCCTGGCTGTGTCTACACTGGCATCCCTTCCGGAAAAGGGATGCTAATGTAGCACATCACAATTGCAAATTCCGCGGGAGATTTAAATATCCCCCGCGGGATTTGCATTTACATGGCTGCTGCTGCTTTTTTCCGGCTTGGGGAGAAGCCGGAGAAAAGCGCCAGTCTAGACGTTATTCTCCAGAAAATAAAGCCTTTTCCGGAGGATTTCTTATTCTTATTCTTATAAGAAATCCTCCGGAAAAGGCTTTATTTTCTGGAGAATAACGTCTAGACTGGCGCTTTTCTCCGGCTTCTCCCCAAGCCGGAAAAAAGCGGCAGCCATGTAAATGCAAATCCCGCGGGGGATATTTAAATCCCCCGCGGAATTTGCAATTGCGATGTGCTACATTAGCATCCCTGTTCCGGAAGGGATGCCAGTGTAGACACAGCCCCAGTGTGTTCCAGAGAAAGGTACTTACACACTCTGAGCCTCAAGTTACTCACCTGTAAAATGGGTATCGTGGTGTAAGTGAGCCTTTGACTATAGAGTGGCTTAAGACCACTGGAGGAAAGGTGCAATGGAACTGAAAGGAACTGGCACTTCCTATCCTACTGGAGTACGAAGCCATGCTCAAAGGAAAACCAAGAATAGCACCCGTGAGAGGTGCAGAGTAACAGAAAGACCTTCCGAGCAGCAGTGCTGAGTCAGTAGAGTAACAGAGAGAGCTCTCACACCCAGATGGATGGAGTTGTAAATACCGACAAGGGCAGCCCAGTTCTGCAGGGTAAGCAGGCTCACTGGGGACACTGGACTCACTTGAAGAGCACGCATTGGAGTACAGCCACATGCAAGGCCATCCAGCAAAGAGCAGAGCACGCAGGTCGTACTTTCAAGATGGGAGAGAGTATCCTGGAGATCAGTGACCATGACTTGCTTCTCTGTCCAGCTCTGGTGTCCCCACCTCAGACTGAGAAGGACTGAGAGAACAGGAACGATGAGGACTCAACCTAAAGAAGTCCAAACTACTTAGTTTTAAAGCCCTGCAAATCTACCGCTATCGGCTTTGCATCCGCGGGTACCCACATCCGCGGATCATGGGCAGGTGCAGGTGCAGGTGCAGATGCAGGTACAAATGCTGTATCTGCGCAGGGCTCTACTAGACTTATCGGAGAGAAAGGGAAGAGGTGACTTGATTGCAGTCGGCCCTTTCATGCAGAGAAGATTTCCAGCTGGAGAGTGCACATCATTTAGCAGCAGATAAACACATCCTGAAATCCAGTGACTGGAAGATGAAGTCAGACAAATTCAGATCAGAAATAAGGCACAAAGATTCAGCAGTGCGGATAATTAACCATTGCAAGAACTCACCTATGGATGGGGTGGATTCTCCATCGTCTGGAGTCTATCGAGTTTGGATATCTCTCATAAAAGAACAGCTCCAGCTCACCCTTAAATTATGGGCTTGATGCGGAATTATCTTAATAAACATACAGAAGAGGGTCTATATTTTTTGCATCTCTGAGTGTCTCTCTATAGCACCTTTCCTCCTCCTCTGGCCAAGGCAAACAGCCTGGAGGCCTCCCTCTCTGCTAAGTTTCTTGTCACTATGGAAGTTTTTTCAATGGTTTTTTAACCTCTGTAAAAGGGACCTCGATAATTTGCAATTTCTTATTGTTAATCAGTGAGGGTGGGGTTTATTGTAATGCTCCGCATAGCTGGGAGGGAAAGGGACAGCATGATATCTATGGGTATGTCTACACTGCCACCCTATTTCAAACTAGGGTGGCTAATGTAGTCATTCAAACTTGTAAATGAAGCCCGGGATTTAAATATCCCGGGCTTCATTTGCATATTCCCGGGCATTGCCATTTTTAAATCCCCTTAGTTCAAACTACCTGCCCGTGGCTACACGTGGCACGGGCTAGGTAGTTGAATTAAAGCTCCTAATTCAAATTACCGTTACTCCTGCAATGAGGAGTGACTGTAGTTCAAATTAGGAGCTTTAATTCAAACTACCTAGCCCGTGTCGTGTGTAGCTGCAGGCAAGGAGTTCGAACTACGAGGCATTTAAAAATGGAGGCGCCCGGGAACATGCAAATGAAGCCCGGGATATTTAAATCCCAGGCTTCATTTGCAAATTCAAATGACTACATTAGCCACCCTAGTTCGAACTAGGGGGTCAGTGTACACATACCCTAAGAGAATATAACTGATATGTTGCAGCTGTGAAAACTGACTATATAGAGCTCATCAAGTTTCTTGCTGTATCAGTTAAGTTTAGCTCATGGCCTGGTGTGTCAGCACAAGTGCAGTCAGTAATTAGCTGATCCTGCTGTGATATCCCTCTAGACCAGACCTGGGCAAAATACAGCCTGCAGGCTGCATCCAACCCACCAAGCCACCAGATGCAGCCCGTGGACACAGCGGGGAGCCCCGCACTGCACGCTGCTCGGAAAAGCGGCAGCCGGCTGTTTGTATGTCACAGCTATGAGAGGAGGGGAGAGGGAGGAGAGATTTCATGCACTGCCCCCGCCCCCAGCACAATCCCATTGGTTGGTTTCTAGCCAAAGGAAACTGCCTGTCTGAAGAACAGGCAGTGCGGGAAGCACCACTCCCCTTATTCTCAGAAGCTCATGGATCCTGCAGCGTATGCAAGGCCGGGCAGGCAGGGAGGCTGGCTGAGAAACATGCTGGGCTGCTGGCTGGGTGTCTCCCAGGTAAGTCTCCCTGCCAGAGCCTGCCTCTAGCACCCCAGCCCTCCTCCCCATCTTCTGCCCCCATTCCTGTCTCCCTACCCCACATAACCCAAACCCTCTGGTCCTCTCCTGAACCCAGACCACCTCCCAGACCCTGCACCCCAGTCTCCTGCCCAAGGTCACAACCCAAACCTCAGCACCTCAGTCCTGTGCCTCAGTTCACAACTGCCTCCTTCACCCAAACTCTCTCCCAGCCTGCACTCTCCCTCCTGCAGCCCAGTCCCTTACCCCAAGCTCCCTTCTGCACCCACCTCGTCCCAGACACCGCACCTCGTCCATTCATATCATGGAAGAGTTTGGCCCTTGACCACTTTCCTGCCCCCAGACCCATTCAGAATGATTGCTTTAGCCTTATGATCTGATACATGTTTGCATGTTCTGTATTTCCCTTTATGGTTTTGCCCTGCTGCAGGTATTTAAGGCAGAGAGCCTGATGCAAAGCCCTGGAAGCCAATGAAAGACTAGCCATGACAAAACTAGGCTGTCAGGGGGTACGCCCCTGACGGGGGTTCTCCTGGCCCGTGTCTCAGCCAGGCCCCTCTCTCAGGGCATATACGGTACTAGACACCTAGCCGCATGGAAAAGCCTCTCCTGGCCCGGGGTTTGAGTATCCAGGGCAGGGGGAATGGGTGGTAGGGGACCCGGGCCCTCCCTCTCCACCGAGTCCCAGCCCAGGCCCGTTAGGCAGGGCCAATGGCTCCTGCCGGCTTGGCGGGGGAGCCGGCTGATACACGCCGAGCCAAACTTTGTATCCTTTGCCCTGGGCTGCTTCCTGCCACGCCCCGGTCCCCTGGGACCCATTCGCCTCCGAGGCCGGACCTGCCGGGGTTGTGGGCGCGCTCCTGCTGCCCTGGGTCGGCGGCTGCTTGCTCCGTGTCAGGGTCCGGCTCGGGCAGCGACTCCGGTCTCAGCGGCTGCAGAAACACTGGCCCGGCCCGGCCTGGTCTCCTCCCTCACCCTGCAGCTTCCCTGACTGCAAAGCTCCCTCTGCTTTTATACCCGGCCTCCGCTGGGAGTATGCCCAGCAGGGTCGGAAGGGCGGAGTCTTCTCAGCCAGCTGTGCCTGGGCTACCCCTTGTCCATCAGTGCAGGGCCTGTCCGCCCCGTCACACAGGCTTTGGTTCAGGCCTCTTAGGGCACGTCTACACTAGGAAATGATTCTGAAATAACTAAATTCAAAGTAATAACTATTTCAAAATCAGCATTATTCCCCGACGAAAGCAGGAGTCTGGATTTCAAAATAAGCAGCCTGTTATTTGGAAACAACAGGCTCGGTTGTGTGGACCTTCCACTTGTTACTTCGAAATAACTCCCGTGTGTAGACCTGGGCTTAGTGAGAAGCAGCTTAGTGTTCTGATTCCCCCAGAGGGGGCACATGGCTTACTGTCTGTCCAGATCCCTCGTACAAAGCCGATAACAACATCATCCCGCGTGGTCGGATGACTAGTATCAGCAGCAGAGACACAGGTGGTAATGTGTCTGGAACAACACTGATTAGTCTACACAGCGGTGTAGCACCGAATAGTGGCAAAAAGCTTCCCACAAGTGACATCTCATAGAATCATAGAACCATGGAGCTGGAAGAGATCTCAGGAGGTCATCAAGTCCAGCCCCCTGCCCAAGGCAGGACAATCCCATCTTATAGAACACAGATGAGTCTCCCGAGGGAAATGGGGAAGATCCATCATGTGAGGACTTAGATTCATTTGGGTTTGGGTCCTGCTTTGGGCAGGGGTTGAACTAGCTGCCTACTGAGGTCTCTGCCAACTCCAGGATTCTATGATCCAATGACTTTCATGACAGACTGGAAAAGGGCCTGAAGAGTAGACAATTATGTGTCTTACACAGAGATGTAGGCACCCTGCAGTGTCCTGGACTCAAAGAGCTTGCAGCCAGAGCAATGACAGGGAAAGGAGAGCCGTAGGGGTAGGCTTCTATGAACAGGCCGGTCCACTGAGTGGAGACTGGATCCAGCCTAATCATAGAATCATAGAACTGGAAGGGACCTCGAGGGGTCATCAAGTCCAGTCCCCTGCCCTCATGGCAGGACCAAGCACCGTCTAGATCATCCCTGAATGATGTCTGTCCAACCTGCTCTTCAGTATCGCCAGTGAGGGAGATTCCACAATCCCCCTATGCAATTGATTCCAATGTTTAACCACCCTGACATTTAGGAAGTTTTTCCAACTAAACCTCCCTTGCTGCAGTTTAAGCCCATTGCTCCTTGTCCTATCTTCAGAGGCCAAGGAGAACAATTTTTCTCCCTCCTCCTTGTGACACCCTTTCAGAAACTTGAAAACCGCTATCATGTCCCCTCTCAGTCTTCTCTTTTCTAACCTAAACAAGCCCAGTTCTTTCAGTCTTCCCTCATAGCTCATGTTTTCTAGACATTTAATTATTTTTGTTGCTCTTTTCTGGACCTTCTCTAGTTTCTCCATATCTTTCTTGAAATGTGGTGCCTAGAACTGGACACAGTACTCCAATTGAGGCCTAATCAGCGCAGAGTAGAGCAGAAGAATGACTTCTTGAACCTTGCTCCCAACACTCCTGTTACATCCCAGAATCGTGTTTGCTATTTTTGCAACAGCGTCACACTGTTAACTCGTGTTTAACTTGTCGTCCACTATGACCCCAAAATCCCTTTCTGCAGTTCTCCTTCCTAACAGGCGCTTCCCGTTGTGTATGTGTGAAATGGATTGTTCCTTTCTAAGTGGAGCACTTTGCATTAGTCCTTATTAAACTTCATCCTATTTACCTCAGACCATTTCTCCCGGTTGTCCAGATCATTTTGAATTTTGACACTGTCCTCCCAATCAGTTGCACCCCTCCCAGCTTGGTATCATCTGCAAAGTTAATAAGAGTACTCTCTATGCCATCATCTAAATCATTGATGAAGGCATTGAACAGAACTGGTCCCAAAACAGACCCCTGCGGAACCCCACTTGTTATGCCCTGTTAGCATGACTGTGAACCGTTAATAACTACTCTCTGAGAATGGTTATCCAGACAGTTATGCACCCACCTTATAATAGCCCCATTTAGGTTGCATTTCCCTAGTTTACTGATAAGAAGATCGTGCAAGACTGTGTCAAATGCCTTAGTAAAGTCTAGATATACCACTTCCACTGCTTCTCCCTGGGTATGTCTACACTACAAGTTAATTCGAACTAACAGACGTTAGTTCGAATTAACTTTGAGAGGCGCTACACACGCGAACCGCTAGTTCGAACTTAATTTGAACTAGCGGAGCGCTTAATTCGAACTAGGAAAGCCTCATTCCACGAGGACTAACGCCTAGTTCGAATTAAGTAGTTCGAATTAAGGGCTGTGTAGCCACTTAATTCAAACTAGTGGGAGGCTAGCCCGCCCCAGTTTGCCCTGGTGGCCACTCTGGGCACCACCAGGGAAACTCTTCTGCCCCCCTCCCGGCCCCGGAGCCCTTAAAGGGGCACGGTCTGGCTACGGTGCCCGTGCCAGGTGCAAGCCTGCCAGCATCCAGCCAGCAGACCCTGCACCTGGCACGGCTCGAGCCGGCCACCCGCTGCCACCCAGCCTCCGCCTCTTCCCGGGACCAGGCTGGCAGCTCCCGGGAGCCTGCCCAGGTCCACAAGAGGTGGGCGCCCGCTTGGTCTAGTGCAGACATCGTGGACCTCATCCTCGACCTCTGCACTAGGCACAGGAAAGTGGCCGTCTAGGGCAGGAGAGCTGCCAGCCTGGCCACCCAGGAGCAGGTTTGCATGAAAATCAGGGTGGTCCACTGAGACCCCCCCCCCGACCCTGAGCCCTGAGCTTAGAATGGCCGTACTGGGTCAGACCAAAGGTCCATCTAGCCCAGTAGCCTGTCTGCCGACAGCGGCCAACACTAGGTACCCTGGAGGGGATGGACCGAAGACAATGACCAAGACATTTGTCTTGTGCCATCCATCTCCAGCCTTCCACAAACAGAGGCCAGGGACACCATTTCTTCCCCCTGGCTAATAGCACTCCATGGACCCAACCTCCATGACTTGATCTAACTTCTCTTCAAACTCTGTTCTAGTTCTAGCCTTCACAGCCTCCTGCAGCAAGGAGTTCCACAGGCTGACTATTTGCTTTGTGAAGAAGAACTTTCTGTTGTTAGTTTGAAGCCTGCTACCCATTCATTTCATATCCCCCCTCAGTCTCCTCTTTTCTAAGCTGAAAAGTCCCAGTCTCTTTAGCCTCTCTTCATATGGGACCTGTTCCAAACCCCTGATCATTTTAGTTGCCCTCCCCTCTCCCACCCTCTCTCTTCCCCTCTCCCACCTCCTTTTCCCAGTCTCCCTGAGTTTTGTTCAATAAAGAGAGTTTCTATTTTTGAACACGTGTCCTTTATTTTGTACATCAGGAAGTGGGGCTAGGGAGGGGTAAGTGGAATGAGGTGAGGGAGGAATGGGGTATGAGCCCCCGATGGGGAGGACTGGGCTGGCTCTGTGGGCTCCTCGGGGTGGAAGCTCTCCTGCAGCCCCTTGATTGTCCCCCGCCCCAGATGGCAGCCTGCGGCAAGTGCAGCCGGGCTGATGGCCGAGTGCTGTGATGTTCCCAGTGTGGGCACTCAGGGCACTCCAAGCCAGGACTGCTTTGCAAGCGGGGAACCCCTGAGAACTGTCTGTCCGGGGTGGGGGTCAGGACCCTTTAAGCACAGCCCTCGGCTAGCCTGAGACAGCAGCTCCACGCTCTAAGTCCTAACCTGATGCCCTGCTGGCACTGCTTCCGGCCAGCCTTAAGCCCGGTTCAGGGTCCACTCAGTGTGGACATGCTAGTTCGAATTAGCAAAAGGCTAATTCGAACTAGTTTTTAAGTCTAGATGCGCTAATTCAAATTAGCTTAATTCGAATTAACTAATTCAAACTAAGTTAGTTCGAATTAGTGCTGTAGTGTAGACGTACCCCCTTATCCACAAGTCTTGATATCCTGTCAGAGAAAGCTGGCAGTTCATGCTGGCTGTTACCTGTCACGTTATTATATTCCAGACGTTTGCAGATAAATTCCTTAATTACTTGCTCCATTATCTTCCCTGGCACAGAAGTTAAACTGACTGGTCTGTAGTTTCCTGGGTTGTGTTTATTTCCCTTTTTATAGCTGGGCGCTAGTTTTGCCTTTTTCCAGTCTTCTGGTCGCCATTGCTGCTACTTTGGCTTGGAGGGCTGGAAGGGCTCAGTACCTCAGTCTGGTTGGCACTAAGGGTTGACTGTCCTAGGCCCCACCCCTCTGCCTTTCAGGGGGCACTGAGCTGGACCCCCTCCCACCTTGGCCTGGGCCTTCTCTCCTATCATACCCAGTCTTGGCAGTTCCACAGAATGTGCAGTCAAAAGGATGCATCATGAATCACATTGTTCTAGGTTGCCCAGGGCTGTGAGTTTGATGCAGGAATCTCTGGGTTAAAGCCTCTAGTCTGTGTTATTCAGCAAGATCACAATGGCCCCTTCGGCCCTTAGAGTCTCTAGCTGCTCAGGAACAGTCCGATCCGGTCCTGACATGTTCTCGATACCCTGTGACTGTGCAGAAGAAGAGCCTCTGCAGTAACGTACAGCATGGCGGGGCACGTCGGCTCTCGGCTCCCGCCGATGCTCTTTCACGTGGGAGCTGTAGCTGAGGACAGGTCCGTTTGACATCCGCTTGGGAGAAAGAGGGCTGAGCTATGGCCCAGATCTGAGCCAACCCACTGCAGAAGTGCAAAGATGCCGATTTGGGCTGGGATTCCCAAAGAAACGGAATAGATTAGTGCCCCAACTGCCCTGAAAGTCTGTGAGCTGCAGTGACTGTCTCCCTCAGATGCCTTCACCACCCTTAGATCTCACTTACTTGGTTTTATGGTTTTCATTTGCATGGTCAGGCGTGTGGTTCTACAGCTCAGCCCAGTGGCACCTCCCCAGCCCCACTGTGCCCCTGGGAGCGGGGTCACTCCTGCCAGGGAGAGCCCCACCTTACGAGGAATGGATGCGACTGCTTGGGACACCTCACTTGTCCTTGCAGGTCCCCCAGAGGAGTAAAACGCAGCCCCAAAGCTACTCAGTCTAGGAGATCTGATAAGATCATCGCCTAAGGTGCCATGGCTACGGGCCAAAACGCCGCACTAATCAACCATTTCCTGTCACACCGCCTTGCTCCGACTTGTCTTCCTCGATGGCATTAGGCAAAGCAAGGCAGCCTCCTGCCAAAAATGTCTACGTGATACTGATAGTTGTCCAACCCTTTGAGGCCCATCAATCTTCCTAGGAAGATGGAGCAGGAGCACGGTTAAGAAAACAGGGAACTTTATGCACCGATTCCTCTTCTCAGCAATGGAGCCCGTCAATGAAATGCCCGCCCGAGGTCTCTTCCAAATCACCAGCATTCCCATAAGCTCGGGTCTGCCTGTTTCACATCTTCTGTATTTTACACACACGCACACCCTGCATGTGATCAAAGAGAAAGTAATCAAGTGTCTAACGGTGGAATGTAAACGCCAGCAGCAAAAACAAGTGAGGAGGCCCTAGAGAATCTTTCTTCTATCATTTCGTTCCAAGGCAGAGCTCTGAAATAAGGAATGTTTTCTGCCACTGAAACTTTAAAATGATAAGTGACTTGCGAGCTGCATTTTGCAGTGACTGATCTAAGCTGTTTTGAGCAGCTGAGATAAGAGATCCTATTGATGTCAGTGCTGCGCCTACCCTTTGAGTTTACATCGGTTACCCCAGGACATGTTGTATTCTTCATGCAAATCAGACGTGTGTCACCACAAGGATGCATCTTTGTGAAGAGAACCAAGACACAGCTCGTGGTATAATTGATCCTAGCAAGACAGCAATGCTAAGGAAAGAATGCTTCCTGTTTTTAAGTACCCACTGTTTAGCGCACATGGGTCCTTGCCTTCATTATCCTCCAGGAAACGTGTGTCACTCTTAATGGATGTAATGAGGACTCCGTGTGTGCGCACACTGGCTATCCTGGCAAGTGCTGACCACGTGTCACATAGACGAGACAAGCAGCAATCCCAGACTGGACGTCCAGTACAGTTAGGCTCTATCTTGGCTTGGCTCAACCCTGCTACTTCCTTCTGCGGCTGGCCAAGCAGCAAGAGAAACACACTAGCAGGGAGTTCTGCCAGGAGGACCCTGCTGTGAATCCGGTTCAAGACCTGCCTGAGACTCGTGAAGGGCAGCCGAAAGCCGCTTCCTTGAGTTAGGGATTTATGGAAATCTACCCTTGGCTCCACAGAGATTCTTCTCACACACATCAGTGAGCCATTTTCTCCTCCCGGGGATTTTCTCTTTCCCACTGCATGGGAGGGGCTTTGGTGGAGTAGAGGCCTTTGGAGCTGATCTCACTGGTTTGTCTGTCAGTGGGATTCGGAGGGCAATCCAGTCCAAAGGACAGCCAGCAGCACTACACTGAGCAACCCTGGGGAGAGCAACCCCAGAGCAAGCGCCTCTTAAGCCTCAGGCGGGACCCGGCTGCTGCCTCTTTGCACAGGGGTCAGGCATGGACCTTCCTGCTCAGCTCTGGGAGTGAATGGGAATATTGGGACGCTCCTTTGGGCCCTGACTGCACAGGGGGCAATTCTGGAAGAAGCAGAAATCGGGTTTATTGCTCCTACTCAAGTGGACGCCCCTTCGGGCCTGGTTCTGGTCACACACTGGTGTAAAGTAGGGTGCTGAGGAAGAGTTTGGACCATGGCTACAGAGGGATGCAGCAGGGACTTTTGGTGGTAACTAGGAGCAGTGGAAGCCTGAAGGGGGCAGGCGGAGCACCACTGCAGGGAGCGTACTGGTTACCACGGCAAACTGGATGAACTTTGAGCCAGGTTGCTGCTGTGGGGGGGTTAGCTGGTGTCAGCCTCTCTCCTTTCACCATCGGATGGACGGCGATGACGCGTTTCCATGATCTCTCCTTCCAGCCATGGGTCGCAAGCACCTTACACTTATTAAGGGCTATTCCCTGGCACTTGCAGCCAAAACCTGCGTCAGGAGGTGAGATCAGCAAGTGCCCAGCGTGGATCCAGCCGTGTCTGAGGCGTGTCTGAGCCTGTCTCCAGCCTGTCTCCAGGCGTGTCTGAGGCGTGTCTGAGCCTGCCTCCAGCCTGTCTCCAGGCGTGTCTGAGGCGTGTCTGAGCCTGTCTCCAGCCTGTCTCCAGGCGTGTCTGAGGCGTGTCTGAGCCTGCCTCCAGCCTGTCTCCAGGCGTGTCTGAGGCGTGTCTGAGCCTGTCTCCAGCCTGTCTCCAGGCGTGTCTGAACCTCCCCCTCGGCTGGTCCTGTGGCAGCGGCTGGCGCAGAAAGAGTTTTTCATTGCAAGACCAACTGGCCATGAACAACTCCCCAGGGTGGGTGGGGGAATTCTTCACCAAGGGCCATTTTGAAATCAAGACTGGATGTTTCTCCTAAGAACCCTGCTCTAGGAGCTCTGTCCATGGCCTGTGTTACACAGGAGCTGAGACTAGAAGATCACAGTGCTCCCTTTTGGCTTTGGAACCTATGGGCCATATCCTAACCCTTCCCGGGTACCGGCACAGAGGAAGCCGTGAGCTGGGATTGCATCTGCCCCTGGCGCGGGGAAGCAAGGCGGGAAGGCCCGTTGCAGGCCAGGCAGCACCAGAACCAAAGGAGTTTCATCTCTCAGCGCCTCTGAGGGGAAGAAGAGACCTGCAAGGAGACGAATGAAGTGGGGCTATCAAAAGAGGCAGATTCCTTAAGAGAAAACCAGCCGCTCTCCTCACTACGGTGCCGTGTACAAGCAGTTTCCAGCCCTGCAACGTAGGTTCCCCCCTCCATGATATCTTGGATGGGCTCTGCTTGGATAGCCTGGACCAAGACTGTGGAGTCACTGGGAATAGAAAGAAGCCCCCTCATCCCAGAGTATCTATCTCAGGTTGCTTGCAAGACCCAAGGTACGTCTAGACTCCAGGCTTTTGTCAACAGAAGTTTTGTTGACAGATACTGTGGACAAAGCTTCTGTCGACAAAGAGCGTCTAGACGACATCCAGTTCTGTCGACAAAGCAAGCCGCTTTGTCGACATGACAGTGTAGATGCAAAGGACAGTGTGGATGCAATAACGCCTTCTGTCGACAGAACTCTGTCAACAAAAGGCATTATTCCTCGTAGAATGAGGTTTACATACGTCGACAAAACTGCTGAGTTCTGTCAACGTTATATCGACAGAACTCAGTGGCAGTGTAGACACGGGTATAGTTTTCTCAACAGAAGTCCACGTTTGTCGGCAAAACACTGTAGTCTAGACACCCCCCCCAGTACATGCTGGGATGGAATTCGAGTTGTATGAGTCAGAGATACACAGCCAGAATGCGTGCCTTTGTCAAGCCTGTGTCTCTTCTGGTCGTGTCAAGAGACCTTAAAACCTGCTCCGACTCTTGAGCAAGAGCTGTCCCGCTTACCTTTGAATCTAAGGGTGTGTCTAGACTACAGGGTTTTGTCGACAGAAGTTTTGTCGACAGATACTGTGGACAAAGCTTCTGTCGACAAAGAGCATCTAAACTACATCCAGTTCTGTCGACAAAGCAAGCCGCTTTGTCGACATAACAGTGTGGATGCAAAGGACAGTGTAGATGCAATAATGCCTTCTATCGACAGAACTGTGTCAACAAAAGGCGTTATTCCTCGTAGAATGAGGTTTACATACGTTGACAAAATTGCTGAGTTTTGTCGACGTTATGTCGACATAACTCAAAGGCAGTGTGGACGCAGATATAGTTTTGTCGACAAAAGTCCACTTTTGTCGACAAAGCCCTGTTGTCTAGACACACCCTGAGAGTGCAGTCCTGGGGAGCAGACTGCGGCGTGTGCTGGGAACAGCTGCCTCCCTTCAGTCTGAATGGCCTATACTGAAAAGGAAAGAGCAAACCAGATAGTAACGGTTCCAGGGAAGAGAACTTCCCAGCATGTGTCCTCTGGAACAGGCTGCCCTGGAAGTGACACACTGGCTGCCCGGCTCTGAAGAGGGCACTGCCCTTAGAGGGTTACAGAGGCAAGACACAGGTAACAAAACCATACCTGCTAGACAGCTAGATTCATAGGCGCATGCTCGGCCCTTAGGCCGCCTAACACTTGTTTTCAGAACCAACAGACAGCTGTTGATCTGATGGCTATCCACAACCCGGCTCAGAACTCTTCCCTTCACCGTTGCCCAGGCAAGAGCCTGCTAGGACTCTGTAGGGCAAACGGCTTGTTTTGTATTCCCAGAAAATTAACTTGCCAGGCTTAAGAATGCCTTGAAGCACTGTCAAACACACAGCTCATGTCGCCCTATCTTCTTCTAGGGAATAAGAGAGAGAATATCTTAATGCCTCTATATAAATCCAGGGTACGCCCACATCTTGAATACTATGTGCAGAAGTGGTTGCGTCATCTCAAAAAAGATAACTGGACATTGGAAAAAGTTCAGAAAAGGGCAACAGAAACGATTAGGGATTTAGAACAACTGCCATATGAGAAGAGATTAATAAAACTGGGACTTCTCAACTTAAAAAAGAGGAGACTAAGGGGGGATATGATACAGGTATATAATATCATGCCCAGTGTGGAGAAAGTAGATAAGGAAAAAGTATTTACTTGTTCCTATAAAACAAGAACTAGGGGTCACCAACTGAAATTATAAAATATACAAAAGGAAGTATTTCTTCTTACAACACAAAGTCAACCTGTGGAACTCCTTGCCAGAGGATGTTGTGAAGACCAGGACTTTAACAGGGTCCAAAAAGGAACCAGATAGATTCAGGGAGGCTAGGTCCATCAACGGCTATTAGCCAGGATGGGCAGAGATGGTGTCTCCAGCCTCTATCAGAAGCTGGGAACAGGTATGGGGGAAGGGATCATTTGATGATTCCCTCTGGGGCACCTGGCATTGGCCACTGTCAGCAGGCAGGACACTGGGCTGGCTGGACCTTTGGTCTGACCCAGTCTGGCTGCTTTGATGTTTCTTATGTTTTTAACAAGGATGAGCAGCGTGCAGGGTGGAACTCAGCCGCCTGCTTGGACGGTTATCTAATGACTGTAAGCTGCACCTTGCTCCACCTGACTGTACTCACCTGAGCTCAGGGTACATCTAGACTGCAGAATCCTGCCACGTCCAAGGAACGCGTCTGCTCCTACAACACTTTTTTCGGAAGAGCAGACACGTTTTTTCAGCATCCCTGTAAACCTTGTTTTAGGAGGAAGAAGGGATGTTCTGAAAAAGGGTTTTTTCTGACATTTGGCCCAGTGTAGACCAGCCAAATGTCAGAAAAGCCTCTTCTGAAAAAAGAAGTGGAAAAAGATATGCAAATTGCGTTTCATAATTTGCATATCTTCTTGCGGAAGAACTACGAAGTCTAGACACAGCCTCAGGGACAAAAGGACTCAGCTGATTTTCTGCAGGCATGTCTAGCTGGCCCAGGAATGCACTGCAAAGCCAGGTCTATTGGAACATGCCCGGAGCCACCCTGTGGGCTGGGTGTTATGCAAAGACGGCCATGCAGATATTATCTTTGCAAACTGCAGGACTCACAGAAGTTGTGGATCATTATGAGGGTTCTAATTAGTTCTCAGCAAAGCGGCAGCACAAGGCAGGGGGATAATCAGGTCTCTGGTTTCTCTGTGCCCCTTACTCCTCCAAGAGCCTCCACAGGACAGTGCTGCCTTGTTCTTCCAGCCTGGCCTAGGTGCCTTGCCTGGGCTCTCCTGGGCAGAGGCAGGACAGGGCAGGGCCGTAGAGGCATGAGCTGATCTTGGAGGGTTGGAGAAGTGACCGTTGCGGAAGCTTTTCAGAAATCAGGACCAAGACTTTCCAACGTGAGGAAGTTCATAGGTAGGCACCTAAGTGAGCGGCCTGGTTTTCTGACGTGCTGAGCTCCCAGCTAGTCGGTTGAACTTCACTGAGATCTCTTGTCCCAGGCTCTGGTTGCACACGAAGAAAGCATGAGGCCTGGCTGGAGGGCAACGAGGAGGGAAACAGAGTCTGCAGGGAGAGGGAGGAGTCCTAGGGCAGAACAGGAGGGAGGAGAGGAGGGGAAACTCAGTAGCAGGAGAGAAGGGGAAAGAGGTGGCACCCCATCTTACACGTGGTTCCTCTGACCTCAGTCCCTGGTGCCCCCACTCCAGGCACAGAGCCCGGAGAAGGCCAATGTGTCTAGCTGTCCACGCCCATCGGCCACACAGCCTTTGGCTATCTGAGTCCCTTCCTGTCGGCACCTCCTCTCTCTGCGAGCTCTGCAGAGCTTTTCAACCACAGCGTGAACCAGCCAATCTGTCCCTGTCAAGAAGGTGCCTCTCTAACGAGGCTAATGCAGAGCTCCAGTCCCACCCAGCAAACCCAGGTAGCCCAGTGACCTGCTTGTTACAGTTTCCCGAGATCCAACACAGTCCAACACGCCCAGCAGATATGATGCAAGGAACCATAATAGCAACATAATAAAAACATTAAGGCAATAAACATTTACAGCCATAATGAAAAATTCCTCTAAATGATCATCAAACTAGGGTGCAAGCAGGGAGCAGAGAGAAGCTGCCATTCCAGGGGACTAGAGGACAACAACTTGGAAACCAAAAATAGGAGACCCCCTGACCTGCAGCCAAACGGGTATGGCTGGTGGGGCCCTGCCACACGAAGGGTCCCCGGGCAACCCTCCTTGCATGGGGAAGCTGAAGCTCTGCCCCGCTGCTGTGGGTGTTTGCCAGTAAGGAGCAGTTTTGATTCCTCTACTTAGGGATACATGCAAGGAGAGCAGTTAAGGTCCCGAGAGTCGTTACCAGGCAGGGGAGCTGATGGAGAGGAGAGAGCAAGAACCCTCGTCCTCTAGCAGCCGGGAGAAAGGAAACATCCTCTGTCTTTGTCCCGAGGCGAACAGGAAAGAGAGAGAAGTGATAGAAATGTAGCCGTGTTAGTCTGGTGTAGCTGAAACAAAAAACAGGACTGTGTAGCACTTTAAAGACTAACAAGATGGTTTATTAGGTGATGAGCTTTCATGGGCCGGACCCACTTCCTCAGATCATACCACACTAATACCAACCCTGGTACCTTCCCTTGCAACAAACCCCATTGCCAGCTTTGTCCACATATTCACTCTGCTGACACCATTATTGGACCTAACCAAGTGAGTTATAAGATCAAGAACACATATTCCTGCGCATCCAGAAATATAATTTCTGCTATCATGTGCCGAAAGTGTCTGTCTGCTACGTACATTGGACAAACGTCTCAGACACTTCGCCAAAGGATCAATGCCCACAAAACAGATATTAGACAGGATCACAAAGAAAAAACAGTTTCTTGCCATTTCAATCAGCAAGGACATTGTCTCAACGACTTGATTACCTGCATCCTGCTTCAAAGGCCTTTTAAGACTGCACTTGAAAGAGAATCCTCTGAACCGTCATTCATGCTTAAATTCGACACTTTACACCTAAGTTTGAACAAAGACATCAATTATCTTACCCAATACAAAGATAGCTTCCCCAATTATCACCTCTAATATCATTAGCTCACAGACATTTACCTTTCCTGCCCCCATCCCTCTTCTGTTCTGAAATTTGATTTGTCCTTTTCATGTGTGTCCATTTTTTTAATTGTCTCCTTTGGTATATATGGTTGTGACAATTCTCTTCCACTATTTGATCTGAGGAAGTGGGTCTGGCCCACGAAAGCTCATCACCTAATAAACCATCTTGTTAGTCTTTCAAGTGCTACATCGTCCTGTCTTTCGTTTCAGGAAAGAGTCTCCCTCACGGTAGCTGGGACCTTCCCAGAGCGCCTCAGGGAGGGGCTGGCCACAACTCACCCTGCTGCCCCGTCCGTGTTACAGAGACCACCTGCACCCTGGACCACGTTAGAGGCTAAACTCAGCCCTCGGTTGTCTGGCCCCAATTGCCACGAATCACCAGCCCAGGCCCAAACAGCTACTCCCTGAATAGAACAAATGGCTCTTTTCTTTAAATCCTGACTCAGGCCACATCCTCCCTCCTGAGCCAGGTGGTGACAGGGACGGTGGGAAGCCGAAAACCCAGCCAGATTCAGAGATTTTGGCTTCTCCCTGGACTCTAGAGCTGAGTGAGAAACGGTTTCCCTATCCTGCGACTATTGCAAGAGTTCAAATCCGTTTACCATCCGGGATGGGGACGAAAAGCTGCAGTCTCAGTCGTGGCTCCACACTGAAACGCCGAGTTCGCCTCCCGCCCCGCCGCCCAGCTTGGAGCCATCACAGTCTCCCATTCTGAAATGTGGCGTTTCAATTGTAACCCTTTGACAATCCACTCGTGTCACTTGAATTAGCTTCAGTTTCCTCAACAGAGAGGGATCCCAAACCAGAAAACTGAATTTTTCACTTCAGCAATTTTCTCCCTCCCCCAGCATGATTTCGACCCAGAGTTACTGTGAACAGGGGCTATTCTGCAGGGGATATTGCACAGGTGTTAGGAGCAGATGTGATGCGGGGGAGAGTGTCCCTCCCATCTGACGGCTGTGGGCTTCCTACACCTTTCTCTGCAGCGTACCAGGCTGCCTCTGCCAGCGACAAGAGCCCATGCTCCAATGCTGCTAGCGAGAGCATGCTAGTGGAGCCGGGCGAGGTGGGGTGAGCACTAACGTGACAAGGTGAAAAGTCTGCAAAGGGGGGTGGGGAGGGAGTTAGTCTGTAACTGGAAAAACTTAAAAAACGCCAGTGGTCCTGCAGCACCGTAGAGACTAACCAAACGTGCCAAGGGGATCACGAGCTTTCGTGGGCACAACCCGCGTCTTCAAGGTTAGTTAGCTGTCTGCGGAAACTCATTCCTCCCTGCCCAGCTAGGCCAGGGCTGGCCTGCTTACCCTGGCTAGCACTTCCCAACGTGGCCTCTGCATTGCTCGCTGTACAAAGCAAAGGCAGAGGCCGCGAGGAAGGAGACAACCTGCTGGTCTGTTTATGCTTGCGGGGCACAGCATGACCGTTACCCTGCATTCCCACCCCAGCGATCCTTCGCAGAGTGTTCCATAAGCAAGAGGCCCGTGTCAACAAACAGGCACCAAAGACAGCACAGCGTCTCCTTCCTAGAAACACCTACTGGTGGCAGCTGCCGGCTGAGGGTCAGACTCCGGCCAGGCACAGCTGGGAGTTTGCTTCCCACCTTTTTGGGGATAAAGACTCCAGTTTGTGAAACGTCCAAAACTGCGCTAGGCCGATAATAGATCAGTGTAGGTGGAATTATGACAGACTTTCACTGGCACCAAGGCCCAAGACCAGGGCCATATTTACAGTGAGCCTCTTTCCTGTGGTCATCATGGCCCATTGCACCTTGCAGCTGAACACCTTGATGTATTTTACAGAGGATCATTATCCTCATTATATAGATAGGGAAACGGAGGCAAGGAGAAGGGACATGACCTGATCTTTTATTTATAGATCTAACCCCCCCACACATGCCGCCCCACACACACACACACACACACACACACACCTATAATTTCCCAACTGCAAGCTAGCTTTGTAACCTGTACATTTAATTCCCCCATCTGCCATGACCCATTTCCAGCCATTGATCTGCATTTAGAGTTTGAAAGGCCTGAGTCTCGTGGTCAGCTTTCAGCGTTCAGAGCTTCTGCAATTTGACAGAACACTTCACTAACACACTTCTTGCATACCACTGGCTCGAAGCTTGAGCTGTGCTTTGCAGCTGCTCTTGGCGGGCACAGGGGAAAGGATATGAAAGCAGAAGACAGGGCAGCAGGACTCTTGGTTTCTATTCCTGTCTCTGCTACTGACTCGTTGGTGTTGGGCAAATCAGAAGTGAACAAATTGCAGATGTGATGAATGGGAGGGGTACTACCCTTTTCTGGACATCCCAGCCATTCAGTTAATTAAATTGCCCATAAGGGTTTAACCCAGAGACAACAGGTCCTAGGGTATGTCTACACTACCCCGCTAGTTCGAACTAGGGTGGTTAATGTAGTCATATGGAGTTGCAAATGAAGCCCGGGATTTGAATAAAGCCGGGCACCGCCATTTTTAAATGTCCGCTAGTCAGACACGATCAGGTTATTTTCTTTAATTTGGGTTTTGTTGGACTCCTCTGTGCTAAGCCCCCCCTCCACTTCCCCACGGTGGAACTTTTAAACTGAATCGCAGGGGAGCAATTCTCTGCAATTTTTAACCTGCCTTTTCTCAGCTGCTGTGTAATACCTAGCAAACAAATATGCTTCACCAAGTGTGTTGTCTTTCTTTAGTTAATGAAATCACCTTTTTAAGGCTAAGATCTGATGCCTGTGTCCTAGAAGGCAGGCAGTTCTGTGTGCATGTGCCTGAGGCTGAGAGGTCAGCTCTTAGGAAATGGCAGTTTGTTTCCATTCTCTCTCCAGAGGGCTTGGGGGTTTCCCACAGGAAGGAATTCCCAAATGCATCTTCCTGGGTTCTCAAAGGGGGTTTTGCATTTGGGTGGTGGCAGCGATATCAAGCTAAGGCCAGGGAATCCATGACTTTGAGGAGTTTTAAGCAGAATCTGTTAGTGGCAGGGTATTTTAAAGTCTCTCAGGCCCTCAGCTTCTGCACTCAAAGTGCCAGAGCAGGAAACAGCCTTGACAGCAAATAACAAAGTTTCATCCAGGGAAACAGACACAAGGTTCTGAGAAAGCGACGAGGAGTCCTGTGGCACCTTATAGACTAACTGAAGTGTAGGAGCATAAGCTTTCGTGGGCAAAGACCCACTTCGTCAGATGCGGGTGGGTCTTTGCCCACGAAAGCTTATGCTCCTACACTTCAGTTAGTCTATAAGGTGCCACAGGACTCCTCGTCGCTTTTGCAGATTCAGACTAACACGGCTACCCCTCTGATACTTAAGGTTCTGAGACAAGATCTTATAAGCCAAGATCCAGTCTAGATTGGCATGAAATTCTTTCATTGTCAAACACTTTATTCACCCACGCTAGAAATGGCAACATTCCTCCTTGACCAAATTCACAGAAGATCAATTATCAAAACATGTGAATATCTGTACGCAATAGAGGTGAAACGCATCCTGTGCAGACAGCCAATCCTTTTAAAGGAGAGAAACATCTTCCCAAGGACTGTGGAAATCCCCCATGACTTGGAGTCTCTCCAATAGACACGCTCTACTTCAGCCACAAGATGGAATCGCTCAGTGAGGGTCTCTGGCCTGGGATTTGCAGGAGGCTGCACTAGAATGATCACAGTGGTCCCTTCTAGCCTCGAAATCTATGAAATCTATGAACGTCCCACAGTCCCACCAAACCCTAATAGGTTGCACAGACTTTGACCTGCATGGCTGCAATGGAATGAATTTCACCAGTTAGTGAATTGGCAGGGGGGCAGCAGACCTGGAAATGCAGCATATTAATTTTTAAGTGTCTAAAAGAAGCAGGGAGATTTTGAATACAGCACCTGCAGTCCCAGGAAACCTAAGGGACATGGGATGGCACCACATTGGATAAGAATATATTACTGCCTCGCAGTCAGGTATTGCGTGAAACACTCGTGGATATTTCCGTTTTTTCTTAGATTTGTCCTCAGCACAAACCTGGTTTGTTTTAACATAAGAAAGGAGTGTCCGAATCACAGCATTGTGACCAACGGCGTTTGGGGGTGGTTGGTACGATGTAGTGTGACCACAGGCACTCCGCCTTCTGCTGGGCCATTGTCAGGTCCTCGAGCCAACACAAGGGCTGTGGCACGGCTGTGGAAGCTGCTTATTTCTGTGACTGATCCTGCTGAAGAAAATGGGATGATTTGCCCTACACCAAGAGCAATGCCCAAGGCGATACGGAGTCACGCCATCCAGAGTCATGAAGCTGAGTGGAAACCTCTTCTTCCTCCTCACTCTCCCTGCTGCAAATTTGTGGGAGCATTTTTTTCAGAAATAGTTTTCATCTAAATTCCCATCCTTTTTTGGCAGAAATGTGAAAACAGAAATATTTTGGCTCAAACTCTCCCAGTGTGGAACTGTTGGTTAGGCGCCTCAATGGCATTCTAGGTCAGGGGGCTCATGTGTCATTTCCCTCTACAGGCTGGGTTCGCTGGTTGGACCACATTGCCTATGGTTGTCCCTCTTGGAGAGGGCAGAGCCTGGCCATGGTGCATTATGGGAGAGGCAGCCCAGCTGGAGTGCCAGGCTCACAGAGGGCGCATCTACACAGCACCTAAAACCACTTTTGTCGACAAACCCTGTAGTCTAGACACACCCTAAGATCCTAAAAAAACAAACAAACAAAAAACAAAACAGAGGGATGGGAACAAGGGGCTAAAAGTATAGTTAGGGGGGTAGCAAGTTCAACTATCACATCCCTTCTTATTCATTCATTCATTCATTCCTAGTCATATTTTTTCCTCAACAGGCCAGAACTGAACACTGCACTGCAGGTGGATGCATAATGTAGATTTATTTCATGGCAAAATAGTATTTCCATTATCATTTTGTATCTTATTCTTTATACTACACATCCTAACAATCTGTTTGATCTAGACATTGTGTGCTACTTTCCATTGTATTGTCCATCCAAGTCTTTTCCCTGCATGAATTTCGACTCTATCAAATGAAATATTATATACAGTAAATGAAAATATTCCTTCCAAAATATATCACCTAGCGTTTATCAGCTTAGCACTTCATCTGGCATCATGTTGCCCATCACCTCTTCTCACTGGAATTTATCTACTGTTTTCTCCGGTCATGAGCAGCCTAAGTAAATTTGTGTTATCTGCAAATGTTGCCGCCTCACTATTCTGTTTTCTAGATCGTAACATATACTGGATCTAGTACAGAAGGACTGCTGTGCCCAGGCTGATTTTGCTGTTTAGAATGGAAAAGTGGAAAATCTTGGTGACTCGGCTGATAAAGTTGTCTGCTTCCCTGCGTGGGAGCGCACAAAGGGTTAAATTACAACCAGAGGCCGTGTCAGCAACTTCTTCAGAAAACACGTAAGGGGCAGAGTATTATGGCACACACCCATGTTGGTGGAGCATAAGGACATTAAGGGAGGCTGTGTGGCCCAGTGGGTTGAGCCCAGATGCCTCCAGCAGGTTCTGCTCTATTCTTACTGGGTGATCTTAGGAAAATCACTTTCCGCTCTCTGCCTCAGTTTCCCAGGCTGTAACATTGACTATAGTGCTGTTTACCTCCTTTATAAAGTGCACTGATGTTTCTTTCGTTACAAACTAGGGGCTTATTAGTACTAAGGGGTGTGGGTGGACTCCTCGGAGCATCAGGGAAGGGGCCCCGCTGGGAGGTACAGCATGCTCCACTCCACAGGGAGACGAGTGGAGGCTGGGGCCTCCCTTTTTGCAACTTTGGCGTGTCTAGCACTGCAAGGAGCACTGTCTGTAAGAAGCCTCAGTGTTCAGGAGAACGCAGAGACGGCCCCTCTGTCTGATGCAAGGGGCCTTTCATGTGCCCCACCACCCTGCCCAGATATTCAACCATTGGGCACCATTTAAGCCCATCGGGGCAGGAACTGTCTCCTTACCTATTTGTACAGCATTCAGCACAGTGGGGTCCTGCCCCATGGCTGAGGCTGCTACTAAAATGCAGCTAAGTAAATAACCCTCTCTCTCTGATACAGCTCTGTCCATCTCTTGATCGCAAAGCACTTTACAAAGAAGGTTAGTACCATTATCCCCATTTTACCGATGGGGAAACTGAGACACGGGCCGTGTAACAGGGCAGCTGCCCTGTACTGGCCCCTTAAGAGCCAAACCCCAGCCTGGAGCAGGCCCGGGGAGTTCAGCCCAGCTGGGCGGCATTGGCCAATTAAGGCCCAGCTGGGGGCTATAAAAGGGAAGGGCTGCTTCAGCCAAGGCAGTGTGAGCCTGGCTGCCGAGGGAGCAGGACGCTCTCTGGAGCTAGGGCAGGGCTAGAGAGTCAGGCTGGGCCAGGACGCTTGGACAGTCAACCGGCCAGCCTGCTAGGCCTGCGGCAAGGGTGTGAGCCTGGCTGCCGAGGGAGCAGGACGCTCTCTGGAGCTAGGGCAGGGCTAGAGAGTTAGGCTGGGCCAGGGCGCTCGGACAGCCAACCGGCCAGCCTGCTAGGCCTGCGGACAGGCCTGCTGGAGAGACACCAAACCCCCGGAAGGGGGGCTCAGAGCGAGTGACTTGGGCACTGCCGGAGGGCAGTGTGGCGAAGAGAGCAACGCGACCAGAAGATTCCAGAGGGGAAACGCCACGTGAGCGGAGGCCTGTGCAGGCGGAATGGACTGATTCCGGGGATAGACGATGGACCCCCGCTACGGTGGTGAGTGACCCCCTCACAGGCCGTGATGTGGCTTTCCTTTCTAATGCTAAGTAAAAATCTGGATCCTAATGTAACGAGCAAAGGCTGGAGTAGAGTTGTTAAAAGAGGGCTGAATCCTAAATAGGAGCTGAGAGTGGTTGTCACGTTACCGAATTTGAGAGAAACAGCCAGATCATTGCTGCAGCCAAGGTGGGGGTGTTGGCCCCAAAAATGGTAAAAAAAGGAGGTCATGTGAGGTGTTGAATAGAAGCTCACTGTCTGCTAATCCTATGTACGCTGTTCATGTGATTGTATAATGTCTGTGTGTGAAATTATAAGCATGTACTTTGTGTGGATACTGAATATTTCTCTGCATGTGGTTGAGCATTGGGCAGAGCCTGGCCTACGGACATGCTAATTAGCGAGGCTATGTGGGACAATAGCACTCAATGGGCCAAGGATACGCCTCGGGAATGGTGACCAACACCTAAGGGCTACCAGCAGGGAGCACAGGGATATGCCTCTGGCCAGGTGACCTGCTGCAGCCAAGAAGAGACGAGGAAGGATGTGTAAAGATGCCATGTGGCTGACTCCAGGTTGGTACTCCAGGTTGGATGTGGACGCCTGGGATATAAAGCAGATATCTGCACATCTGCAGGGTTCTAGATACAAAATTTGCATCTGCGGCTATGTCTAGACTCCGCTGCATCCAGGGAACGTACCTGTTCTTCCGACATGTTTTGCGGAAGAGCAGACTCGCTCTTCATTTCACGAGGAAGAAGGGCTCTTCTGAAAGGGGAGGTTTTTCTGAAATTTGGCCCAGTGTGGACGGGCACAGCGCTGGGTCACAGGAGTCTGCCTTGTCTCAGGGAACAGGCTCTTCTTGCAGTCATGCTCCAGCTGCCATGGCTGCTATGGCCTGCCTGGGCCAGAGAGACACTCCAAGCCAGCCGGAATCTGGAGGAAAGTCTGCAAAAACCAGACACCATCAGTGGGGTCAGGGTTGGCATCATGTCTGATGCTCGGCCTCCTGCCCTCGGAACAGGCATTGCGGGACTGGAGCAAGCAGTGGGGACCGGGGAGGGGGGCAGGTCAAAGACAATGAGCTGCAATTTCCCTGCCCCAGAGGTGGGAAGTAGTCTGAGACATTACAGGGCTTCTTTCCCTGCACCCCAAATTCAGATGCCTCGTGCAGCAGAGGAGGGGAAGGTGCCAGGTCCATCACAGAGCGAATCCCAAGTCCATGGGAAAATTTTCAATCATTTCAGTGTGGAACAGGCCAGGCCCTGGACCCGTTGCTAGAAAACACAGATGCTGGCCAACGCAACTGAATCTCCACGTTCCGAGGAGCAACACCAGAGTAGCAGCTACCCCCCAGGATTGCTGGGAGAAATGGTTCCTACGACGCCTTTGCAGTCGGCACCCGGGACATGCGCTGAGCCAGGCCTGTGCCCTCAGCAAGGTGAGTCAGGCCTGCCCATTTAAAGCCTTGCCCAGGCCATGCCAAGGGGCAAGGTGGTACCCGTGGCCATGCCAAACCCAGCACCTAGGGATGAGCTTGGCACTTGAGAAGCTGAGCAAGCAGATGCAGCAGAGCATCTCCCAGGCATCAGTGGCAGGACGCCTCGGAGCAGGGATGCACCCGCACTCTGCTCTGGCTGCAGCCGCCGAGCCCAACACACCCCGGGCGAGGCCAGAGTGAAAAGCAAACCCTGAAAACCCCCTGCTCCCGCTGACCGTGGGACTGTCCCCAGCGAGGCACCCACGGGCCTTCCAGCCGCACCGCTCCCCCAATGGCTGCAAAGCACAGCTCCGCGTTCATGATGGGGGGGTCCCACCCACCCGCTGCCAGGTGAGGGCGGCCGGGCCGTTCGGCCTGCGCTGGGCGCGCTGAGCTAAGGGGATGGTACTTGCTCAAGCGACTCCCAGCAAAGATTCCACCCACGGCCCCCCGCTCCTGTAGCTTGGCCGTGCTCTCTCCTCCTGAATGGGGCGCCCCAGAGATGGGAGGGGGCTGCACTGCCAATTCTTGTCTCTCTTTGAGGCTGACGCCCGCAGTCAGACGGAAGCTGCTCTCCAGCTGCAGGTCTTTCCCATGGAGACTTACTCCAGGCTGAGGAGAGCACCTTGGAAATACCATTTATAAAGGCTCAGGCCTTGGACCTGGCTCAGCAGCTTCTAGTGCTCCTCCGGGGAGTCACCTCTGCAGCCCCCTGGGCCCAGAGCTTCTTCCTGCTGGACCAGTCCCAGCCACATTCAAGCAGCCTTGACCCGTCTGCGCTTTCCCCAGCTGCTCCAGCCCCAGGGGTCGGGCTTGCCAGAGCATCGTGGCTCCCTGGCCCTGCACCGCTGCTCCGGGACCCGCTGCGCCAGCTCTGTGCAGGAGGAGCGGTGCGGGGTGGCTGCCCTTTGCCGCCGGTAGGGAGCACACGGAGCCTCGCTCCAGCATCCTGCATCTCAACTGGAGACGCCAAGCCGCAGCTGCCCACGCCTGCCCCCCTGCAGCAAGCAGGGAGACTCCTCTCATTTCAAGGTGCACTCCCTGGAAAAAAGCGTGACATCATCCCTGCTCCGGTTACCGAGCTACCTGCACCACCCCCGGGTAACCACTTCAAAGGAGCTCTGCAGTGAGGAGTCCAGCTCGCTCCGAGGTAAGTGAGGCTTCGAAAGGAACGTGCCTGGCTACCCACCCTGCACGCAGGCTCCCAGGAGCCAATATCCCACTCCCACGGGATGGCAGGCATTACGTTTGTCTTCCACTGCCAAGGGGCTCCGCAGACGTGCCCTGCAAATCCATGTCCAGGGAGCAGAGCTCAGGCAGCTCTCTGCCCGCTGCTGTCACAAGCCAGCTTTCTTCGTCCCCCTGTTCCTCCCCAGAGGTGGAACCCGCCCCAGAATCCCAGCCTGCCGGCCTGAGAGCAGGACTAGCACCTCGCAGTCCTGGAGCAGTGAGGCGTTCATAGCTCAACAGCTCGCAAGCCACGAGTCCTAGAAATGCCTTCCTGCTGCTGGAGATGCTGAAAGTTTGCAGATGATACCAAACTGGGTGGGGTTGCAACTTCTTTGGAGGATAGGGACATAATTCAAAATGACCTTAGCAAGTTAGAGAAATGGTCAGAGGTAAACAGGATGAAGTTTAATAAAGAGAAATGCAAAGTGCTCCACTTAGGAAGGAACAATCAGTTCCATACATACAAGATGGGAAGCGACTGTCTAGGAAGGAGCATGGCGGAAAGGGATCTAGGGGTCATAGTGGACCACAAGTTGAATATGAGTCAACAGTGTGACGCTGATGCAAAAAAAGCAAATATGATTCTAGGTTGTATCAACAGGTGTGTTGTAAGCAAAACTCATGAAGTCATTCTGCTGCTCTACTCTGCACTAGTTAGGCCTCAGCTGGAGTACTGTGTCCAGTTCTGGGCGCCACATTTCAAGAAAGATGTGGAGAAATTGGAAAGGGTACAGAGAAGAGCGACAAGAATGATTAAAGGTCTAGAGAACATGACCTATGAAGCCAGGCTTCATGAACTGGGCTTGTTTAGTTTGGATAAAAGAAGATTCAGGGGGGACATGATAGCGGTTTTCAAATATCTAAAAGGGTGTCACAAGGAGGAAGGAGAAAATTTGTTCCTCTTGGTTTCTGAGGACAGGACAAGGGGTAATGGGCTTAAAGTGCAGCAAGGGAGGTTTAGATTGGACATTAGGAAAAAATTCCTAACTGTCAGGGTGGTCAAATATTGGAATAAATTGCCAAGGGAGGTGGTGGAATCTCCCTCTCTGGAGATATTTAAGAACAGGTTAGATAGACATCTGTCAGGGATGGTGTAGACGGAGCTTGGTCCTGCCTTGAGGGCAGGGGGCTGGACTCGACCTCTCGAGGTCCCTTCCAGTCCTATGATTCTATGATTCTATGAAAAGCCAACTGGCCAGGGGATATGGAGCAAACCGGGGCTGTGACTGCCCTTAGGGACCAGAAAGGGGTCTCGGGGGAAGCACAAGCTGCCATCCTTTCTTTATGGCTAGGTGGGAGAAGGCCAGATCTCCGCGCCTTTATGAAAATGGGTCTGGAGAAGGCTAAGAACCACTGGTATGTTGCTTTCCATTCAGGAACTTATACCTACCTCAGTGCTGGAAAGCAGGATGCTAGAGGCCTGTCTACATTGCTACTAATGAAGGAATGGACCAGCTCCGCAGCTCACAGCTGTTACTTGGGTTAAGGACTACGGAGCCAGCCAGTGACTACAGAGGTTACTTTTATACTTCACAATTGTGTGGTGCCAGATATGGAAGCTTCAAATGACACCACCTTCCTGCACCAAAAAGGTTTTGTCTCGTGTGTCATTTTTAAGAGGCTCTAAACATTTTCACCAGTTTTTCCTCCTCTACGGTGGGCGCAAAGTAAGATGCACAAGAGCGTGGGATGGAATCGGGATGAGCCACAGAATTCATGAGTGTGTATTGTGCCTGCACATCTCTACCCAGAGAAATGAGCCCAGAGAACACCCCCAAGGTGAGGCTGTGTGAGTGTGTGTGTGGGGGGGGGGGGGGTAACAGGGTTGTTTTAGGTTCCATGAAAACTGTTCAGAAAAACCTGCCCTTGTTTCATGATCGTCTTAGCTGTGAATGAGGTTGATGGTTCAGCAGAGCAGCCTTCACTGCTTCCTGTGATGGAATGGAGAGACACAGGGAGATATTAGACACTTTTCAAATGTCGTTTGTCACTGTCTCAGCATCATCTAAATGTGCCACCTGCTGATGACACGGACATCTCCTCTCCTAGGCAGTGATTCCACGTGGCCTGCAAGAGGCACAACCGTGTCAAACCCAGGCATCTTCCACTTGAGCTGACAGTTACCAGGGGTCGTGGGTGCTGATGTTCTAATATCACAGACCCATGACATTTCAGGAAGAACTAGCTACAAATGCAGCCTGAAGTGCCAGCAATAAGCTGCTTTTGTGCTAGAGGGAGACAATGTTAGAAAGACATCGCGTCAAATCAAAGTACATTTTAAACGATCTGGCCACTGAGAAATGGTGATGAATTGTCTTGCTCCATGGCTTAAGAATGCATCTGCACATTTTGAGACCACGCCAGTTTTCTAGGCCAAATAATAGGGGGGCGAATCATGGAATGATTATAACAGGGGGCTGTAATCAATGTTCCTTCTAAACTTTTCCATCCGTGGGCACGAATACGCACCACGAGTAGAAAGAAAAAATCTTAGATGTGGGTGCTCTGCTAATCAGCTGGGCGGCACTTGAATCTCCTCTGTGGCCACCCAAGTGCCCAGCTGACAGGGAACTCTGCCCTGTAATGGTTGTTGGATGCATCTTTTAATAGTCCCCATATTGCTTGTAAACGCCTGGGGGGTGAGGACTGAAACTGTTTTCCTCTATCCCAAAGCCACTGCCCACTTATCCCTGGGTTGAACAAGCTCGCTCTCTATCACTGTAGCAGCAAGTCCCAGAACCACAATGGGCACCAGACAACTTCATTCACTCCTGCGATGGAGACTTGAGAATTCCCGCCCTGGATCGGAACGTTTGCAAGGTCCAGGGGCAGTGAGAGTCCAGCGCTGTGGTGTGGACCCGCGTCCAATCAGTCTTTTAACTGTATTTCTTTCCTGTATCAAAACAGAAGCCAAATTCCCAAGAAGTCCGTTGAAGGCATAAAATCCACAGACACACTGGGAATTGGTCACCCCAAGGGCTGCACTGTGGACTGCAATGTTGTTGCACCAGGCATCAATGTATCCAGTTTGTTTGAAGCTATTTTATAGGATGACGCCGAAGTTCCTGGACTGCTGGGCCCTACGCCATGGAGCGGAGAATCCCATAAAAAAACCACCCTCCGCGGTAGCCCCATGAGGCCCTTTCAGGCAGGATCAGCAGAGAATCCAAGGACTAAATGGGCTGTGGGGGTGGAACTTTCTCATCTGTCCCCTAGAGAAGGTCCCCTCCCGGGCAGGTTTGATAGCGTGGGGGATGTGCCCACGCACACACGAGGTGTCTGGAGAGGTGCAGGCTGCCCAGCTGCTAGTCCAGCCCTGCCCTGCTATTCAAATCCCTGAACATGACAGAACAGAGCTAGAGGACTAGCCACCGCTGCCAAGGGGCAGAACCCTGCCGTGTGTGGCCAGACAGCAGGCTCTGACACGCCCCCGGGAGTGAGTGACAGCTGTTATTTGCTGACCTGCAGACGAACAGCACGTCCCAAGCGTAAGCAAGTGGCGAGCAGAGCGGCACTATGAAATCGCACTCTTGATTCACAGCGGATCGAAAGGGAAACCAGCCCTTGCAGAAAGCATCATCAGCCTGTTCCAACTTGCCTGCTCTCTCCACTCTCTGCTGCCCCGAATCCTGGGATGGCAGATGCTCCAACACACTCAAGACATAAGCGTGTCAGCTTCCAACATAGCAAGCCAGAAGCTCACTCACGCAAACGGGCTGAAGGGCCTTATAAGGGAAACAGCATGCCCTGCTGTGCCCAAGATACACACAAATGACTTGCCTGCTGGGCAAAGACTCTTGGGGTCTGTCTACACTACAGCGCTAATTCGAACTAACTTAGGGTACGTCTACACTACAGCGCTAATTCGAACTAACTTAGTTTGAATTAGTTAATTCGAACTAAGCTAATTCGAATTAGCGCATCTAGACTTAAAAACTAGTTCGAATTAGCGTTTTGCTAATTCGAACTAGCATGTCCACACTGAGTGGACCCTGAACCGAAGTTAAGGCTGGCTGGAAGCAGTGCCGGCAGGGCATCAAGTTAGGACTTAGAGTGTGGAGCTGCTGTCTCAGGCTAGCCAAGGGCTGTGCTTAAAGGGACCCGACCCCCACCCCGGACAGACAGTTCTCAGGGGTTCCCCGCTTGCAAAGCAGTTGGAGTGCCCTGAGTGCCCACACTCGGCACATCACAGCACTCGGCCATCAGCCCGGCTGCACTTGCCACAGGCTGCCATCCAGAAGGGGGGGTCAATCAAGGGGCTTCAGGAGAGCTTCCACCCCAAGGAGCCCACAGAGCCAGCCCAGTCCTCCCCATCGGGGGCTCGTACCCCATTTCTCCCTCACCTCCTTCCACTTACCCCTCCCTAGCCCCCCTTCCTGATGTACAAAATAAAGGACATGTGTGTTCAAAAATAGAAACTCTCTTTATTGAACAAAACTCAGGGGGTATGTCTACACTACAGCACTAATTCGAACTAACTTAGTTCGAATTAGTTAATTCGAACTAAGCTAATTCGAACTACCGCGTCTAGAACTAAAAACTAGTTCGAATTAGCATTTTGCTAATTCGAACTAGCATGTCCACATTGAGTGGACCCTGAACCTGGCTTAAGGATGGCCGGAAGCAGTGCCGGCAGGGCATCAGAGGAGGACTTAGAGCGTGGAGATGCTGTCTCAGGCTAGCCGAGGGCTGCGCTTAAAGGGACCCGACCCCCCACCCCGGACAGACAGTTCTCAGGGGTGCCCCACTTGCAAAGCAGTCCTGGCTTGGAGTGCCCGGAGTGCCCACACTGGGCACATCACAGCACTCGGCCATCAGACCGGCTGCACTTGCCGCAGGCTGCCATCTGGGGAGAGGGGGCAATTGGGGGGCTGCAGGAGAGCTTCCACCCCCAGAAGCCCGCAGAGCCAGCCCAGTCCTCCCCATCGGGGGCTCGTACCGCATTCCTCCCTCACCTCCTTCCACTTACCCTTCCCTAGCCCCCCTTTTTGATGTACAAAATAAAGGACAATTGTGTTAAAAAATGGAATCTGTCTTTATTGAACAAAACTGGGGGAGACTGGGAAAAGGAGGTGGGAGAGGGGAAGAGAGAGGGTGGGAGAGGGGAGGGCAACGACAATGATGAGGGGTTTGGAACAGGTCCCATATGAAGAGAAGCTAAAGAGACTGGGACTTTTCAGCTTAGAAAAGAGGAGACGGAGGGGGGACAGGATAGAGGTCTCTAAAAGCAGGAGTTGGGCGGAGAGGGTGCATACAGAAAAGTTCTTCATTAGTTCCCATAAAGAAGGACTAGAGGACACCAAAGGAAAGGAATGGGTAGCAGGCTTCAAACTAGTAACAGAAAGTTCTTCTTCACAAAGCAAAGAGTCAACCTGTGGAACTCCTTGCTGCAGGAGGCTGTGAAGGCTAGAACTAGAACAGAGTTTAAAGAGAAGTGAGATAAAGTCATGGAGGTTGGGTCCATGGAGTGCTATTAGCCAGGGGGTAGAAATGGTGTCCCTGGCCTCTGTTTGTGGAAGGCTTGAGATGGATGGCATGAGACAAATGGCTTGGTCATTGTCTTCGGTCCATCCCCTCCAGGATACCTAGTGTTGGCCGCTGTCGGCAGAGAGGCTACTGGGCTAGATGGACCTTTGGTCTGACCCAGGATGGCCATTGTAAGCTCAGGGCTCAGGGTCAGGGGTCTCACTGGACCACCTTGATTTTCATGCAAACCTGCTCCTAGGTGGCCAGGCTGGCAGCTCTCCTGCCCTAGACGACCACTTTCCTGTGCCTAGTGCGGAGGTCGTGGATGAGGTCCACGATGTCCACACTAGACCAGGCGGGTGCCCGCCTCTTGCGGTCCTGGGCAAGCTCCCGGGAGCCGCCAGCCTGGTCCTGGGAAGAGGCGGGGGGCTGGGTGGCAGCGGGTGGCTGGCTCGAGCCGTGCCAGGTGCAGGGTCTGCTGGCTGGGTGCTGGCAGGCTTGTACCTGGCACGGGCACCGTAGCCAGACCATGCCCTTTAAGGGCTCCGGGGCCGGGAGGGGGGCATAGAGTTTCCCTGGTGGTGCCCAGAGTGGCTACCAGGGCAAGCTGGGGAGGGTTAGCCTCCCACTAGTTCGAATTAAGTGGCTACACAGCCCTTAATTCAAACTGCTTAATTCGAACTAGGCTTTAGTCCTCGTAGAATGAGGTTTACCTAGTTCGAATTAAGCGCTCCGCTAGTTCGAATTAAGTTCGAACTAGTGGTTTGCATGTGTAGTGTCTATCAAAGTTAATTCGAACTAACGTCTGTTAGCTTGAATTAACTTTGTAGTGTAGACAGACCCTTGGTTACCAAGGACAGCTCAGAGTCCCGCCCCCCGAATCATGGCGTAGGCCTTTTCTATGTGGGCACAGTGTTGCCAGTGATATTGATGTGTTCATTGGAGTCCTGTCTCCTGGAGTCACGTTGTGGGAGAATCCCCGCTCCCGTGTGAACAAGGAAAGGTGTCCAGTCCTGGTGGTCGCATACACCAGCTTGTAAGCGTAACCCCTAAAGACTCAAGCTAGAAAGCAGACTACAAAGGCCCCGAAATGCGTTCTTTTGCAACGTCTCCAGATTTGTAACCTGGTCTGGTGATTTCTGAGGCCTGACTCAGGAGTTAGGAATGCTTGGGGCTGGCAATACAGGGAAATACGCCACTAACAACCAGCGTTCCCTCTAAGCTGAGCACGTGGGCGGCTGCTCAGGAGAGATTCAAATGCCGCCCAGCTGATGAGCTGTGCGCCCACGGTTGGCAGCAGCTGGCAGCATGTGTTTGTAATGGCGGTGCACATCTGCACATGCCTTGGTGCACATAGCAACATTTATTCTGCACGTGGATAGAAAAAATGAGGGAACACTGCTAACTACCTATCCCTAACGCATGCAGCAGGGAAATGTCTGTCAGAACAGCGCGGGTCACAGAGCTTCCATGGCGAAACCCAGCCAAAGGGACTGGACTTCTCCCCGTTCCCATCTCCAGGCCTTTCTCTCCTTCTGCATGCAAGTCCCAAATGCCAACAGCTTCTCCTTGTCAGCACTTCCCCCTGCCCCCGCCGGGTCTTACTTCATGGAGAAGCAAGCAGGAAACATCCTCTATCAAAGACACGTTCCCTTGACTTTCCTGCCGGATCCTGACTGCACCAGGACCAGGCCTCCTTCAGGCGACACAGCAGGGGAAACGCAGATGTCGAGTCCAGGCTGCAGAACCCGTTTGCATTTAGTAGCAGAAATAAGTTGCTGTTTCTGTCATTTCTCTCAGACCCGCTTCTGGCACTGACAGGCCCGGCACTGACAAGGCCACGAAGCTGTGGTGCTCCAAGCGGAGAGCAAGTCCCTGCGGGTATAGGGAATAGCTGGCATGAGGCACAGTCCTTTGCAATGAGCAGCATTAAGACCAAAGCCCCAGCAAGGGGGGGAGGGGCAGTCAGAGGCAGCGCTCAGGAGAAGAAGCTGCTGGAACTAAGAGAAGAGGAAGGCTATTAGCCCATGGGCTGCTCTAGCTGGCCCAGGGAACAGAAAGGCAGCCGGTGAGAGATGGGTGTTTCCCACAACTCTGTGAGTAGCTCTGAAACCTGGAAAAGGAAAACTCTATAGTGGCCAACTAGACAGGGCAGGGCAGGGCAGGGCACTTGGCAAGCACAGCGCTGGGGGGGGGGGGGGGGGGCGTGTCTTGCAGTGGCTACAGCCACCCCAATTTGCCTTAGCCCCTCAGAGCCACCTCTCCCAGCACATTGTGCAGAAGTCAGGGTGGCAGGGTATGGTATTGCCATCCTTACCTCTGCACTGATGCTGCTGGACAGCTGTGTGCCTTGCAGGCAGCCGCTGTGATCCAGCCACCCAGCTCTGAAGGCAGAGCAGAGAGAGCAGCAGCTGCTGGCCAGGTACCAGCACCAGGACCAGCAGCAGCTCAGAACTGCAGGAGGGTGGTGTTTCCCCACAGGGCAGCCTCCCCCACACTTTCCTGACTAGCCCAGCCGAGCCCCTTGGCTGGGAAGAGGCTGCTGCCGCCCCTGACACTCAGTGATGTGAGATGGTTTCAGGTCTATCCTGCTCAGCACGTTGTACTTGGGCTAATCCATGCAAAGTCTCCTATCTAGCTTTGGGCAGGGCCGAGTCCTCAGGGAATCAGCCTGTCTATCCCAGTGTAGACAAGACCCGAGAGCGTGTTACTGCACCATGCATAGCACACAAGACACATAGGCTGTGTCTAGACTGGCAAGTTTTTCCAGAAAATCAGCAGCTTTTCTGGAAAAACTTGCCAGCTGTCTACACTGGCCGCTTGAATTTCCGCAAAAGCACTGATGATCTCATGTAAGATCGTCAGTGCTTTTCCGGAAATACTATGCTGCTCCCGTTCGGGCAAAAGTCTTTTTCCGAAAAACTTTTGCGCAAAAGGGCCAGTGTAGACAACATAGTACTGTTTTCCGCAAAAAAGCCCCGATGGCGAAAATGGCAATCGGGGCTTTTTTGCGGAAAACCGCGTCTAGATTGGCCATGGATGCTTTTCCACGAAAAGTGCTTTTGTGGAAAAGCATCCTGCCAATCTAGATGCGCTTTTCCGAAAATGCTTTTAACGAAAATGTTTTCCGTTAAAAGCACTTTCGGAAAATCATGCCAGTGTAGACGTAGCCATAATGAGCATTTTACCTTCCTGTGAGAATAATCCTACCTAGTTCACACACAGCACTTCACTTTGGAGCTGAAGATGGCAGAGCGTTGCATAAGAATATATGACCATAAGAACGACCAGACTGGGTCAGACCAAAGGTCCATCTAGCCCAGTGTCCTGTCTTCCAACAGTGGCCAGTGCCAGATGCCCCAGAGGGAGTGAACACAACAGGGAATGATTGAGTGAGCCCTCCCCTATCACCCATGGGTCAGATTGGCAGAGATTCGGGGGGGGAGGGTGTTACCTTCTTCAGCAGCCTGGAGTGTCGGGTCACTTGCAGGTGTAAACTAGTGTCAATGTGGATTCTCTGTCACAACTTGATTACATTATGATTCGAAGACGTCAGTAGCTCAGCCAAGCTTCGGGTTCTCTTTCAGGGGCGGGTGATGCTCTAGGAGGCCAGACTAGGTCAGGGCTACTCAACACGCAGAGGGGATCCTTTGAACATGGCCTCCACTGGGAACATGCTCCATAGCGGCGAGGCATCTCCCCGGCGGGTGAGCACTGAAAGACACAAGCGGACGGGCTGGCTGGGACAGACGGGTTCAGGGTGTCGGCGTTTCTCGCCTCCAGGGAGGAGGTGCCGGGAGCCCCAGGGCATTGTGGGAAGTGCTGGCTGCTTAGCCTTGTGGGCAGAGCCTGAGAGGTGCTGACTGGCTCACGCTGGCCACGTTTGAGTCCGGCACCGCGGCTTAAGGCTTAATCTTTGTATTCCTGCCCATCAGTGTGAACGAAGCTATTTGCATATATATTTGCATGTCTATGCAACCACACTTAAGTTGTGGCCCTTGGCTTGTGTTGTGAGTATCATTGTGGCCCCTGGTGCTTTCCATAGTTGACTAGCCCTGAACTAGATGATCACAAAGGGCCCTTCTGACCTTAAAATCCAGAAGAATTTACAAACCAAGGACAGTCCAGCAGCAACGTAAAGACTAACCAGACATGGAGATGGAATCATGAGCTTTCGTGGGCACAGCCCACTTCTTCAGATGGCCGGAGTATTACCCACGATATTCATGATCCAAACCACGTTTGGTTAGTCTTTAAGGTGCTGCAAGACTAGTTGCTGGTTTGTAGGTTTGTAAGTTTGTAAGTTTTCCAGTTACAGACGAACTCGGCTCCCCCTCTGAAGCTTAAAATCTCGGAGTCTCCGACATGTGGAGCTGGACTCCTCAAATGTCGTTGTGGCTATCGGTAAATCTGAAGAGCTATTAAAATAAATCACTGGGGCAGCGTGAAGTGTCGGCGTCTCACCTGCCTCCTATTTTGCGGAAGAGCCGAAGGGCCCTGGGTGCTACAGAGCTCTCCTGCACCGTGCGCGGGGGGACCTCTGGGAAGGACCTTCCTTGCACTGGCAGAACTCAGCACCCCAGCTGAGCTGAGGCCTGGGTGCGGCATCACGAGGAGGCAGAGGGGTGGTACTGTCGTCGTGGCAGCTGGGTTCGGTGGCGGCGCCTGCGCCCAGCTCAGCACAGAGGCGGCGCGGCGGAAAGAGACGGCAGCGTGCGGCAACCTTCCAGGGAGAAGAATCGTGAGGAGACGTGGAGCAGAAGCAGCTGCCCGGCGTCTCTTCCCAGAAGCCACGCAACCTCGCTGTGCCCAGCGGCTGGAGACAGGCCTGCCCGCGTGTAAACCTGGACTGCGGCGTGAGGCCCGCTTCTCACACGGACAACGCGGCGTTTCCTTTAGACGAGTTGGCCTGCTTCTTTTTTAACTACTAAACCTCAGCACATTGGGGGCCAGATTTTCTGGCTCACTCAGTGCCTGTTGCGCTGCTCCTGCATCACTAACGTAACACAATCCAGCTTTGTCCCCCTGCATGGGGGGTGGGGCTCCCCATGGGAAGCAGTTAGTGTAGCTGGGTCCCTCCCTACGACCGACCCCTTGGGACAGGGACGAGCAAGCAGGGTAAGAGGCTGAGTGCAATGTACCCTGCCTATATTCTGCCAGTGGATGGCCCCTGAAGGACCATACATGATTGACGCAAGTTAGAACAGCCCTCAGTCTGCTCCAGGCTGGGCCAGGGTGAGTCAGGGAATTAGGACGGTGTCACTAACTCCTCAGGGCCTCTGCTGCACTCGGCTAAGCTCAGCAGAGAACGTGGCCTGACGTGTGTGGAGTAACTTTAAATGAAAGTGCACAAGGGCTGAGCTAGCACCACCCCGGCTGCACCTTAACCTGGGGGCGCTGCGCCTCCGTGCTCCACCCACAGCACAAGGCTCAAGAAAAAAAAGATTCTGCAAAGTGCAAGCGCTGAAGCCAAGCCCTGCCACGTGTGCACAGCGTCTCATTTCTGCCTTCCAGGCTCGGAGTGCAAAGCGCCTCCTGGAAGGACGCAGGCAGCCTTCTCTGGGGAAAGCGTGGTTAGCAAATTAGCATGGCCTGCAAGCTGCCTGCCCAAAGGAATGTTCAAAGCTGAGCCTGCCACCAGGGCAATGGGTGCAGAAGAAATGACAGGACCCACCCTCCTGCCGCCTGTCTGGGGTAATACTTTCAATGCCTTTGGTGGTTGGTTTTGTTTTGCTGCCTTGTTGCTACGCGCCTGAGATCTCAGCAAGGGAAGCCGGGACTGTACAGGAAACACCAGCAAAGAGTCACCAAAGCATAGTCCTGATTCCATTGAGTGTCCTGAGCTTGTTTATCGTGCGGCGCAAGGGCAGCATTTGGCCAGTTATCCGCGCTGGTGAGATGTGTATGGGACATGCTGGTCTCAGTGGCAACCCAAAAAAACAAAACCAGGAAAAGACTAAGTGTTCCCTTGCAACTTCCAGTGCAATCAGCAGGGCTTCTCCAAAGCGCCTTTAGAACCAGGAATGGGAGAGGGAAAAAACAAATCGCACAGAGAGTTGTTAAAAAAAAAAAAAGACAATTCTTCCATTAATCAGGCCCTTATCAGCATCAGGGTGCTATAAACGACAGGGTTTAACTGGGATTGTGCAAATGTGTTTGTGGCGGGATGGAGCGCCCTAGAACGCTGCAGGAATGCAGCCTGCATCCTGTTTTCCTTGCTGAGGGGGTAGAGGTGGGGGGAGTGCACTGCAGGACTCCTTGAAAAGCCCTACTGTGTTTTCCAAAGGCTCTGAGTTGTGTTTGGGTTTCCTGCCTTCCTGGACAGCAGCACTAGCCTGAAGGGTCGTGAAATACCAGCTTTGCTCTGTATAAAACCTGAGCCTCCTCCCCAGGAGCACTAAGAGGAGCCAAGGCTACTTGGCACCAAAAAGTTGAACTTGTCTCCTTCCCTCTGTGCCTGGTCTGATACTGGAGGGGGAAAGGGGGATTCCCAAAGCTGGGAGAATTGTGGTCCAGAAGCTGGTGTGTTCCCTATATGCTGGCCCCTCCCTATAAACTGGTCCCATAAATGGCATCACATTAACCACCTGGTTCTCTGTAAAACTGAGGGGAACTAGTTAATAAGGGATGGGAGGGTCAAAGAGTCACTCACATGGTGGATGGACAGGCTTTCGGCTCATCTGGGGTTCCCACCGGGCCTACCGGTGCGGAGAGCATCTGCATCGAGTGTGTGCGGGGGGAGGGGTTCTTTCAAGTAATTCTGTAGGGGGGGGGCCTTCCTCCGAAACTGACCAGGAGGAACGGCCATGGAGCACTACAGTTATATTCACTGGAAAATGCCGTTTGGTCTCAACTGAAACTACTGGCAAATTTGGGTTGAATTTTGGGAATAATTTCAGCCAAAAAAAGAAAAACGTCTAACAAAGTTGATACAACTTTCTGTTTTGAAATGATGCTTAGAAATGTTTAGTTAGATGGATTGGAAAGAAGCACCGAATGGGTAAAAACCACCACGGAATAAAATGAAAACCTAAAAGAAATTATTTTGATTTCCACAAAACTTTTTTTCCTATTTTTGTTTGGGTCCCTGAAGCAAACAGCCCGTTACCTGCCCCGCTGTAGTGCTGGGGGCCTCCGTCCCCATTCAAGTCCCTAGAGATTGAAGGTGCCCAGAGCTTTGCAGGACTGAGTCCTTAGTCCACACCTGCAGATTCTGTCAATCATCTGGTCCCTTTCGTCCTCCTGCAAGAGAGCGCATCTTCTGTTGCAGCGCCTCCTTCGACCTTCAGACACCTTCTCCTGCTTCTCCCTGAGGATCCTGGGCTGACCTCCAGCTATTCACCTGTTCAGTCTCTCTTCCTCACTCTGGGCCTTGTAGGGTTTCATCCAGTCCTTCCCTCTCCATCAAGGCTGGGAGCTCTTCTGATCCATTCAGACTATGCCTGTGCATCATGGTGTCTCGGGTCCCTTAGCCCCAAGCAGTGTACTGGAGGCTCTAGTCTAACCTCTATCTAGCCCAATCTCCTTGCAATGGCATGATTCGTTTAACTATTTCCAGCATTTGAAAAAGAAAGATGTCTGTGGGCGTTTCCCCCTTTCAGCGCCTGATGAAGTACAGTACACACAAGGAGGGGCTCCGGCCTGGCAGGTATGTCAAGGGAGCGGTAGTCACAGTTTCAATTGGCTTTACACTGAGCAGTGGCTCTAGGGAAAGAATCTCATCACTGGACCAAATTCTGCAGCTTGTTGTGGGAAGCCGGCGCAGGGCAAAGATGTGCTTTTGTCTGATAAGGACAGGCTCCTGCCAGGGTGGGATAACTGAGGAAGGCGTTCCCACAAGCATTAAGCAGCCTTCTTATTCTTCTCCTCTCCTGGCTCCGGCAGGTTTTATGATTCTCATTATGCAGACATATTACTTTTGGATTGACTCACTTGAAACATTGATCAGCACTTTACCGTCGCCTCCCGTTACCGTGGGTTTATGACACTCCCAAGAACTTAACTGTTCACACGCTGCTGCAAAGCACACTGGCAGATTGGCAGATGATTAAGTTGCTGAAGGTCAAGGAGATTTCTCTAAATTGCTCTGTGTCTGCCACTCCCTCTGAGACTAAGCTGGGGGGAGAGCATTCTGCTTTAATAATAAAGTCACGCAGATATACCTTGTCTTTACCAGCAGGTCCCTGAAGAAAGGGCTCTTCTAGTTTTTAAGGGCTTGTCTGAGCTCTGCTGCAGTTTGGAATTCTTGTAAGGTTTCATGGCATGTATTGTAAACTAGAAAGAAAGTAACCCGTCAGGTTGGCTTATTGAGTTGTTTAATGCATATGGCAAACAATGCGCTACCTGGGACACCACAAAGGGAAAGCAAAGGTGGGGCGGGCAAAGGAAGCTCTTTTTAAAATCCCACCACATTTGAGGCGAAGGTTGGGTGATTTTCTAGCCTTTCTCTGGGTCCTGCTGAATCATTCTTTCTACTGACTAGTTATTCCTGCAGCTCCTAAAAGTGCCTGGAACAGCCTCCCCCACCCCACTTTAGACTGCACCAAGGGTCAGGACAGCCCTCTGCAAAGTGTTTATACCCCTCTTGCCGATCACACAAGCTAAGCATGGGGCTGGGTTCTCAGAATACTCAGAACAGCTGGTAGGAGCAAAGCAGGGGCATGGACATTCCCTTTTGGGCACTGTTTGCCCCATGGCACTCGCTCTTGCCTCCTCAACTGTCCTCGTTTTCCATTAAATGAATCGATTCCCCAACCCATGACCACACGTGCACCCTCATCACAAGCTCAAGAGGCACATTTTGCAGGGAGACCCTTGCTAAGACAGTGCTGGTGCCCGAGTAACTCTTCTGGCAAAGCAGCAAAGCCCAGCACCTGGGGCAGTAGTATGGTGCATACAGTCCTCAGTTGCAAGACAAGGCCAGGATCTCATTTCTCAAACATCCCATTGCTCCTACTCCTGGGCATTTTGATAGCACTGACATGCCAGAGGGCAGCTGACGTAACTCAAATAATTTCAACAGGACGGCACTGATTAACACCCACAGACAATTTGTCCCTCAATCTTCAAAGCCCTGTCCAGACATGAGCCATTGGAAGCACACAACACCCCTATTTGCCAGATGGAGACGTGGAGGCTACACTGCTGAGTTCTTCTGGGATACAGGAGGTAACCCAGAAAAGTTCTGCCGTGTCCAAGGAACAGTTTCTGAAAAAGCAGACACGTTCTTACAGCATCCCTGTATTCCTCATTGTATGAGGAAGAATGGATGTTCTGAAAGAGGAGGGTTTTTCGAAATTTGGCCCAGTGTAGACAGGCCAAATTGTGGCAAAGCCTCTTCCCCAGAAAAGTGGGAAAAGATATGCAAATTGAGGTTTGCAATTTGTGTATCTTTTTCCAACTTTTCTTTGCAGTCTAGACATAGCCTGAGACAGAAAGAACTGTTGCAGAGTCAAGATTAGAACCCAGAACTGGAACTGGGCAGATGGCTTTTCTCACCTGTGACTATTTTTGAGATCATGGAGCTTTGTATCAGTGCACACTGGGATGAAACTGGGAGCTTTCAATATTTTTTTGATGCTGAAACAGAAAGTCTCCACACCCGGAGGGTCAGGTGTCTAAGTCACACACTCGGGATGTGAATAGCCAAGTCTCAAGAGACTGTTGGACTGAAACATTGGTCTCCCATCCTCCCGGCTAGCACCCTGTCCAGGCTACAGTCAGTCTCTGTTTCTCCCTGTATGTGATTAGAGCTGCCCCACTTCGTATGAATAAATACTCATGGAGTCAGAGAATCGGCTTCTAGAGCCCTGTAGGTAAAGCACTTGTTTGGGAGTGGGGAGACTGAGTTTAAACCCGTGTCTGTCCTGATCTCCTGAGCGCTCTGTTCTGCGGGAATGGGTTCTCTCTGCTTTTAACCAGAAATTCCATCTTGGATCTGGAACCCTTTCCCGGACACACTTCCATGGAACCTGGCACATTTCTGTGGGTGGTGGTGGGTTTGGCAAATTGGCATTTTCCAACAAAAACTCGTTTTGTCAAAAATTCCCAACCAGCTCTTCTCAGGCTGTCCTGTCTTCCAGGGACAGACTCCTTCTGCCTGTGCCAGTGCTTACATTGTTCCTGGGCTTGCCAGAATCCCGGCATCTCTAAGCTTGGTACTTCATAGCCCCAGCACCGCAGGGCTTGCCGCACCCAGTACCCCTTTCACTACAAATTCAGGCCTCACCTGAGCACGGCTACAGAATAGGACCAAGCCACTGGAATCCAAAGATCAAAAATATCTGGGGAAAGGGAAAGATATTGCCAAGCCGTGGAGGCTCCAACTCTCAGTTTTGTTTTAATTACTTTTGTTTAAATATCAGAGAAAACCTTTTAGGTTTGAATTTACCACTCCCTCCCCTCCCCCCATTTACCACCTCTGCAGCCCAAAGGATGCCCTGACACGAAACTGACAATAAACCAATATGAAACTGATTCATCTAACTTCATTCTTTAAGAGAAGAGACTTTACAAATGAAAACAAACAATTTGAAGAGTAAATTACATTTTTACGTTATAAAATTGCCAGTGTGTTCCTCTGTATTGGGAAAATAGCCCACACATAATCATCTACCTATACATTTTAGAAATGCCTGTCCGTCTGTCTGTCTGTTTGTTCAAGAATTCCTAAGTGATAAGAGCTAGGACCACCAAATTTGGTAGGCACCTTCCTCTTATCCTAACTTAAAGCAAAGATCAGGGTTTTGTTGTGCCAAGAAAATGGGAGGTGCTGGGAATAGGACTGTTTTCCATAACACAGAGAGGGAGGGGCATAGGGAGGAGGGAGGTGATACTGAGAGTGGCCACTGAGGGCAGCCGTACCACCAAGAGAGCAGCCAGCAGGGCTGGGGCTCTGCCATCTTGCCTGCCACCAAACCCGGTAAGTAGCCCCCCTGCGGCAAACCCTTTCCCCCGCATCCCCTGGCCGCAGCGGTGGAGGCAGGAAAGACCCCTGGCAGTCCGGGGGAGAGGGCTGGGGAGAGACAGAATGCCTCTAGCAGCTGGAGAGGGAGGCCGGGGGGGAGGGAGGGGAGACAGAAGGCCCCTGGTGACCAGAGGGGTTGTGGGGGAGAGAAAAAGCCCCATTGGCTGGGAGAGCTGGGGGAGAGAAAATTGCCCTGTTGGCCAGGTGGGGGGAGAGAAAAAACCTTGCCAGATGGGACCCTCTATGCTGAGCCCCTCCTCACCCCCCAAGTCTCACTCTTGCATCCCTGCCATGCTCCAGTTTCCTGCCCTGCACCCCATATCCATGGGGCCCTGCCCTGAGTCCTGCACCTACCCACTACCAGCCCCTGCTCTAAGTCCTGCAAACCCCTCCCCCGCCCCCCCTACACACCACCAGCCCCCTGCCCTGAAGGATCCAAGCAACATCGGGTAAGTCTTCTAGTATAAACTAAAGAGGACTAAGGAAAGAGATTCCAGCAGTATCTAAATTACAGAGATTGTGGCTCATCTTTCAGCCCACGCAGAGGGATGGACATGCCTTTGGCAAAGTAACGGAGGCAGGGAACACATGGGCTTTGTCTACACTGCAAGGTTTTTGCGCAAGAAGCTTTTTGAGGAAGAGATCGCAAAAGCACGTCGAGACCTCAATAGCGAATTGCAAAAGCGATGCGCTTTTATGCAAGAGATGGCCATCAGAGCAAAAAGGCCATCAGAGCACTGTGCTTTTTCTGATAGGCTCTTCTTGCGCAAGAAACCCCTGCGGAGCGTCCACACGTGCCTTTTTGCACAAGAGCTGTAATGCAAAAAGGAATTATTCCTCACGGGGCAAAAACTCTCTGTCCTGTCGATTTACTGTATTTTTGGGGGGGGGCGGTGCAAAAATGTGCTTGAGCTGTGGATGCTCTGCTGGTTTTTGTGCAAAACCCAATGTTTTTGCGCAAAAACACTTGTAGTATAGACATAGCCTGAGAGACAAGGAGATTAGCCTCCAGGGTGTCTGCCAGCTGAACATCAGATAACACTGCCCAGCACGCATCCCCCTGAGCCATGTCCCATCCACTTCTGGCTTGATTTCAGCTCCCCTGGGAGGTTTTCCAGACGTGAAACAAACAAAATGGAACAAAAAGGTCAGGAAGAGAAAAGGCCACCCAGCATTTCCCTCCTGTGTTAGTGAGGAAGGCAGGCAAAGCTCTTGCTTGCATCACTTGTTTGGGTCACGCCACACACTAGGGCTATGTCTACACTGGCATGATTTTCCGGAAATGCTTTTAACTGAAAAGTTTTCCGTTAAAGCGTTTTCGGAAAAGCGTGTCTAGATTGGCACGGACGCTTTTCCGCAAAAGCACTTTTTCTGGAAAAGCGTCCGTGGCCAATCTAGATGCGCTTTTCCGCAAAAAAAGCCCCAATTGCCATTTTCGCGATTGGGGCTTTTTTGCAGAAAACAAATCTCTGCTGTCTACACTGGCCCTTTTGCACAAAAGTTTTTCGGAAAAAGACTTTTGCCCGAACGGGAGCAGCATAGTATTTCCGCAGAAGCACTGACAATCTTACGTGAGATCATCGGTGCTTTTGCGGAAATTCAAGCGGCCAGTGTAGACAGCTGGCCAGTTTTTCCGGAAAAAGTGGCCAGTCTAGACACAGCCTCGGTGCCTTACTTGTTCTGGTTTATTTCATATACCCCTTCGGAGCACCCACCACTACAACAAACATGGGGAAAGTCAACAGAGCTCTTGTTTTTGGACCTCATGAGAGTTTTTAAAGAGCTGGCTGAGGGGATCACAGGACCATCACTGAGATGATGACACTACCAAAAGAGGGAACTTTCTGGAGTGAGCTAGAAAACTCCAAATTCCAAAAAGTAAGGTTCCCTCTTTCAGTATGCACACCTTCTCATTAACTTTTGGGAAGGGGCCATAGCCACCTTGATTGAATTGAGCTCATTAGCACTAGTCCTTTGCATAATAATGTAACACACCCATCTCTGCATGTGGCATATACCTGCCAAACTGAAGTTTCCATGTCATGCATTTGACAAAGTGGGTTCCAGTCCACAAGAGCTCATGTCCAGATACATGCATTAGTCTTTAAGGTGCCTCAGGATTCGTCGTTGTTTTTCTGAAACACACCGACACGGCTACCCCTCTGAAAATGATCACCTGAGAATGAGTGTGTTTCTAGTATGGTCCTGAAATGACTGGTTCTTGGCCCTATCATCATTAAGGGTTTTTTTTTTTATCCACGACTTGGAAGAAAACATAAAATTCTCACTGATAAAGTTTGCACAAAGATTGGCGGAGTGTAACAATGAAGAGAGAGGCCGCTGCTATAGAACAATCTTGATTGCTTGGTAAACGGGGTGCAAGCAAACAGTGTGCATGCTAATAAGTCTGACTGTAAATATCTACATCCGGAAACAAAGAACATTGGACATACCGACAGGATGGAGACTGTCCTGGGAAGCAGTGGCTGGAAAAGATGTAAGGGTTGAGGCAGATACTCCGCTGAACAGGGGCTCCCAGTGGGATGCTCTAGCCAAAAGGACTAACATGATCCTTAAAGGCATAAACAGGGGAATGATGAATATTAGAGAAGTTATTTTACCTGGTGTATCTTCTGGGACAGGGGCCAGCAATAAGCCAGAGGCAGTTCACCTGAGTTAGCCCCTGGCAGACCATTGCTCCTTTATTTGCCTGTGCTTCTGCAGGTCTTGCGCTTGCAGTTCCCATCACTGTCCCCAGCCTATGGGAACTGCAGGAAGTGGCACGGACCGGGAACTGCTTCCTGCGACTCCCATTGGCTGGAAATGGGGATCCGTAGCCAACAGGAACTTCAAGCGGCCATCCCTGTGGAGGTGCATGTAAGCACAGGAGCTGCCCCAGGCAAATCACGTCCAGCCTGTGGACCGGCTACTGCCCACCACTGCTGTAGGAAAATAACGTGTCCAGGTTTGATGCCCACAGTTCGAATGGCGATACACTGGAAAGGGTTCAACGAAGAGGCAAAAGAACGCTCTGAGGATTAGAAAAGCTGCCTTCGAGCAGTTGACGTGGGGAGCCTGATCTGTATCTTAACACAGAGAAGGCTAAGGGGAGGGGGTTGACCACAGGCTGAAAGTACCTACAAATATTTGCTAACAGCCTCTTTTGCCTGATGGCAAAGGTCCAATGGCTGGCAGGTGAAGCTGGACCAATTCACAGCAGAACGACGATGAGCATGTTTAACTCAGAGGCGACGTGAGCCCGGGAGCACTTTGCCAAGGGCTGAGCTGGATTCTCTCTCGCTGTCTGTTTCTAGATCTAGAGGAGATCTCTTTCTAAAAGCTCAGTTGCAGTTCAGACAGGCACCCTGTAGCCTGGATTACACGGGTCAGCCTCCGTAATCGGAGCGGTGTCTCGCGGCCTTAGAGTCTCTGTATTTCTGATGCAGATTTAATGGCTTCTAAATAAAATGATCAAGTTTCATTCCCTGAGGGCTGCAGTCTCCCCTCCTTGCCCCTGCCAAAGAAGTTCCTCATTCCATCAATAACCACTGGAGGGAATGTGGAATAAAGTTTTGTCCAACATGTATAAGGGTGTCAGCATCTGCCTGAGTGCACATGGTTATTCATCTGCCTGGAGGCTAATCAGAAACGAGTCTCCTACAGAATCTCCTACTGGAAGAAAACGAGAGTCCCGCACAAGGCAGGAGCATTCCTAATGCACAGGAGGCATTATTCATGGCGGGATCTAGGGCAGGGGGCGGACGCTCTCCTCTCAAACACCAGAAAGAAAGGGGGCTGGGAAGGCATCTGCTCTTCTGGGATTTTCTCCTGATTGAAGTTTTATTATTTTGTTTCTTTTCTTTTAAGCGTGGAACTTTAAAAAATATTCTTTGTTTGACCCACCTGCCCGAGTCCCTGTTTTGGCACGTAACACATTGCAGTGGAATTAGTATTCATTTCTCTCACTGCTTAAAGGATTATTAAGCTCTCATTCCCTGGGGTGCTCTGCTTAGCACAAGTCATGAACAAGGACTCAGTTTCTCAGCCAGCCTACGTTAGGATCACTCCACTGAAGTCAATGGAGCAAAGCTGGTTCCCACCAGAAACCCTTTGAAGATGCTTCTTGTTGTTAGCTCAGGCCCTAGCGGAGACACTGGCCAAGAGAGGCCAAGGACACTGGAGGGCCTCAGGGTTTGAGCATCCAGGGTGTGTCTAGACTACATGGCTCTGTCGGCGGAGCCACGTAGATGAGTGTTCTCGGCAAAGGGAAATGAAGCGGCGATTCGCCACTTCATTTACATCAAAATGGCTGCCGCTCTGTGCCGATCAGCTGTTTGTCAGCACAGCGCGGTAGTCTAGACGGGGATCAGCCGACCCCAGCTCCTGTAAGCCTCGTTTCTAGCTAGATGCTCACCCTTCCCTTGGTTAGCAGGGACACTCAGCCAGACCGGGGGCGGCTCAGAGCTGTGCCAATTTCATCCTTATTGGGAACAGGGAAACAGTCCCATTCTCACCCTGCCTGGGCTCATTCTTTGTGAAGAAAGAAGGACAAATAAAGGCTGGCCCTGACACAGCCACAAGAGACATTCCGTGTGATGTGGAAATCATCCCGGGGGACAAACGAACGAAATCACGGGAACCTCGGCTTCCTCATTCAAGAGCCCTGAGATCAGCGACAGACGTGGGCAGGTCCAGCAGGCAGCCTGGGCGCCTTTGACAGTTACTGGGGAGAAGGTTGAATGAAAGTCGGGCGAGTCCCACCCACCGTGGGTGGGTTTCACACTCATTGGTTTCAGGAGGGCGGGTCCCTTTTGAAACAAGCCCAAGCAAGCCAACAGGCGGGGAGCGTGTGTTTTGGTGGTTGAACCCCCTGCACAGTGATGGCACCGTTCAAGGGGATTCACAGCCCCAGGGCCTGCTCCCTGTACCAGCAGAGCCTGCGCCTTGCCGCCAGGAAGTCTGACTGTCACTCTCCTCCGCACACTGCGAGCCTGCGATGGGGGTCATGGGCACAGCTATGCCCCCAACACTCAGTCCAGAGTATGAGCCAGTCACGTTGGAACTGTTCCAAGCTTGTGTCTCAGCTAAATAGGGCCCCCGCCCTGAAACCTGGGCCTTGTGTTTTTGTAAGAAGCAAATGCACCCCCCCCCCATTCCTTCCCATCTTTACAGATGCATCCATGTCTCCGTTCTACCACACGGGGAAACAGCTAGCCCGGCTACGTTCTAGCCTCACCCACTGCTCCCCACCTCCCTCCATTACACGCCTAGGCTCTTCCCATGTGCCACCGGCTCTCGGGGGGGCAGGGAGGCAGGAAGAAATCAGAATGTCACCTTTTGCCATCATTTATTACAAATTCAAGTTGACGTGTTTGCAGTTTACTGTCTAAACAAAAGGTTAAAATAAATACACTGAACCGTCAGGCTGTTGCACTCCACAGGTGCATGCTCTAATTTACTCCGTTCCAAGAAGGGTCGTTCCACTAAGACCCACAGAGCAGTTGTTTGATTGTGTTTAACATACTGAGCTGTGTCATTGAATGTGCAAAGCTTCCCATTCAACCAGGAATTTATCCCGGCCTTTCAGGAGGATTTTACCCTTCAGAAGTCAAAAAAATCCCCAACCAAAAATGTGGGTTTTCTCTCCAGCTCTAGACACAAGAGGACCTGCTGCTAAAGTCCTACACGTGGGTGAGTTGGTCTCATTGTTTTAGTTCTTAAAATCTCAGCTGCGGCCATGCTTGGCATGCCCACTGGGACTAGCCTACGACAGGGATCTGGTTCTGTCCAGCAACAGCCTTTGTAAGCGTGGGTGGACAGGCGAGCCCACAGCCAAGAGCGGGCGTGCAGCAGCGATTCCAGGCGTGCGGGTGTAACTGCATTAGTGAGGCGAATGTTTTCCAGCCAGGCTCGGGAGCAGAAGTTATAGAAAATCTAAGAGCCCAACCCCCCACTGCCCCTTGGCATTTCCATCAGTCTGGCAAGAGGCTCTTCCAGAGCAGCTCGCCTGGAGGGCCAGTGGAATGAGGATGCTCCAGGGCTGTACGTAGCTCAGTCTATGCCCATCCCTCTTGCAAGAAGCTCAACTGGCCCCGATGGCTCTTCCAAATGCAGCTGCTCTCCTCTCAACTCGGTGGGCTTTCACTTCACGTCATGCCAACCTGTCTGCTCCCTGGCTCAGGGGCTGTACCAGAGTTAGGGGGCTCTAGCTTTCCCACGAGCCTTACCTGGCACATCAGCATCATTGGTCTTGGGCCCCCACCACCTCTGCACTGCCCCCAGCTTCTCCTGGTAGGGGGTGTTCTCTGCCTAGCAGCAAGCTGGGGGCGAAGCGAAGACTAACCTAGTTGCAATGTTCTACCCAGCCAATTCCACGTCCGGGGGCGTGAGACAGCAGCCACACCCCCGTGCTGGTTGGGACAAGTAGTTTGGCTCTGAGTGGCACAAACGCGACCTGCAACACAGACCATGAAGGAGATGCAGCTCTGAGTTTCCCCATTCACTGGCTGCAGAGCCAGATGTGCAGGATTGAACCTCGGTTCGGAGCTAAACAGACTTCTTGCAGCCTAAACTTGAACCCCTCCTGGAGAATGGGCCTCAAGCCAATGGCTTAGCAAGAGAAAGCCAGAACCGGGGTGGTTCTCCCATGGTTCTTTGTTAATGGGAATCCCAATTCATGGCACATGGGATTGTCTTTGGCAGAGCAGTAAAGAGGAAAAGTCCTAAGACGAGCCCCAGTCGGCAAGAGCCCCAGTCAGTCTAGGATGGCTGCCAAACCACACCTGCAGGAAACCCTGTTCACACACGGAGCAGGCCAGGTCTCCGACGCAGGATGTTCTGGTGCTGCCAAGTTGAACACTGAGCGAGGCTTTGGATATGCCCAAGTGCATTGACTGCAGAGGCAGTGCTGAGCACGAAGAATCCAGTGCAGAATCTAGCTGGTATCTGGCTGACAAACCGCATCTTCAGCCACCAACCTAGGTCACACCGTCACAGCATGCCCAGGGGGATCCTGTGTCCATTTGACAGCAGTCTCTGAAGGGCTGAGCAGCGCTGGGTCATTCAGCAGGAGGGCTGCTGCCTCTGCTTCTTCCACCTCTCCTGCCTTCCCCATTGGCCCCTGCTTTTCCTTGGCTTCTGCTCTTTCAGCCAGTGGCAGCCGCAGGACTCCAGATAATTCCAGGAAACAGGATTTCTACCTGTTCCGTTTTCTTCCAAGACAAGGCTGCTGGTCGAGCGTTCCTCCGAGAACGGCGCCGCCATCCAGGGCGCTGGGTGTCAGCAAGGTCCCTGTGAACAGACAAGACCAAACATTCAGCATCTCACCTGTAACTAGAGCGGAGGAGAGTGACAGCCAGTGTCCTACGCCAGTCACACGATGGGCTCTAGCCAAGTTCTGGCCTGGCAGAAGATGGGGCAGCCCTGAGAATCACAGCGCTACAATCCTATGACAAAGGATTCCCCTCTCCAGACCTTTGCAGGTCCCCTGACAGGACCAGCTGGAACTGCAGTAAAAGCTACCCTTGGAATCAGAACGGTGGGATTTCACACGCTGAGAAGGGCGGTTTAGGGGGCAGGGCGTGCCCGGGGGCAAGGTCTTGTGTATTTAGCTCCAGTGGGAACAGACTCCTTACCCTGGAGCTCTCAGAAGGCCCGTCTGTGGATGCTTCATGTCACTGCTGCGGGGATTCTTTCCCTATACACCACGGCTGGGTGGGAGCTTCAGATTCCCAAGATACCTGGAAGTCAAGCCAAGACAAGCATGTGAGCCCCTTGCTTTGCATAGGCTGGAGAGAGGCTGTTCAGTAGTGACGGATGGCAGAACATGGAGCAATGGGCTCAAGTTGCAGTCGGGAGTTTAGGCTGGATATTAGGAAAAACTATTTCCCCAGGAGTGTGGAGAAGCACTGGGCTGGGTTCCCTGGGGAGGGGGTGGAGCACTGGGCTGGGTTCCCTGGGGAGGGGGTGGAATCTCCCTCCTTAGAGGTTTTTAAGTCCCGGTTTGAAAAACACCCTGGCTGGGTTGATTGAGTTGGGTTGGTCCTGTCTTGGACAGAGGGCTGGACTCTGACTCCTGAGGTCTCTGCCCACCCTAGGGCTCTAGGATTTATTCTCTTGCCCTGCAATGCAGCAGAAGGAAGTGGCTAACCCTGTGCAGAGGAGGGGCAGGGGAGTTCTGCAGAGCTCTCCCACGCCCCTCATCCCCATGCAATGGTCATACCAGCACTTCCTGCCAGGTGCTGCCACCCCAGCGACAGAGAGAACATTGTTTTCCACAAGCAGTAAGGAGCCTCGTGCCAGGACTTCTCCAGGAAGGTGTGCAAGCCACTGGACAGGTTCCAGCTGCTGCCTGAGAACAGTGCAGCAACCGAAGACTGCACGAGTCCAGCTCCTCTGAGCCCCAAGCCTGTGCAGAGCACCCCTTGCCTGTCAGTGGAGGGGGGGGGGGTCATCCCATTGCCAGACGGTCCCAGGGACCCATCGGGCTCACCAAGGCTTTGCCTGGCAGAAGGTTGCACAGACGCTGTCCTTCGAGTGTGAGCACTGGCACCTGCCGAGCGATCTCCTGCGACGCCTTGGCGGGCTCCCCAAGCCATAGGGAGCGGTTTGTCTGTTAACCAGAGAACACAAATAAGCAACTCGTCTTTACTAGCCAGCAGATCTGGCAGGCAGGCTTGGGAGGGAGCCAACTGAAGCCATAATAATAAAAACACTCATCCCTGGGCACAGGGTGAAAGCCCAATGGCATTTCTAAAGCTATAAAATCCAGCTCCCGCCTCCCACCCACCCCTTTTCTCCTCCCCAGCCCCTAGACCAGCACCAGCCAGCAGGTACCGGATGCAAGGGGAGTTTTAGCCTCCTTGTAGCCACACAGAAATACCGATTGTTTAACTGCACAGGCAGTTCGGCTTCCTTCCATACGCTGGTCTCTAGTAGGAGTTGCCAATGCCCAGCTACAGCAAGAGTCAAAGCGGCTTCCCATCCCCTTCACAACCACAGGAAACCAGGTTGTATGCACAGGGCACGTTACAAGTGCAAAGGCAGGGCTGGCCTGTACCAGGTTCTTCTGGTCACAGCATTTATAGGCATTGACATGTGGGCACATTCCCTTTCCATCCTTGATCACAATCTGCTCCCATCACCTCCAAACTCCTCCCTGCCTCTGGGACGGGCAGAGACCGCAGCTATTTTCAGAGCCAGGTGTTACTAATGACTGCACATTAGCAGGCAGACTTACAGCCACACCTAGGGAAGAATGCCTGTTTGGATTGGATAGAAAGGTGACAGCCACAGTCTGAAAACAGCCAGAGCTCTGCCAAGTCACTAGCACCCTGTTAGAAACACTGGTCTCGAAAAGGAGGGTTTGGAGTTAACGTGCAAAACAGACTCAAGTTTGTGGCAAGCTGGAATTGCCCCATTTTAGTTCCTTTACGGTGGCTATTTAAAGGGGGAAGATTTAGTAAATCCCCCCCCCCCTTGTTATTTATATGGTCTCAATAGACTGAGTCCAGAGCTTTCACTGCCAGCTGTTTGATGACATGAAGCAAGCAGCTGTAATCCCAGGAGGAAACAGGTATTTTCTGGAGTGACCAGGTGCCCTATTTTCTGCAACAGGTGACACACAGACTGGGATTCACTCTATCCCCTCTCAGCACCTGGCCCCCGGGCTACCAGCCAGAGGAATCAGAGAGGACTTATACAGTACCAGCAACAGTATCTGGGACTACAGTGCACGTGCTCACCCTGGGGTGTTGACCCAGATGATATCCAGGTGACAGAAGTAAATGCACTCCTTGTCCAGCCAGCTGTTGCAGGAACATCTCTTTGTCCTGGGATGCCGGCTGCTGGCGGCAGCGAGGTGGGATTCCAGGGGAGGCCGTCCCATACCTGCCGCGGAGGGAAGAGAAACGGCTCGGTCCTGCCACAGGTGGAAGCGCTGGTGACTGCGCCGTGGCATGGAAACGCTGCAGCTCCCCGGGATCAGGGGTTAGGTGCCTGTCACTTTCCAGGGCTGTTTTACAGGAGGCGCAGCCTTGCTGATTAGGCATAAAAGCGGCCATAAAAGCGCTTGCATAAGGCTGCGGGGAGCTCGCTAGAAAACGTGGAGCGAGGAGGGATTGCCGGGGGCAGCGATGTGCAAGGCGCTGCCAGCGCGCCCCGGTCACGTCCGTGCCCCCCGGGGGCTGGTGACAGCGAGAGGGGCCCTCGGAGTCCCCTGCACGTGCCTCCAGCGCGTGGCTGCGGGCCGGGAGTGTATTTAGTGATTGGAGCTTGCGGGGGAGCCGGGCTCGGGCTGCCGCCTGCGGGAGCGAGGCCCGAGCACCGGGCGCTGCAGCCGGCGCCCCGCGGGGTCCCTGGGGCGCACGAGCGGGCCGCTGCGCAGGCTGCGCGGGGGGGGGGGGCGCTGCAAGGTGGGTCAGCTAGACACCCCCCCTCACGTGGCCCTCAAGTGCCGGGGCCTGGAGAGCCGCGAGGGGGTGGGGGGGGGTCTGCACGAGGACTGGAAACTCGCGCTGGAGCCGGGAGGACGCGTCCCCGGAGCCTGCCCCGGGACGCGCCGTCCCCTGCAACCGCAGCGCGATCCCAGGGCTCCGCGAAGCCCGGCGGGGCCTCACCTTCGCCCAGCAGGATGCACAGGGTGACGGCGAGCGGCAGGAGGCCCGCGGGCCGGCGAGCCACGGCGGCGGCTGGCTTCATCCCGAGCAGGGGGAGGCCGGGGGCTGCCTGTGCCCAGAGCTGCCGGGCGCGCTCCTGGCGCTGCCGCCCCACCGGGCAGGTGCTTTATAGCGCCCCGGCCGCCGCGTCACGGCGCCGGGCCCGCCCCCCAGCATGGGCCGGGGGCGGATGAAAACAAGAGCCGAGCGCGGGCGGGAGCCAGCCAGCAGCCCGGCCCCCCGCGTGGTTCCTAGGGACGCGGCGCTGCAGGGCCCGGCGCGGGCAGCAGCAGGTCCGAGGGGTCCCCACGTGGAGGGCGGGTCAAGCGGGACCCGGCCTGGGCGTTGGGCAGCCCCCGTGTCCGCTGCTCTCCGGGCAGGGCCTGGCCCCTGCTCCCCACCCCCAGCTGCTGGCCCGCCTGGGCCCCCTGCTCTGTGTAGCCTCGGGGCCCGCGCTCCCTCCCAGCTGCAGGAGACGGAACGGGGGGGGGGGGCAGGTTTCACCCCGGGGAGGTGGCGGAGCAGCTCGCAGGTGCGCCCAGGGAGCCACCGGCCCCGGCCTGTTCAGGCAGGAGGGGAGCCGGTTTGCAAATTGAATGCACCGCGGGGCGGGGGTCAGCCAGTCTGGGGAGGCGAGACGTGTCTGGAGCAAAGGGGCCTCCCGGAAAGAGACGTGCTAAATGGGGGGGGGGGGGACTGACCCACGGGAAAATCAACCCGGGGGCCCAGCAGTGAGAAGCAAAGGCGCCAACGAACCCCAGACCCTCACTGACGTGGCCCTTGAGTGAGAAGGAGAAAACCTCTTCCGACTTTCCCCTCCCCGGGCAGAGCCTGGGGGGCCCAGCCTGGTAGATTTTGTGTGCTGCCCCCACAGGGGAGGGGGAGAGGGGCTGGAGTGCCAGTGCAGGCTTCCCAATGCTGGGGGGGGCTGAGCCTTGGGGGCCACATGCAGGCAAATGGGGGGGGCGCACCCAGGCCTTAGGTTCCGCACCCCGTGCTGAAGGACCATTGCCACAGAACGATAATACGGGCGGAGGGTGGAATGAATCCCCTGGCCCTCCAGAGCCCGGAGACAGGCTGGTGCTGGAGTTGGCTTCCCCGTCACCCCGCGCTGGGTGTATCTGACGAAGCCCCCCAGCCTTGGAGAAGGCGCTGGCCCTCGGTCACTTAGACCTTCTGAACTGAGGCAAAGGCATTTATGATGGAGCCTCCCTCCTTGGCCTCTGGTGCTGTGGAATGGAAGGGGCTGGCTGGAGGCAGCTCACAGGTGTGGCCAGCAGGTGGCGCCAAACAGGGGGGAGAGGGTCCCCTAACTGAGCACACAGCCTGGCCCCCCAGCTCCCTGACCCTCGCTGGGCTCTTCAGAAGGGCATTTCCTTCCCCTGGCTTTGCTCCAGCGCTGCTTCCTCTGGCACGCGAGCACCTCGGCCACAGTCATGGCTGCAGCCTCCCAGACAGGTCACTGTCATCCCCAGGGCACAGACAGGACGACGAGGCAGAGACGTTGCAAAAGGAGCCAGCGACTGAGCTAGGAACAGAACTGTTCCTCCAGCACAGCTAGGCCAGCCTGCCTCCTGTGCTACATGAGCAGGACTGGGCTCTGTGGCATGCTGAGCTGGTCTGTCCAGACGGCAAGGGAGGTTTCCCCTCCCGCACTGGTCAGTCAATATGGTTATGTATTAATGAGGCCAGGATTTCCTCTCCTGGCAATACCGTCTGGGCAGGGCTGGATTAAGGGGGGGGGGATAGCCGGTCAGCTGCCCGGGGCACCAACCTATGGGGGGCGCCTGATGGCAGCTCTAAGGTGCGCAGCGCGCCGGGGGGCGGGGCCATGCATGCACCGTGCGCCCAGAGCAGAGCCGCGCATGCGTCACGCACCTGCTGCCCGGGATGCAGGAATGGCTCGAGCTGGCCCTGCGTCTGGTCTACCAGGGAAAGAAGACACAGAAGAAGAGCAAGATGGTTACAGCATGATACAAGAGCAGCAGGGTGGCTGGTCTCTAGGCAAAATCAGGTGCAAGGAAGCAAGATGGTGACACTGAATATCCATCCCCACTACTGCTCGGTGACCTACCTCTTAGCTTTCTTTAAGTGTCTGAACATAGGGGAGTGTTTGCGTTTACAGCAGAGGCTATGTCTGGACTGTGTTGCTACGTTGAGATACCAGAAGTATCCCGAAAAAACAATGCCGCGTCCAAGGAATGCGTCCACTATTTTGGGAAAACATTTGAAATAGCGGACGTGCTCTTTCTCCATCCCTGTAAATCTCGTCCTATGAGGAATAAGGAATGGCTCGAAAGAGCACTTTATTTTGAAATGTGGCACCGTGTAGATACGCCAAATTTCAAAATAGCCTCTTTTAAATTAAATTGAAAAAAGAGACGCAAATTGTGTCTCTTTTTTCAATTTTACAGTGCAGTCTAGACATAGCCTAAGTAGGCAACAGGGTGTATAACTAGTTAAACCTTCTTGCGCAACGCCGTTCTTCCTGAAAAGTAATAGGTGTAACGGCATTGCGCAAGAGGGTTTTACTTGCACAAGAAGGGGCGGTGTAGACGCTCCTTTTTGCGCAAGAGCCTCTTCTGAAAAAAAATGGTGGCTCATTAGGTATGCAAATGAGGCTCAGCGATATTCCACGCTTACCCTCATTTGCATATTACGCAAGAAGCCACGAGTGTAGACATAGCCGAAATGTACCAGGCATTTCCCAGGTTGCAGTGGGGCTTGGCACCCTGACCCAGCACTGCAAAACCGAGGAGATGCCTTTCAGGGGTACGAGGGCTCTTTTTATTGAATCAGAAGCTACTGTGGGTATGGCTACACTGCAGCTGGACACCCACCGCTGGCCCGTGCGGGCTGACACAGACGCTAAGGGGCTGTTTCACTGCACTGTGGACATTTGGTTTGGGCTGCAGCCTGAGCTCTGGGAGCCTGCCATCCTGCCGAGTCCGAGAGCCTGGGCACCAGCATAAGCCCCTTAGCTCGAGGCCCGGGCCAGCCATGCGATTGTAGCTGCAATGGAGACATGTCCAGAGAGGGATTAGCTAATATACTTCAATGACCAAGCTGCCTGTCATCTCAATGGTCTGGTGCAGTGTAGCAGCTTCCCGGGCAGGCAGGCCTTAGGAGCAGTGTTAAGCCTGCAAACACGCTGCCATCCCTCTGGCATTGGGAAGAGGTTACGCTGCAGCCCTGCAAGACTAGAGCGTTCTCAGGGGAGTGTGTTGTGGAGCGTCTCTGGCAGGGAGTGCACCTTTTACCGCTTTGCTCAGGGATGCTTAGGTTGTGATTCTATCGCTGTCATGAATGGACACACGTGCCTGTCAATGCCTTGAACCAGCACAGCCTGCTATAAATTATAACAAGCCCCCAAAATCCTTGTAAAGAGCCCCAAGGAAAAGCCAGGAAAGCGGGGGTGGGATCTGGGAGAGGGTATTTCCGGGAGGCTATTCAACCTGACTTAAAAGCAGGCTCAAAACGTCCCTTCACCGAACATCAGCGAGAAGAAAACTTTTCAGGCAAATTAACACAAAAGAGAAACAAACATGGGAGGAACCGAGTTAGACTTAAATTCGAATGAATCACCATGAGGAAACCCCCGTTATTCACCAAGAAGCAGGGCCTAGTGCATGGTGCAGAATGCAATGTGCCTGTTTGAGAGGTTTAATCTACTGAGTTGGGGATGAAAGGCAGCCCATGCGAATGGAGGACAGGAAGATTGTAAAGCAGGTGGCAGAGAAAAGGACAAAGCAGCTGAGGCTACGTCTAGACTGTGGGGATATCTTTTCCCCCCCTTTTTTTTTTCAGAAGAGGCTTTTCCAAAATTTGTCCCAACTACATAGGGCCAAATTTTGGAAAACCCATCCCTTACGGAACATCCCTTATTCCTCTCATCGAGGAATAGATGAGAACACACCCGCTTTTTTGGAAACTGTTCCAAAAAAGTGGATGCATTCCCTGGACTCTGCAGTCTAGACATAGCCTGAGATGATAGCCACATGGACAGCTCAGCAGCTGACATCAATGTTAGTGAAAACTGAGAGAAAAAATAAGGAAAAAGCAAAGAGGCGAGAGGTAAGAAAACCCTCCAGGATGTAAAGCAAACAAGCAGAAAGTCCTACCGAGGTAAAGGAGGGATGTTTCTAAGTCGTCTAATCTTTACACAAATGCAATAATCATGCTAAAGACAATAGGGAAACACAATAGCAGCACTGAAAGTAACCCCCAGATGGTAAGTCCAGAATTGTGTAATAGCAGAGGGATGCCATGGCTGGGATGGCATGAGATACTCAGACTACGAACTAAGTGACATAATAAATCTCTCTTGGCTCTGATTTCCATGAGCCTCTGATTCTGATCACTGTGCTGTAAAGCGCAGAAGGTAGAGCAGGAATGCCAACATGCTGCAGGGATCCGAGGATGTTATCCACACAGAAAAGGCCCCAGGATGGTGGCAGTGCTGTTTGGAAAAGAGGAGCTTTAAGGTAATTTAGGCCTCAGTTGGAGTTTTGGGTCCAGTTCTGGGCATCGTATTTCAAGAAAGATGTAGAGAAATTGGAGAAGGTCCAGAGTAGAGCAACCAAAATAATTAACGGTCTAGAAACCATGACCTATAAGGCAAGACTGAAAGAACGGGGCTTGTTCAGTTTGGGAAGGAGAAGACAGAGAGGACATGAGAGCCGTTTTCAAGTATCTAAAAGGGTGTTATGAGGAGGGGGGAGAAAACTCGTTCCCCTTGGCCTCTGACGACAGGACAAGAATCAATGGGCTTACATTGAAGCCAGGGAGGTTTAGGTTGGACATTAGGAAAAACTTCCTACCTGTCAGGGTGGTTAAACACTGGGGCTATGTCTACATTGTGCTCTCTTGCACAAGAACATAGGCAAATGAGGCATGGCGATGAATATTGCCACACCTCATTTGCATACTTAATGAGCCACCATTTTGCGCAAGGGGCTTTTGTGCCAGAAAGAACAGTCTATGCTGCTTCTTGTGCAAAACCCCCTCTTGCGCAAGAGCCATTCTGCTGCTTATTCTTAGGCAGAACGGCTCTTGCGCAAAAGCCCCTTGTGCAAAATGGCGGCTCATTAAGTATGCAAATGAGGCAAGGCAATATTCATTGCCGTGAATCATTTGCATACGTTCTTGCGCAAGAGAGCGCAATGTAGGCGTAGCCTGGAATAAATTGCCTACGGAGGCTGTGGAATCTCCCTCACTGGAGATATTTAAGAGCAGGTTAGATGGGCATTTTTCAGGGAGATGGTGCTTGGTCTTGCTGTGAGGGCAGGGGAATGGACTTGCTGACCCCTCAAGGTCCCTTTGGTCTGTGACTCTAAGGAACACTCAGAAGAGAACAGCAAATGCTACAAGGCGTGTGTGTAAAATACTAGACAGGGCCAGGAGCTGGGGGCTTACCAGGTACCAAAGGACTCAGCAGAGGATTCCTGTCTGCCAAGAGCCAGGCTGTCACTTGGAGGGTGGGAGAGCCTAGTAGTTTGAATGTTACCCTGGGATTCTGCTGTTATTTTTCATTTCCTTTCTGGCCAGAGGAGTACGTTTCCCCACCTCACTGCAAGGAGTTTCAGGCAGATATGATGAAAGGGACAAAGTGTTTTAAGGAAAGGGACACCCTGTGCAGCTCTTCTGAAATATGGTCTCAAGAAGCAAGAGGGAACAAACAGGAAAACAGATTAACCCTGGAGTGGAAGGAAGGGAGCGTGTGCTTGGAACCGGCTGCGGGAACCAGGAGGTGATGTAACTTTGCAGAATTCTCCAGGATGGAGGGGAGCACATCGCCAAAGTGCTGGCTGTTAGCTACAATAGCAAAACTTTTCCACAGTCGACTTCCCCCACTGAAGTTCTGTTCGGAGGCGGCGCAGGAAAGGGCCACGAAATCACATTTCCTTTGGGATCAGCCCCAGAGCTGTGTCGTCAGCACTTGTAAGTTGTTGCTGTTCTGCTGACTTGCGTGGAGCTACACCCCTTACCACAGCCGGCCCTTATGTTCCGCACTGTCTGTAAAGCGGCTTCCAAATGCCTGTCTAGTGTTTTCTGCTGGATGTTGGCACAGGGTGAATGGCCAGCGATTCTGTTCCTTCTCCAGGGCAGATCCAGGGCTTTTCACGTGTAGGCTCCAAGGCCTGTGCATGGCAGGGATGACCCAAGCGAGCAGTTGGGAGCCCGAGGACAGACGCCCGAGGGGAGTAGGGAGCTCTGGGCGAGTCTACGCAGCACAGTTACAGCACTACCCTGGGGCCATGCCTTTCCCCTTCCAACATGTCCTGTGTTGAGTTACACCCACCTCCCCAAGAGGCAGTGGCCAGGTTTTAGGTGCGGACCAGGCCTCAGTGTGCTTAGCCCCTGGTCTCCTCCTGTACACCCCTCCTCCACCTGGAGCCAACTCCGCCTCCTGCCCTGTCGTGGGGATGCAGGGCTCCTCCGGCCTTCTCCTGCTCCATGCCGAGGGCTGTGCCAACAACTGACCCTGGCCCCTGCAGTCGGGCAGTCACTTTGCGCCCCCGCCGCACCCTATGAAAAGCCTCAGCTCATCAAGACCCACGTTCCCGTTAGTCTCATAGGAAAGGAACTTATTTGTCTTCTGCGTGGTGCGGGTGTGCGCTGCCCGCTACTAAACACAGCCCGAGGCCGCAGGTCCAAGACCTTTGTCTGGTTCCCCCATCTTGGAACTTCAGGAAAGGAACCCCTGTGCCATCGGATAGCCTGGCTTAGGCCTGGCTGTGGGGCCTGACACCCCTGGCTCTGCCACTGACTGCTCGCGTGGCCTTGGACCAGAGGCTTAGCCTCTCTATGCCGTGGTTTCTCCATCAGGCATGGGGGGAGGGGTCATATTTACCTCAGATGCTGCCAGGGTTAATCTGCTCAGTGTCGTCCAGCGTGCTGAGGAGGCAAAGTGCCGTGGAAGTGGTGCTTGTGGGATGGCCAAGTGCTTTTCTGTTGGAGAATTTCGTTTGGCCGCTAATGCCCGATGGCTAATAAAGAAACCACTGCCAGTCGAACGGGGGCTCCACTGTTCAGCAAGTGTCTCTCTCCCATGTATGTCAAACACTTGTCAGGGAGGGCCTAGCATGAGCACGGGCTGGATTAGAATGCCTGTCCCTGTCCCCTCCAGCCCTCCATTTCTAGGGCTCTGGGTCCAAGTCTTAGTGGTAATTTGAACCAGGTACCATTTCCCCTGGAGTAACCGGAGTGAGACCAAAGCTGGGCTTGACTCTGGGTGTCTGCTGGAGAGAACAGGGCACAGGAGGTGCCAGGAGGCAGCCCGGCAGCCCTGGGGAATGGCGCTTCCTGCTCAGGCCTGGTACACGATGTGCTTCAGCATTCAAAGGGCTGAGCGGACGGGCTGGAATTTAAGGAACTATTAATGAAAACCCAAGTCCGGGAAAAGATGTAAATTAGAAAGGGGAAGAAGAGGAGCGTTGGATGACTGTGAGAAGTATGAAATCTATTCGGTTATCTCTCTGGGGTACTTCTAAGAGATGTATCAGCCTGTTATATTAATGAAATTATTATGGGTATGTCTACACTACAAAGTTAGTTCGAACTAACGGACGTTAGTTCGAACTAACTTTAATAGGTGCTACACTAGCGCTCCGCTAGTTCGAATTTGAATCGAACTAGCGGAGCGCTTAGTTCGAACTAGGTAAACCTCATTTTACGAGGACTAACGCCTAGTTCGAACTAGCTAGTTCGAACTAAGGGCTGTGTAGCCCTTTAGTTCGAACTAGTGGGAGGCTAGCCCTCCCCAGGTTTCCCTGGTGGCCACTCTGGCCAACACCAGGGAAACTCTATGCCCCCCTCCCGGCCCCGGACCCCTTAAAGGGGCACGGGCTGGCTACGGTGCCCGTGCCAGGTGCAAGACTGCCAGCACCCAGCTAGCAGACCCTGCACCTGGCACGGCACAGAGCCAGCCACCCGATGCCCCCCAGCCCACCCCCTCTTGCCGGGACCAGGCTGGCGGCTCCCGGGAGCTTGCCCTGGACCGCAAGAGGCGGGCACCTGCCTGGGCTAGTGCGGACATCGTGGACCTCGTCCACGATCTCCGCACTAGGCACAGGAAAGTGGCCGTCTAGGGCAGGAGAGCTGCCAGCCTGGCCACCCAGGAGCAGGTGTGCATGAAAATCAAGGGGGTCCACTGAGACCCCCGACACTGAGCCCTGAGCTTACAATGGCCGTACTGGGTCAGACCAAAGGTCCATCTAGCCCAGTAGCCTGTCTGCCGACAGAGGCCAACCCTAGGGACCCTGGAGGGGATGGACCGAAGACAATGACCAAGCCATTTGTCTCGTGCAATCCCTCTCCAGCCTTCCACAAACTTTGGGCAGGGACTCCACTCCTACCCTCTGGCTAATAGGACTCCATGGACCCAACCTCCATCACTTTATCTCACTTCCCTTTAAACTCTGTTCTAGTTGTAGCCTTCACAGCCTCCTGCAGCAAGGAGTTCCACAGGTTAACTATTTGCTTTGTCAAGAACAACAACTTTCTCTTACTAGTTTCAAGCCTGCTACCCATTCCTTTCCTTTGGTGTCCTCTAGTCCTTCTTTATGGGAACTCAGGAAGAACTTTTCTGAATGCACCCTCTCCACCCAACCCCTGCTTTTAGAGACCTCTATCCTGTCCCCCCTCCGTCTCCTCTTTTCTAAGCTGAACAGTCCCAGTCTCTGTAGCCTCTCTTCATCTGGGACCTGTTCCCAACCCCTGATCATGTTAGTTGCCCTCCCCTCTCCCAGCCTTTCTCTTCCCCTCTCCCACCTCCTTTTCCCAGTCTCCCCCAGTTTTTTTTCAATAAAGACAGAGTCAATGTTGGAAGAAACGTTATCTTTATTTTGTACATCAATAAGAAGGGGGGCTAAGGAAGGGTAAGTGGAAGGAGGTGAGGGAGGAATGGGGTACGAGCCCCCGATGGGGAGGACTGGGCTGGCTCTGCGGGCTTCTGGGGGTGGAAGCTCTCCTGCAGCCCCCCAATTGCCCCCTCTCCCCAGATGGCAGCCTGCGGCAAGTGCAGCAGGGCTGATGGCCGAGTGGTGTGATGTGCCCAGTGTGGGCACTCAGGGCACTCCAAGCCAGAACTTCTTTGCAAGCGGGGCACCCCTTAGAGCTGTGTGTCCGGGGTGGGGGTCGGGACCCTTTAAGCGCAGCCCTCAGCTAGCCTGAGACAGCATCTCCATGCTCTAAGTCCTCCTTTTATGCCCTGCCGGCACTGCTTCCGGCCATCCTTAAGCCCTGTTCAGAGTCCACTCAATGTGGACTTGCTAGTTCGAACTAGCAAAACGCTAGTTCGAACTAGTTTTTAGTTCTAGACGCGTTAGTTCGAACTAGCTTAGTTCGAATTAACTAATTCGAACTAAGTTAGTTCGAACTAACTTTGTAGTGTAGACATACCCTATATTAGAATATATATGTATTATACTAGCCAATTAACCCATCCTAAGACAGGATTTTCAGGTCTCCCCCATGTCGATGTTTTCTCCTGAGCCTCTGGTCTCTCACTCCATCTCTCTCTCTCTCTCCTCCTCCTACTGCCTCCCCCTCTCTCTCTCCATCTCTCTCTTTCTCTTCTCCCGCTCCTGCCTCTCTCTCTCTCTCTCTCTCTGCTCTCCTCTGTCTCCATCAGGGATGCACGCTCGTCCAGGCCCCGCCCCCTGGCCGTGTACGTCACCACCCCGTCCCCCTTCGCCTCCCACCGTGGCGCTCAGCTGACTTCTGCGCCGCTCAGCCAGGCTTTTCCGGGGGAGCAGGTGATCAGCCGAGCGCCATGGCAGGAGGCGAAGGAGGATGTGAAGCGGGGCGGGGCGGTGACATACACGGCCAGGCCCTGCCCCCTGGCCATGTACGTCACCGCCCTGCCCCCTTCCCGTCCCGCCATGGCACTCGGCTGACTTCTGCGCCGCTCAGACGGGCTGCCGCGGGGGAGCAAGCAGCGTAAGCAGCCGTTTGGGCCCCGCACTCTGCATGCAGCACGGAGGGAGGGGAAGGGGGCAGGGCAGTGATGTACACAGCAAGGGCCACTTGCGCTGCTTGCTCCCCTGCGGCGGCCTGGCTGAGCGGTGCAGAAGTCAGCCAAGTGCCACGGTGGGAGGCGAAGAACGTGACTCAGGCAACAGTGCCCCCCCCAGAGGGAACAGCCAACATTTCAGGGCACAGCGCCACCCAGAGGGAACAGCCAGCATTTCAGGCAACAGCGCCCCCCATAGGGAACAGCCAACATTTCAGGGCACAGCACTGCCAAGAGGGAACAGCCAGCATTTCAGGGCACAGCGCCACCCAGAGGGAACAGCCAGCATTTCAGGCAACAGCGCCCCCCATAGGGAACAGCCAACATTTCAGGGCACAGCGCTGCCCAGAGGGAACAGCCAGCATTTCAGGCAACAGCGCCCCCCATAGGGAACAGCCAGCATTTCGGCATTACAGACTCTCTGGGCTACTATATATACTAGCCAATTAGCCCGTCATAAGACGGGATTTTCAGGTCTTCTCTCCTGAGCTCTCTCGCTCCGTCTCTCTCTCTCTCTCTCTCTCTTCCTACTGCCTCCCCCTCTCTCTCAGCTCTCCTCCACCTCCTGCCTCTCTCTCCGTCTCTTTCTTTCTCTTCTCCCCCTCCTGCCTCTCACTCTTCCTTTCTCTTTTCCTCCTCCTCCTGCATCTCTCTCCCCTCCGTTTCTCCCTGTCTCTCTCGAGACGCAGCAGCAAGCAGCCCTTTGGGGTCCGCATTCCCCATGCATGGGGAGCGCGGACCCCAAAGGGCCGCTTGCCACCACTTGCTCCCCTGCCAGGGCCCAGCGGGAGCGCTGCTCAGCTGGGAGCACCACAGTGCGCCAGGCAGGGAGGGGAAGAGGGTGGGGCTAGCCAGAAGGGGGGTGGAAAGCAGAGCTGGGAGGGGATTGGGGGCTGTGGGGCTGGAGAGGAGGATGGGGGGTCTGGAGGAAGGGGGGAGAGAAGCAGTGCTGGTGGGAGGGAGTGTCTGGGGGGCTGTGGGGCTGGCCGAACGGCCACAAAGGGAGGGGAAAGGGGGCGGGGCGCTGACGTATATGGCCGGGGGCGTGGCCGTGTACGTCAGCGTTACAGACGCACAGACAATGGGCTACTCTAGATATGATTAGGAAATTATTTTGAAATAACTAAATTTGAAATAACTCCCGAAATAACAAAATCGAAATAACATGTCCCTACTATGGGGAAGCCTCAAAATGAGTCAGAGACAGGCCCCTTAATGTGAATGTGCTACCTTGACATAGAGCCCCAGGAATCCCTGGGGAGTAAGTACTTTGAATGACTCTGAGGAGTCGTTATTTCAAAACAGCAGCAGCGGAACATCCACACGGCTGCTATTTCGAAATAGAGATTTTGAAATAAGCATCGTACCCCAAGGAAAGCAGGAGTACGATTTCAAAACATCCAGGCCATTATTTTGAAATAACGGGCTTGGTAGTGTGAACACTGCGCTTATCATTTCGAACTGAGGGGGGGTATTTTGAAATGACTCCCTAGTGTAGATGAAGGCCTAGAGCACTGGTCACCACCCGTCGATTGGGATCTGCCGGTAGATCTTGGAGCCTCTGACGGGGGATCCTGACTGGTTTGGACAGGAAGCTATCAAGCGCTGGCTCTTCATTTGCCCCCCCACCCACTGTCATGCTGCTTCTTCCCCCATGCCTTGGAGCTGCCTCCCTGGGAGCCTCCTGCTTGCTGTGCAGGGTGTGGGTGTGGGAGAGGGAAGGGGGGGTGCTGATGTCAGGGTGTCTCCCCTGCCCCCACAGAAGTACCCCGCAGAGAGAAGGGGATGGAGGGAGCTTGGCAATGCAAATCTCTGTCAGTCTCACAAACACACACTGACCTTCACTCACATCTCCCGACCCTACACACGCAGGGGTTGTTGTCACTTTTGGTACTGTTTGCAAACAGTCTTGGGTTTTGGCTGATCTCTGCATTTCATCATTTTCATTTCTTTCCTATGCGTACATTGAATTCTTTAGAATCATAGAACCATAGAGCTGGAAGAGGCCTCAGAAGGTCAAGTCCAGCCCCCTGCTCTAGGCAGGACCAATTCCAACTAAATCAACCCGGCCAGGGCTTTGTCAAGCCGAGACTTAAACACCTCTAGGGATGGAGACTCCACTACTTCCCTAGGGAACCCATTCCAGTGCTTCACCACCCTCCTAGTGAAATAGTTTTTCCTAATATCCAACCTGGACCTCTCCCACCACAACTTGAGACCATTGCTCCTTGTTCTGCCATCTGTCACCACTGAGAACAGCCTCTCTCCATCCTCTTTGGAACCTCCCTTCAGGAAGTTGAAGGCTGCTCTCAAATCCCCCCTCACTCTTCGCTTCTGCAGACTAAACAGACCCAAGTCCCTCAGCCTCTCCTCATAAGTCATATGCTCCAGCCCCCTAATCATTTTGGTTGCCCTCTGCTGGACCCTCTCCAATGCGTTCACATCCTTTTTGTAGTGGGGGGCCCAGAACTGGACACAATACTCCAGATGTGGCCTTACCAGAGCTGAATAAAGGGGAATAATCACGTCTCTGGATCTGCTGGCAATGCTCCTCTTAATGCAACTTAATATGCCATTAGCCCTCTTGGCTACAAGGGCACACTGTTGACTCATATCCAGCTTCTCATCCACTGTAACCCCCAGGTCCTTTTCTGCAGAACTACTACTTAGCTGGTTGGTCCCCAGCCTGTAACAATGCTTGGGATTCTTCCGTCCCAGGTGCAGGACTCTACACTTGTCCTTGTTGAACCTCATCAGATTTCTTGTGGCCCAAACCTTCAATTTGTCTAAGTCACTCTGGACCCTATCTCTGCCCTTAAGCGTATCTACCTCTCCCCCCAGCTTAGTATCATCCACAAACTTGCTGAGGGTGCAATCCATCCCCTCATCCAGATCATTCTTTGAGCAGTGAGTTCTAAAATGCCGAACCTGGCATGGCTGGAGTCATTATCCCTGTGGGAATTGTGCTCCTGGAAGTGGCTGGTGTTTCCCTGCAGCCCCTGACACCGGCAGAGCAGGGGTCTCCGCATGCTGCCTTGCCTGCAGACACCTCTCCTGCAGCTCCATTGATCAGTAATGGGGAACCATGGCCAGTAGAAGCTGTGGGCTCCGTGCCTGTAGATGAGGGGCAGCACAGGGCACCCCGGAGCCATTGCTGTCCATGCCAGCTGCTTTCAGGAGCAGTGCAGGGCTAGGGCAGAGTGAGGCGCCTTAACCCCACTGCCCACCACCCGGAAGCCATCTCAGTTACGTGGTGCCCAGCCAGATGCTGCATCCTGAACCCCTGTCCCAGCCCTGAACCTCCTCGTGCACCCAAACTCCTGCCCCTGCACCCTAACTCCTTCCCAGAGCTTGCACCCTGAAACCCCTCCTGGACCCCAATCCCTCACTCTGGACTAAGCCTGGAACCCTTCCCACATTCTGAACCCCTTGGCCCAAGACCAGAGCCAGCATCCCAATCCCCTCCCCCAGCCTGGTGCAAGTGGGGGAGGAAAGGGGATAGAGTGAGCAGGGTAGGGCCTTGAAGAAGGGGGGGAGCAGGGCGGGGCCTCGGAGAAAGGGCAGGAAGGAAGTGGGGCCAGGGTTTCTGGGTGTGAGGTAGATCTGACATTGCACTTAACTGAAGAAGTGATCTTCTGGTTAAAAAGATTGGAGACCCCTGGCCTAGTGAATTAGTTATTTAATAAAGGGAAATTAGCACCTTTGGCCACAAGTTCAAGTCCAGCCAGGAAAACAGTGGGCAAAATCTGGCCATTTGGTACCGTTAGTGAAACGTCCATCCTTAATGTTCACAAATTCGGGAAAGGGTATTAAACTATGTGCATCAGGGCTTCATCCAGGATTGGACTGTGAAGAATGAGACCAGGATGAAAGAGGAGGGGACACATCATTCTACTCCCACCTGCTGCGGCGTTCTTGCATATTCCTCATAAGCGTGTGATCCTGGCCATTGTCAGAGACAGATTCCTGGGCTAGATGGACCTTGGATCTGACCCAGTCTGGCAAGCTCTGTGTTCTAATCCACTGCCTATCGGTGATGTGACCACCAACAAACCTGGCAGTTTGGCCCCCTTGTGTGAGCCACAAGCTAGTGCTGACGTGAGCAATTTCCCCATTACAGCCCGTGTTAGGGACATACCAAGTCTGGTGGAATACAGCCATGGGGATTCCAACATGGCCAAAGAACCTGCTGGTTTGGTTTTTAACCCCAATAATAAAGGGCCTTCTGCTGTTGCTGTTCCCCAGTAGGAAGACTCGGCGTAAGACGGTGGAGGCCAGGAGTATCCGCTGAGCGTGGAGTGAGGGCACCCAGGAATGAAGTCCCTGACACAGAACCAAGTAAAACATCATGGGCTTCTGCAGTGCAGACTTGCTGGGTCCTCCATCACCGGTGCTAAGAGGTTTGCTGAACTTTTCAATGTAAACAATCCCCTTTCTCGAAGCAAACCACACAGACAAAAAAGGCACCACGGAGCTGAGGCTTTGTGCTTGTCTTTTTGGGTGTGTGTCAGGCAAATTAATGCTCACCCTTTTTCCACGCATGGAAAAGTTGAGCCGTAGGGAAATATTTGTAGGTAAGAAGTAAAGTGCTTAATGGAGTTAAATTGAATGTCAGTTACAAATGTGTCCCGGGTGTCTGTCTGATTACATACACTTTTTGCCCAAAGGGCAAGTAAAGAAACTTGGAGTGTGTGTTTAGACAGCCCCATGGAGACATTCCTTGTAAGCGGGGTGTTCACTGGAATACTTCCATGTGGATGCCAGAGTCACGAGCTGAACTCAGCCATCCAAGGTGATGAGTGACCTGGAATTTGTAATTACAGTAAGGTACGATGCAATTAATCACCACTGCTGGGCTGGCTTCTTTCTCTAGCTGCTTTACAGTGCCAAAGCTTCGCAGCAAGTGCATGAGACCAGCTTGTCAGGTCTGCAAAAGAGCAACTTCCAGCCCAACAAGCTCAGGAGAGCTTCCACCATCCCTGACAGACAGGAGGGTCCCTTTGTGTCCCCTGAGACAGCTGCTTTCTGGTGAGGGGAACGTGTGCTGCTTCCAGTCACGGACTCAGCACATTCCGCACATACATAGCCACCATAGTTCTGCCCACCTGGTGGGACACCTGATCACTTGCTGAAGTCTTCTGCAAGCGTCTAGCTTATAGTAATTGGGGTTCTCTCTTCTAAGCTGGGTCATGCTTTGATGTGGGACTTTGGGGGGTAAATATTTGTGCGTTTGCCTGCTCTTTAAGACGAAATAAACTTCAGGGAAGACGGAGAGAAAAATGCATGTGTCACCTTTAACCCAAAATAGTGCTGCTTCCTGAATGGGACCATTGTCTCAGGTCACTGCCCTGAGGAGCGCACAATTCCCGTGTAAGATAAGCAGGGGCAGTTGGCTAAAAGAAGCAGGTGAGAGAGTGCAAGGCGGCTGTTATAAATCATATCAACAAAACAAATGAAGTACCCAGGAGTTGCTATAATGGATCACACAGGGGGCTGTCAAAGGCCGTGGCAGCCTCTCCCTGTTTCGCCAGTGTCCTGTCTCTGACTGACCAGCACCAGATACTTCAGAAAAGGGCTACGGAACCAGCGGCGATGGAAGGATTGCAAGTAACGGAGGGCTCTAAGTTGCAATGCCACTTGTTCACATCAGCCTGCCATGTCAGCAGAGAAGGGTCTCATCTCTTACACCACCCAGCTCATTAGGTGCCGTGAATGCAGGCAGGGACCCCCCCTCATTACACCCTTGGCAAGACCCCCCCCCCCCCCATCGTTACATTCCTGCCAAGCTCAAGTTCTCAATAGTGGAGCAGGAAGATGACCGACACCCCCCTCTCCCATCTCCAATGCCCATAGAATCATAGAACACTAGAACTGGAAGGGACCTCGCGAGGTCATCGAGTCCAGTCCCCTGCCCTCATGGCAGGACCAAGCACCATCTAGACCATCCCTGACAGGTGTCTGTCTATCCTGCTTTTGAATATCTGCAGTGAGGGAGATTCCACAACCTCCCTGGGCAATTTCTTCCGGTGTTTAAGGCCCCTGACAGGTAGGAAGTTTTTCCTAATGTTCAACCTAAACCTTCCTTGCTGCAGTTTAAGCCCATTGCTTCTTGTCCTATCATCAGATGCCAAGGAGAACAATTTTCCCCCCTCCTCCCTGTCACATCCTTTTAGATATCTGAAAACTGCTATCATGTCCCCCCTCAGTTCACTTTTCCAAACTGAACAAGCCCAATTCTTTCAGTCTTCCTTCATAGCACATGTTCTCTAGAATAGATCTTTCATCATTTTTGTTGCTCTTCTCTGGACCTTCTCCAGTTTCTCCACATCTTGAAATGCGGTGCCCAGAACTGGACACAAGACTCCAACTGAGGCCTAATCAGTGCAGAGTAGAGCGGAAGAATGACGTCTCGTGTCTTGCTCACAACAGTCCTTTTAATGCATCCCAGAAGCATGTTTGCTTTTTTTTGCAACAGTGTCACAGTGTTGACTCATATTTAGCATGTGGTTCACTATGACCCCTAAAACCCTTTCTGCAGTACTCCTTCCTAGACAGTCACTTCCCGTTGTGTATGTGGGAAACGGATTGTTCCTTCTGAAGTGGAGTACTTTGCATTTGTCATTATTAAACTTCATCCTATTTATCTCAGACCATTTCTCCAATTTGTCCAGATCATTTTGAATTATGACCCTGTTCTCCAAAGCAGTTGCAACCCCTCTCAGCTTGGTATCATCTGCAAACTTAATAAGAATACTCTCTGTGCCAATATCTAAATCCTTGATGAAGATATTGAACAGAACCAGTCCCAAAACAGAGCCTTGAGGAACCCCACTTGTTATGCCTTTCGAGCATGATCGTGAATCATTAATAACTACTCTAATTGGCAGTGTGGACGCAAGTATTCTTTTTCCAGAAAAACTGCAGTTCTTCCAGACAAACGCTGCAGTGTAGACGCACTGAGTGTAGAAAAGAAATTTTTAATAAAAGGGAAAAAAGAAACTTGGCATTAATTTGGCAAAAACCTCAAACAGGGTTTATTAACATAAACCATTAGGAAATCTCCCATCCTCCAAGTCTCTGCAGTCTCTAAAGCAGCAGCCTCTGGTTTTAGTTTGCTGAATGTAAGACATATGAAGGAGTCTTTGCCACAAACTTCTTGTATGACCTTGGGCAAGGCACTTAGCAACATTGGGCCTCAGTTCCTCCTCTGTAAAGTGGGACAATAGCATAGCCCATCCTTACAGGGTAAAGGCTGTTATGAGTAGGACAGGGTAAATAATGGATAGTGTTGGTTTGCTGGCAAATCCCCAAAAAAAGGTTTTAACTCAAACCATTTATTTTCTGAAACAAAATACAGGCCTATGTAGCACATCTTGTTAGTCTTTAAAGTGCTACATAGTCCTGTATTTTGTTTCAGCTACACCAAACTAACACGGCTACATTTCTATCACTATTCTACATTTATTTTCTAACTGTTTGGTAAATTGAGAAAAGACACTTCAGACAAAAATCCAAATGTTTTGTTTCAATTTTTCCCAGTCTTATTCTTTCCCCATTTAAAAAAAAATGAAAGGAAATACTGATTTTGAATGGTAAAACAGCATATTCTGATAGTTCTTGGAATTCTTAAGGCTGTGTCTAGACTGGCAAGTTTTTCCGCAAAATCATGTGATTTTGCGGAAAAACTTGCCAGCTGTCTACACTGGCCGCTTGAATTTCCGGAAAAGCGCTGACGATCTCATGTAAGATCATCAGTGATTTTCTGGAAATACTATGCTGCTCCCGTTTGGGCAAAAGTCTTTTTCCAAAAGACTTTTGTGCAAAAGGGCCAGTGTAAACAGCACAGCGAAAATGGCGATCAGGGCTTTTTTGCAGAAAACCGCATCTAGATTGGCCACGGACGCTTTTCCACAAGAAGTGCTTTTGCAGAAAAGCATCCTGCCAATCTAGACGTGCTTTTCCGAAAATGCTTTTAACAGAAAAGTTTTCCATTAAAAGCATTTTCGGAAAATCATGCCAGTGTAGACATAGCCTAAGTGTTTGGGAATGAGGTTAACTGAAATGGTTTGGGGAAAGCAAAACAGTTAAGTGTCACCAAAACTGTGTTTTTCACAGACAAAGAAAAAAAAGAGTTTGTGTAAAAAATGTCTCCCAGCTCTTGTTGCAAAGATAAATACTTTGCAGATGGTGAAGCTCTCTGTACTGGCAGCTACACAAGTACCTAAGGGTGTGTCTACACAGCAGTGTTATTTTGGAATATCTGACATTATTTCGAAATAACATCATGCACGTCTACACAGCAAACTGTTATTTCAAAATACTGTCGAGCTGGAGGACTTCTTACTCCAACTCCTGTAACCCTCATTTCATGAGGAGTAAGGGAAGTCAGGGGAAGAGTTCTCTTCTTTCCGCGTCTGCTGTGTAGACAGCGCCAAAAGCCGACTTTGGCTATTTTGACTTCAGCTACGCAATTGACATGGCTGAAGTTACATATCTTTGACCTTTGCCCTTCTGTGGAGATGTACCCTAAGATGGCTAGAAGTGCCTCACGTGAAGTATGCTCCAAGAGGGAAAAACACGTTTTTTTAATGCTAACAGTTTTGTCACTACTCTGCAAAGGTCATACAAGCTGCACAGATCCTGTCCTGGTAAACATTCCCCATCGTCCTCAAACTGTACTCCTTCTTCCTAAAACAATGCGCTTGTCCTGGTCGTTTTATGACATTTAGGAAGGCATTCAATAACGTGCTCAAGGACACATAACTGAGCAGGGACAAACACCGATAACACTGGAAAATGGCAAACTGAGTTTGATAGCTCCCCAGATAGCGACTCCTACCCTATCTTTAGGATATCCTACCCTATCTTTAGTAACAGAACAGTGTATACAGGATATACCCACTGGGTGCCTCCTTGGTAGACTCATCTGTAGCTGACATAGTTTTTCTTTTTACCTGCACATAGAGCAAGGAGGTGCTTTCAGTCAAGAAGTTTTATTATAAGGGTAGGAGGACAGAAGAAGAAAGGAACGCAGTGTCTGTGACACAAAATGGCTGCCTGATTCTGTGGACAACAGAGTCCTTAGAGATGTAGTGCTGTTGTTCATGCAAATGGTCACCATTCTTACCTAGTTCCACAAGCTGAGGGACAGTTTGCTCTGAATTGCTATGGGCATGTCTTTACAGAGCAGATGTCTGGGGAAGAATGGGTACAGGGGTGCAACATGAAACATATTTGTAGTGGCAAACATGCATAGGGAAGATATGGAAGAAAAAACTTTATGGAGGGGCAGGAAGATGTTGGCAGGGACATCTTTATCCAGACTCAGAATACACACTTGCATCTGACAAAGTGGGTCTTTGCACACAAAAGCTTATGCGCCAATAAATCTGTTAGTCTATGAGGTGCCACAGGATTACCCGTTGTTTATGCAGATTCAGACTAACATAGCTACCCCTCTGATCCAGTTGCATAGGGCATCTGAAATTTTGGGGCACCGCTAGGTCTTAATGTCCACCCTACCCAGCTCTTCCTATCCCTGATTTGTGGCCTGTTTGTGAGTGAACACAAAGGCTGTGATTTGCTTATCTTGGGAGGCAAGGACCAAAAGGGTCCTTCACAAACTGGCAGCATGTCTGTCTGATGAATGAGAGCTCACAGCCAAACCCCTCTGCAGAACGCCGGAAGGATGTTAAGTGAGCGCCGCTTTAGAGTCAAAACATGAGGGTATCTCGTGAATTAGGTTTTAGAATGCACCTCACGCTTTTATAGTCTACGTAACTGTTGTTTCCAGGACGTCTGAGGTATCCTGCTTGAGTCTGCGTGTGTGGAGAAATAAATGTGCATGTGTTTTTTTCTTTAAACATATGGAAGTGCTGCAAGTAAAGCAGCGTGCCGATCTGAGGTGGAACTGATAAAATGGGGTGTCCTATTTCTTCGGAAGCAGCAAATCTGTGGATTCTGCAAGTGTCCAGTGGGCCAGGGGCTGGGGACTCCAGGGAGAAGCTGAAAGGGCTGGAGTGTGCCTATTGCTTGCTTGGGGAGCGGGCGCAGGCCTGCACAGGGTTGGAGGGTGCTTGTTCTGCCTGTGGCAGGGAGCATCAGGGAGCTGACCCGGCAGGACCAGACAAGGCTGAGCAGAGCAAGCAGTTGAGTTAAAGTAGGCACAGTCAGCCATGTCTCAGGGCTAGTGCTGGCCAGGTCTAATTTACCTCACAGTAAAACTAAAGTACCTGGTCCTTGCTGCTGCATAACAGTTCCCCTGAGGTAACCAACTCACCCCATTTAGCAGTGCTGACGAGGCCTAAGAAAGGATTCGCCTCCAGAGGCTTGGGGTCAGGGCAGGGAAAGCGAGCAGGCTGCCATCTTCTGGAGGCCTCAGCTTGGTTGGCTCCAGTGCACATTCGCTGGCGTTGTCACTAAATCGCTGCAATTTAGCCAGAGACATGGGCTGTCTGGGGCAGGCCGGAGTGCAAGGATATCACTGCTGGGCTGAGTCAGGGTCCTTGCTTGGCCAGGAAATGCATTTGTGCCACCAGTTGAGATTTCATGGCAAAACTCTTGAAATTTGGCATTTTTCTTAAAGGCTTGGCTCCTGGAGTCCTGTGATAATCTCTAAGGGTACGTCTAGACTACATGCCTCTGTCGCCAGAGGCATGTAGATTAGGCTACCCGACACAGTAAAATGAAGCGGCGATTTAAATAATCGCCGCTTCATTTAAATTTACATGGCTGCCGCGCTGAGCCGACAAACAGCTGATCGGCTGTTTGTCGGCTCAGCGCGATAGTCTGGACGCTCCCCTGCTGACATCAAAGGTATTTGTCGACCACCCAGGTAAACCTCCTGGGATAAGGTTTACCTGGGTGGTCGACAAATACCTTTGATGTCGGCAGGGGAGCGTCCAGACTATCGCGCTGAGCCGACAAACAGCCGATCAGCTGTTTGTCGGCTCAGCGCGGCAGCCATGTAAATTTAAATGAAGCGGCGATTATTTAAATCGCCGCTTCATTTTACTGTGTCGGGTAGCCTAATCTACATGCCTCTGGCGACAGAGGCATGTAGTCTAGACGTACCCATAGACTCATAGACTTTAAGGTCAGAAGGGACCATTATGATCATCTAGTCCGACCCCCTGCGCAGTGCAGGCCACAGAAACTCACCCACCCCCTCCTAGAATAATCCTCTCACCTACCTCTCAGGTATTGAAGTCCTCAAATGATGGTTTAAAGACCCCAAGATGCAGAACATCCTCCAGCTGTGATCTGTGCCCCATGCTACAGAGGAAGGCAAAAAACCTCCAGGGCCTCAGCCAATCTACGCAGGAGGAAAATTCCTTCCCAACCTCAAATATGGCAATCAGCTGAACCCTGAGCATGTGGGCAAGACTCACCCATCTCATTGTTTTTAAAAAAGCCTCCAGTCCTCAAAGGAGGCAGTAAAATGTGAATCCTAATGATTCAAAAGCCAGAAGGCAAAAGCACAGAAATCCCAAATACAAGTGATTTTTTTAAACCCGATTCATTTTAAGCCAAGCTCCTGATTTTGTGGGCATGTCTTATAATGTGTAGGCACTCGGTTATCCTGTTAAGGCTTGGAATGGCTGCGGTGTGTGTCTAGACTACACCTTTCCAAAAAAACGTCACCTGCATCCACACTGCAATCGCATTCTTTCAAAAGAAAATCAAAAGAACAGAGGGGTTTTTCTGACATTGGAAAACCTCCTTCTATGAGGAGAGCGCTTTCACAAAAAGGCGTGTGTGGACGTAGAAGAGGGAGTTTTTTTGAAAGAAGAGGGAAGTAGAAAAAGTAGAGGTGCCCTGGTGGCCATTCTGTCCATAGCAATCACTGCTTATATGCAAGAGAGCATCGGGCAGTCTGGACGCTCTCTTTTGAAAAAGCAGATCGCGTTTTCGATGAGCTTTTGCAGCATGGACGCTCTCTTTCGAAAGAAGCCTGCAGTCTGGACGTACCTGGTTTGCCACGTGGGAAGAGGGCCCAGTGATTGTGTCAGGGTATGATCCCCATGACCCACCTCAGCCAGAGACTCGCACCTCACCCCAGGAAAGCCGTTGGGCGAGTCTTCATGAGACCACAGTAGCACAGTATTCATGTTACCTTCTCGTATGTCCCCGTCTCCTGTGCTCAGAGCAGGGCACCCTTGCAACTCACCAGCCCTCCCCTGCGTGTGCATGGACCAGGCAGGACAGTGTTTCAGTGCGAGGAGCATGCCTGCTTGAGGAGTACACAGGTCAGGCACACTTCGTCCAGCAGCCGCGTCCCTTGCGCTAGACAAGAGCTAGACCTGAGCTGTAGCCAAGAGCTCCTTCAGGGCGGTTGCTGGGCGCACACACAAACAGCAGCTCCGCCCTGATGAGATGACTGGGGAATGGACGGCTGGCAGCACAAGGGCACCGTGCGGGCATGATACTCGCATGGGGGCTGGTTGGGCTGAAAAAGGCCATGAGGTGTTCTTGGTGCCTCCCCTTCTTCAGCCATCATAGAGCAAGCTCCTCTGGGGGGTCACCTGTTTTAATCCACGGAGACACTGGCTCAGTGCGGCCGGCCTCGCCATAAGAACCGAGGGAAGATAGACACTCCTGGTTGTCTCCGCTGTTTTGGAAAAGGCCCTGACTTCACAAACATTCCCTCACCAAAAGGAACAAAACCAGCTTGTGCAGCCACTGCTCCTTGTGCCTGAGCCTTCACCCCGGCTAGCCGATATGCAAATCCCACCGCACCCAGCTGGGCTGGAGACTTGCAGTTGGCAATCTCTCTGTACCAGTTTTGGTGAGAGCCAGACGTCTACGTGACTGCAGTTTGACTAAGCAGAAAGGAATTAGCGGAGGCTCTTTGTTCTCGCTGTACAGCCAAAACATGAACGTGCTGGGCTAACAAAAGCCAGCTCTTTGCATAAAGGAAATAAGGGACCTGGGAGGTTAATGAGTGACATAATCAGCTTGCTGGAAAGTGCATAGCAGAGAAGTATGAAAACAATGTGCAACCGAGAGAATGTGTTACCCACCGAGAGCTGTGCTCACCTGGAGGAACAAGGATTCCCCCGTGCACTGACTCAACAAAGCTTAGCAGGACTGGGATGTTATGGACAAAGCTGGGCAAAACTGTCAGGGGCTCTTCAGAGAGGATTTAATTGCACTAAGACTGAATGACAGTAGGAATGGTTTGAATTGCACCAGGAATGCCATGTCTCACAACCAGGGTGATGGTGTCCAGGATAGACAGAGCACAACCAGCAGGAGGGTCACATGGTTAAAACACAGGGTGAGAGACGGACCTGGCTTCTGTTCCTATGGATTTTATATCCCTCTCTCTTGCTTTCTTCCTGCCTCAGTTGCCCCATCATTTTCCAGATGATAATTAAGCTACCCACCTCACTGAGTGATTCATTCGACTGTCTTTACCCCAATGCTGGTCATTATGGGGCAGATTTTGAAACATGCTCAGCATGGTGCACACTGAGCCCGTTAGGAAATCGATCTGCCAGTGTCACAATGGGAGCTGTGGGGGTGGGCACTTGACAACCTGGCCCTTATTTAGGGCTTAACTGGGGGCTGAGCTCTTTGGAAAACCCAGCTCTGATCCTGGGCGCACTGAAAATCTGGCTACATATTCCACCGACCAAAATGCCCTCCCGCAGTTTCAACTGAATGCCAGGTTGTTCTTCAGCGTCTGCCCTGTGGTCGTGGGCACGGCTATTTGATGGCATTCATAGCTGCCTTCTTTCACCCCAGAGGGGCTGCATTTCAGCACAGGTGCAGTGAAACCTGCTATATCTATGGTTTGCATGGGGCTTCATGCTCCACCAGGCGTGCAATTACACACCACCTGCAGCATGGGGCGAGATTTACAGACAGTACAAAGATCCCTGCTCTGCTGAACTCGCAGGATGGCAGGTGCTGGAGAAACACGGGCACCTGGCCTCTGAGAGATCAGATGAGCCACCGAAACAGTTACTGTCTCGGTAAGTTGGCATTTTCCAAGATGGGCCACATTTTTTGAACTCACCATTAGTCACTAAAACTGGAGTAAGTTCAGTCTGAGGAACAGGCAGATGTTTAGGGTCTGTTCTCCCAGGCTCGTGTCTCACAAGGGCAGCTGTTTTCAAACGAAGGGTCGTGACTCAGCCCCGGGTCACACAATGTCAGCCCCTGGGTCATTCTGCTGTCAGCGGACTGGTGACCAGTGAGGGAGCTAAGGCAGGTTTCCTGCCTGGCCCAGCCCTGTGGCTCTCTAAGCAGCCAGCAGTCAGTCTGGCTCCGAGGCAGCGGGTCACGGGGCTCCATGCACTGCCACCACCCTAAGCACCAACTCTGCACTCCCATTGGCCAATTCCCGGCAAATGGGAGCGGGGGAGGGGGGTGTGGCTGTGCCTGTGGATGAGAGCAGTGGGCGGAGCTCTTTGTGGGCCTCTACTGAGGAGCCAGACCTGCTGCTGGCTGCCTCTGGGGCACGGCAGGTTCCGTGGTGCCAAGCAAGGTATCCATCCCCTGGCCCAGACCAGAGCCCCCTCCTGCACCTCAGACCCCTCATTCCCGGCCCCTCCCAGAGCCTGGCCAAAAGATACAACTATGTTGTGTAACGAGCATCAACCAGGGTATGTCTACACTACCACGAGGAGTAACGGAAGTTCAGAATAGGAAGCCTAATCCGAGCTACCTAGTTCATGCCGTGTGTAGCCGCGGGCACGGAGTCCGAACTGGCGGACATTTAAAAATGGCGGCGCCCAGCAACATGCAAATGAAGCCCGGGAAATTCAAATCCCGGGCTTCATTTGCAACTCCGGTTGCCTACATTAACCACCCTAGTTCGAACTAGGGTGGTAGTGTAGACATATCCACACTTTCTTCAACTGGGTAACGAGAAAATAATTTGAAAACCCCAGACAGGGGATAAATCTTCCTAATGGCTCCTAGCTCCTCGAGTGATGGGAGTGTTTGAAATTAGACATGTAATAGGATATGTCTACACTGCCACCCTAGTTCGAACTAGGGTGGCAGTGTAGACATATCCATAGAGATGTAGCCATGTTAGTCTGGTCTAGCTGAAATGAAAGACAGGACTATGCAGCACTTGAAAGACTAACAAGATGGTTTATTAGGTGATGAGCTTTTGTGGGCCAGACCCACTTCCTCAGATTAAATTGTGGAAGAGAATTGGCACGACCATATATACCAAAGGGATACAATCAAAAAGGACAAATCGAATACCAACCCTGGAAATTTCCCTTGCAACAAACCCCGTTGCCAGCTTTGTCCACATATTTACTCTGCTGTCACCATCATTGGACCTAACCAATTCAGTTATAAGATCACAAACACATAGTCCTGCTCATCCAGAAATATAATTTATGCCATCATGTGCCGACAGTGTCCGTCTGCTATGTACATTGGACAAACGTCTCAGACACTTTGCCAAAGAATCAATGAACACAAAACAGATATTAGACAGTTCCACAAAGAAAAAAGTTTCTTGCCATTTCAACCAGAAAGGGCATTGTCTCAGCGACTTGACTACCTGCATCCTGCTTCAAAGACATTTTAACACAAGACTTCAAAGAGAAACCTCTGAACTGTCATTCATGCTTAAATTTGACACTTTACGTCGAGGTCTCAACAAAGATGCTAATTATCTTACCCATTACAAAGATAGCTTCCCCAATTATCACCTCTAATATAATTAGCTCACAGACATTAACCTCCCCCCCTCATCCCTCCGCTATTCTGAAATTTGATTTGTCCTTTTTATATGCGTTCACTTTTTTTGATTGTATCTCTTTGGTATATATGGTCATGCCAATTTTCTTCCACAATTTGATCTGAGGAAGTGGGTCTGGCCCACAAAAGCTCATCACCTAATAAACCATCTTGTTAGTCTTTAAAGTGCTACATCGTCCTGTTTTTTGTTTGAAATTAGACAGGTAGAATCACAGGATCCTATAATCCGAGGGCTAGAAGAGACCTCAGAAGTCGTTGATTCCAGGCCCCTGCCCAAGGCAGGACCAATCCCAACTCAATCAACCCAGCCAGGGCTTTGTGAAGCCGGGACTTAAATACCTCTAGGGATGGAGATTCTACCCCCTTCCCTAGGGAACCCATCCCAGTGCTTCCCTACCCTCCTCAGTAAATAGATTTTCCTAATATCCAACCTAGACCTCCCCCACTGCAACGTGAGCCCATTGCTCCTTGTTCTGCCATCTGTCACTACTGAGAACAGCCTCTCTCCATCCTCTTTGGAACCTCCCTTCAGGAAGTCGAAGGCTACTCTCAAATCCCCCCTCACTCTGCTCTTCTGCAAACTAAATAAGCCCAAATCCCTCAGCCTCTTCTCCTAGGTCATGTGCTCCAGCCCCCATTTTGGTCGCCCTCCGCTGGACCCTCGCCAATGCGTCCACATCCTTTCCATAGTGGGGGGGCCAGGACTGGATGCAATACTCCAGATGTGGCCTCCCCAGAGCCAAATCAAGGGGAATACCAAGGTCAGTAGAGGAGACAGAGGGTATGTCTACACTACCCCGCTAGTTCGAACTAGCGGGGTAATGTATGCATACTGCACTTGCTAATGAAGCCCGGGATTTGAATTTCCCGGGCTTCATTAGCATAAGCGGGGAGCCGCCATTTTTAAATCCCCACTGGTTCGAACCCCGTGCAGCGCGGCTACACGGGGCTCGAACTAGGTAGTTCGGACTAGGTGCCTATTCCGAACTACCGTTACTCCTCGTGAAACGTGGTGTATCGGTAGTTCGGAATAGGCACCCTAGTCCGAACTACCTAGTTCGAGCCCCGTGTAGCCGCGCTGTACGGGGTTCGAAGCAGCGGGGATTTAAAAATGGCGGCTCCCCGCTTATGCTAATGAAGCCCGGGAAATTCAAATCCCGGGCTTCATTAGCAAGTGCGGTATGCCTACATTACCCCGCTAGTTCGAACTAGGAGGGTAGTGTAGACATACCCAGAGAGATCAATCGCCTTTCCTGAGGAAAGCGGGCAGGGGTAGCCCCTGACCTTTGAATCCAATTTCACGTGGCTATGCCCCTGTAACCTACGCACCTGCTGGGTGTGACTGTCTCATCTCGTGCCACTGAGACCACGTACAGAGAGAACAGTGAGCCTGCCCTGCAGCCTTAGCTACCCGCCTGCTGGCTTCTAGCTCATGCGGTGGAGGCTCATGCCCCAGAGATGCCAGGTTTGGTTGCCCCGTCGCTGTTCCGCCACGTCAAGGGAATGGAAGAGCAGTCTCTCTAGCTGTCCAATGGCCCATTCACAGTCCCGGAGGCAGTAGTTTGTCATGCTCATTGCAAAGCGCTGTCGCTCCCGCTCCACCCTGGGCCTGTGTTACAAAACAAAAATCTGCCAATGAATGTTTGCTTCCAAAGCGCCTCTTCCCTTTGCACAAGTAGCTTCTAGAGGCCTGTCCCTGCAAAGGGCCCTGGTGACTTTGCAAAGCCAGACACCCGGGCGAGGGGGCAGGAAGTATTTTATGTGCCTCATGTTCCAGACTGCACAGCCTTTATGGGAGAGGGTCACGTGACTTTGTGTGGGGCGAATCCGCTCCCCGTGCGGCATCTCTTTGTCTGTCTGTAGCAGCCCCACTGTTGCACTCTACCCCCGGAGACAAGCGAGGATAATGCCTGGCATGAATGCAGATCTTTCCCTCTTCAAAGCCCGGGGCCTGGCTGGTCCCCACGAACCCCCAGCCAGGTGGGTGAGTAAATGTTGGCCCCGTTACAAGTGGAGAGAAAGCAGGAAGAGGGCAGGTGACTTGCCCAAGCCCACGCAGCGACTGGTGGCAGAGTCTGAACAGGCACCTGGGAGCTGTCGCTGCTCTCCCACCCGGAGCGCTGAACAACCCCCAGCGCTGCCTCCCAGCGGTGGCTCCGCGACCCCGGCATTGCAGAATCCCAGCAGCAAACCTGCTGGCCAAGGCAGCCCTGTCAGCCCTGCCCTGCCTGCCCAGGCTCTCACAGCACGGATGGGCCCGCGTCACGACAGGCCTGCCCCAGGGAAGTGCCCTCGTCCTCCTGACCAAGGGCAAAGAGGAGACGCCGCGAGGCTAACAGACCAAGCTAGTGTGAGTACGACCTTTGACTCCACTCAGGTCTCACTGCAAGGAGGTAGCACAATCAGGGTCCCAGTGTGTCACGTCCATTGGGGCCCCGCCCACCCCAATTCCTTATGCACCCAGACGTTAGGGCAGGAGGGGGCTGAGCGCGGCACCCTGGGACAATCGTCGCTCTTGTCAGGACTGGAATCCAGCTCGGCACGCCCAGGCCTGTCCCCCAGGCCATCTCCTCCCTGGCGCCGGGTCCTGCTGGGCTTACTGCCATGTATTGCACATGCCCTGGGTTTGCTGTGTCCAGGGCACTCCAACGGGAATGGGAGCTGGGCCCTCCAGGTCCGCCAGCTGCCAGTGCCCCAGGATGCCCCGGGCCAAGGGGATTGCCACATCAAACTGGGCTTCAGCTCCCTGAGTCAGAGTCGGGGGGGGGGGGTCCTTCCAGGGTGAGAGACAGAAGCAGCCAGCCAGACACTGGTGCTTGGCGTAGGGAGGCGCGGAGAACGGCAGCGGCAGAGAAGGAAGCTCGGGAGGGTAAAGATCAGTCCCTGGGGGGAGCCAGGAGGGCAGGAGTCCAGCGGGAGATTCAGAGCTCTGGATCCATGTGATCCCGCAGAGCCATTGCCTGTGCCCTGGAACGCAGTCACACGTTGTTCCTCCAACAATGCGCCCGGCGCAGATACCGATCGGCACGCTGTACACCCTGCTCCGGCCAGGCATGGGTGGGAATGGGAGCCACCGGGAAGGGCTGCAGTGTGCGAGCTGCGCCTGAAAATGGGCGAATTCCACCATTATCTGTGATGGGAAATTACTGGGACCGAGCCAAGGAGGGCAAAGTGCAACCCCAGGGCCTCGCCCAGCTCTCCTCGGCCTGGCTTCCAGCCTCCCGCCTGACACGGTTCAGTTCAGCCTAGATCAGCGCCTCCGCCGCCCTTCGCTCGCCCCACTTCTCCCCCTCAGGTTAGCTGAGCCGGCCGTTGGCTGGCCTGGAATCAGTCCCCCAGGAAGGCCGTTCAGGTGAGTTACAGAGAGCACATGGCTGCAGCTGGACATAAGTTGCCATTTTTTGAACCGAGGGCGGCTAACCCCTGCACCAGCTGAGCAAGGAATGCGGCAGCTTCTCCGTCCCTTGGAGTCTTCTCACGGAGGGGGGCCTCGTTCGGGGAGACGCGTTCCAGCTCCACCACCAGGTGCGAAACCCCCAGGGTGCCCTAATGGGCTGGGGGCAGAATTCCCTCTCATGACCTGGCCCTGGTTCTCTTGCCTCAGTTGCATCCCCCTGCCCTGGGCTGGCTGGATTTTAACTAGCCCATGCAGCTAGCCCCTCCGCTGGGGGCGCCCTGTTTGCACTGCACAGCTGCGGGGCTGCTTCCGCAGCACTTCAGGAGCCTTTCCAGGGACGGAGCTCAATGACCCCTTCTCGGCTGGCTGCGGGAGGTGTTACGAGCAGCTGTAATAGACCCCAGGGCAGTGCCGCATTCAGAGCTAGCTAGCACAGACCCCCCCCCCCCCCCCCCGCTTGCTCTGAGCCATGAAGCTAAGTCACGTGGCTGTGGTGGAGGAAGGGCCAAAGAGGCAAGTCACGGTGTGCAGCAAACACCTGTGCTGAGGCTGCCTCTCCAGGCTAGGGTGAAGCCCCTGGAGGAGGAGGGGAGGTGGGAGATGCTTGCCTGGCCACTGACTGTGCTGACTCTGCAGTGTTCTCCTGCCTCCAGGGCTGTCGCTCAGGTACCTTGTGCCTACAGTGCAGCCGTTTAACAACCTAGCAGTAAGTCAGGAAATAAACCCCGTCTATTCTGGCATTGCAGACAAACTGCAGGCCCGCGCCGGATGCCTGCACAAGCCCAGGGTTGCGTAGAGACCTGGCCCCACTTTTGACCTGTGCATTGCACTCATGGTTTCATTGATGGACTGATCAGTTCGGTAGGGTCAGCTGTTCCCCACGCAGAGTGCAGGGGGCAGGTGCTATTAGCATACGGAGCATTGACAGTGAGGGTCCCTGGCGTCCCCCACATCAGTTTGATACTGGGTGGATACGCACACGTGCTCTGATCTCACCTACACTGACGTAGATCTGGAGTCATTCCACTGGCATCCGTGGCGTCGCCTTCGGGAAATGGGTCTGCAATCTGGCCCCCAGCGTGTGAGACTTGCTGTGGCAGGCTGCGGTTTGGAGAAACCGACTCAGAGGGCAGCAAGCTGGCAGCGGGCCAAGAATGCTTCCTTCTGGCACCTTTGTAGGAGGTGCAAATGCAGAGAATCGCAACATTGAAGGTTTCCCCCGGGCCAGTGATTAGTAATCTCATGCCTATATATAGCGCCTGCTTCATTTGCCTGCGATGAACAAACCGAGAGGCATGCGAGCTATTGCTCCCGTCACCTTCGCAGCTCTCTCGATTCCAAGTTGAAAGGCAGTTTCTTTGCTGCTTTATCGGAGCAATGTAAGGCTGGCGGGCGGAGGGTGGGTCGGTGCCATTTGACATCCTGCTTTCCCGCCCTCCCAGGAGAGCGCCCCCTGTGGGAAGGGGATGCACATCACAGCCCGCCCTGGCCGGGGCAACGCAAACCAAGCCTTTGTTCCGGTAACCCTGACTAGCAGAAGGCCCAATCAGCCCCTAGCCCACAAACTGCCCCAGGCGTGGCAATGGCATGCAAGGAGGGCAGAACATGTGTTGGGAGGGGGACGTCTAGTTCAGATCCCCGGATCTGGACCAATGAGTGTTTTGACTCTGGTTCAGACTGAGCCTCTTTTGATTCTAGCACAGCTGAGGAAAAATCTCTGGGAGCAGCCTGAAGCGCCCTCCAGAAGAACAACATGCCAAGGGCTAGCACCGTCCGGTCTGCCCTGCCCAGTAGCTTGATTCAGCCTCAAACCCAGATCCAACCTAACTCTACACTCAGCCCAGCAAGCCAAGGGCAGCGACCATGGGCCATTTGATTGCTAAGGGCCCGTGACAAGAGCTGTGGAGGCATTTGTCACCTCTGTGCCCCTGCTGCTGTCTCTGGCCGCGACGATGGCAGTTCGCCCCAAGTGCCGTTCCTGGCATGTGGGTGACGTCCTGCCCCGGTCCGGTCAAGTCTGTGTTTTAACAGCACACACAGTAAGCCCAGGTGACAGCCTTTTAAGGCATGGTCAGAGAGACCAAAACAGTGGCGGTGATTGGCTGGTGGTGAGTCACCCCTGAAGTATGTGGCTGGCTTCTGCCTCCCTGCACACCTTAATGGCATCATTAACACCTGCGCCAGTGAGAAGAGGCGCTCGGGTGGAATGAATGAGGTGCTTAGGAGCACTGCTCTTTTCTGCCCCTAAAAGGGAATAGCCGGCAGGAGCTGCTTGTACAAAATCCCAAGCTGGCTCAGAGAGTAAAATACGTCACTTGGGCTTGCCAGGAGGGTTTTCCAGGCCACATTACCAAACCAGGGCAGCAGATGGGATGAAGGGCAAAGCTAGGCCAGATTGCTCAAGGCCCAGGCCACCCCTCTTGGGTAAGAATAAACCTGCCCTGCCCTCAGTAGGAGCGGAGCCCCAGACTCGGTTTGAGGTGCCACCAAGTTTGAACTCAGTGAGCATTTTGTGCCATTTCTTTTTACATTTGTGCTGCCCTGGGAGACTCTGGACAGCAGGCGAAATCGAGGAGTGCAACAGGGGGAACAACAGTCCCTGGCCTCCCAGGCCAGTTGAACTCAGGAAGCCCCGGAAAGCCTGTATTTAGTAGGAGATTCTTAATCCTGGTTTGGACAATGCAAAGGTTCAAAGCATCCCATCATGCAGAGATGTAGCAAGATGGGCCCCGGGCTTCACCCTTCCCGAGGAATCAACAGTAAGAACCATTTCAAGCCAGAAGCTGCTGTTTAGGCTGGCAGCTGTTGTCACAGACCTATGCTGTCGGGCTGATGCTGCAAACACCTCTGGGTATATTTAAAGTTTCCAACTCTCCAGGATTGACCTGGAGCCTCCGAGAATTACAGATTCATCTCTAATTAAAGGTTGTGTCGTGTGATGAAACGTCCAGGAGTATGTCCAGCCAAGGCTAGCCATGCGAGGTGTGTTTGTGACCAGGGTGTAGTTCCAGCGAGATGGCTGGGTGATGGGTGTGATAGGATAGATCAAATCCTCAATGCCTTACTCAGAGCTCCCTTGGGCAAAATTCCTGTTGCTTTCAGTGGGTGTTGGGTTGGGTGAGGAATGAATACAATCTGAGCAAGGTCCTCTGGGATTTGGCCTGCTGACAGACTTCCCTGGGGGCTACCCAGGGTAGCAGCTTTCACCCCCCAGAGTAAGTAGCCGAGGATTAAGACCAACTGTAATTATTTTATTTCATTTCCAAACCCTGGTTCCGCTCCGTATTTTAAACCTTGTGCCAAGCAGACACTAGAGTGATCACAGAACGTCCCTTCGCCAGCTGGTCAGCCAGCTCTCCAGCGTGCTGGGGGCACTGGGGCCTCGGCTGCCATTACTCACAGAGCAACAGCTCTTCGTCCAGCCAGCACATACATGTCCGTCAGTCGCCGTGGCATCAACGCCTTTCACTTAAAAATAAAAGCCCTTTCTCAAATGATGCCAGTATCTCTGGAGCAGGCAGCTCAGCTTAAGGTGTGCTATCCAGCTATGCAAAATGTATAGCTGCATTCGTTGTACCTTACGCCAACCCGCTGCAGTGTTTACACTGTGGGAGGCTGCTCCCATCAGTTTCCCTTATTCCTCACAGAATGAAAATGCCAGCAGAGCCTGCCCTCAGGATTCGATTTGGGGGTCTACATCAGACCCACTAAATCAACCTCCAGAGGGTCGATCTTCTCCATAGTGTAGACAAACCCAGTTGGTAAGCTGGCCTCTTCAATGCAAATTGCCACTTTGCTTCATCATCTCAAGAGGCTCTTATTCTGATTCAGTGAAAACAGACGCAGGGGAGCATGTGTAGGTGCAAGACTAGGCCTTTAACAAGGTTCAAAAAAGAGCTAGATAGATTCACGAAGGTTAGGTCCAGCAATGGCTATGAGCCAGGCTAGGTAGGAGTGGTGTCCCCAGCCTCTGTTTGCCAGAGGCTGGGAATGGGTGACCGGGGAGAGATCACTGGAAGATTCCTTGGTCTGTTCCCTCCCTCTGGGGCATCTGGCATTGGCCATTGTGGGCAGACAGGACACTGGGCTGGATGGACCGTTGGGCTGATCCACTATGGCCGTTCTCGTGATCTTATGTCTTGCAAGGGGACTAACAGCGATTTGGCACAGGTGGCTTGGTCTATCGGCGTATCTCGCTTGTTGAATTCTTGGGCCCTGTTGGTCAGTATCATGGGGTGTGTGGCTGCAGTCTCTCAGTCTGTGCCAGTCTTTAGGGTGGGCCATCTGCAGCTTGCCTGGGAGAGGCTAGTGAAGAAAAGAATTAAATCGATTGCACAGAACTGTTTTGCAACCGCTTTAGGTGCTGAGCTCCTTCAGCTGCGACCTTCTGCCGCGTTAGTCATGAGGCTTTGGGCACCCAGGAAAACTCCCAGAGCTAGAAAGCATGAGAAATGTGGGCATGAGCCCTCTGGAAATCCCTCCTGGAAAGCGCCTCGCTCACACAAAGTATGTTCCTGTTGAAACACGCCAGCCAGGGAGCAGAGGAATCCCCAGGGAGGTGGCCAGTCCCACCTCACGAACACACCCAAATGGAAAGCCATCTGGGAATCCCCCAAGGCGAGACACTGTTGGACCCGCTGCTGCCGTGTTGGGCTGCTCATGCTGGAAAGTCCATCTTGAGGCTCAGGTGAGGGGGGCGGGGGCCGACGTGCGCTGGCAGGAGCTGGGGGGAGCACGCGGATGGAGGGATTTCTCATTCCCCAGCAGCGCCCCAGCCAGCGGAAGGGCCAGCCCCTGACTCTGGAGCCGAGAGAGAAGAGTCCAAGACGCAGATTCAGGGGCTGGTTAGAAGTCACCCCAGCACAGGTAGCGCGTCGGCTGGCTCCAAAAACTGGACACAGTGAGAGGGAGCGTGGATGGGTGGCCAGGAGGGGAGATGAGGCATTTAAATGGGTGGGCAAACTTTTCGGCTTGAGGGCCAAACTGGGGTTCAGAAATTGTTTGGTGGGCTGGGTAGGAAGGGAGAAGGGAGGCTGTGCTTCCCCAAACAGCCAGGCGTAGTCTAGGCCGTAGCCAACCCCCATCCCCCGCCACTTCCCACCCATCTCCCTGGCACCCCACCTGCCCCTCACCGTGCCATCTTGAGCACTGAGATTAGCACTGATGGCCCTATGGCCACACCACTCGGCCAAAGTTGCAGCTGCACTGCCTGAGCACTGGGGCTAGGCCCTGGCTGCCCCGCCCAGACACGGAAGGAGATGGGGGGAGGAGACGGGGAGGGGGTCGCGGCTGGCCGGGACCCAGACAGAAGGGTCCAGCCAGCCAGACCTGGTGCACAGGCCATAGTTTACCCGCCCTCCCGCCACATTTAAAGGAGTCCAGGGCCAGAGTAGATGTGAAACTCTGAAAATAACTCTATTTGGCTTCCGTCCCTGTGCAAACCCACCGTGCATTCACACTCATCTATGTGCCCACACGCCCTTCCACAAGCACACGTGCTGAAACTCATGCACGCCCTGAGATGCTCTGACATGCCCCTGCCTACACATCCCCCCAGGTGCAGCCATGTGTTCATGTGCGCACCCCTCCACTCACTCACCTGCGCACGAGGTGTCTCAGAGGCCGGGCCGTTGTTCTCATCGCCATGGGAACTCAGTGCTGTCTTCTCCAGTGACTGTCTCAGTGGCCTCACTGAGCTGCAGGGGCCTGGGACGAGGGCCCCGGCCTGAGCCACTGCCAGTCTCAGCCCAACACGCAGGTGTCAAGTGGAAAGGGGCTTCCTGGAGATGCCTGCTCCCAGAGCACTCGCACTGGGACCCGGGTCTCGTGCGCTCCCCGAGCCAGCGGGCGCCCGGGCTGGGCCTAGCAACTCCCTGGGCAATTTATTCCAGTGTCTGACCACCCTGACAGGTAGGAACTTTTTCCTGATGTCCAACCTAAACCTCCCCTGCTGCAGTTTAAGCCCATTGCTTCTTGTTCTATCCTCAGAGACCCAGGGGAACAAGTTTTCTCCCTCCTCCTTATGCCACCCTTTTAGATACCTGAAAACGGCTCTCATGTCCCCCTGTGACGGCGTGTTGGGGGTCCCCCGTCTCCTGCACCCCGAAAGGGCACAAACAGACTCCACCAGCCAGTGGAATTGAGGGTGGTTTATTGCTTCTCCACGATACAGCACAGCACAGATGGAATCTGGTTACAGGAACTGGGAGCTAAGAGGCCTCAGTGCCCCCTTGAGATGGGGGGATCCCAGCCCCCTCCCCAGTTCCTTCTTCCCTGCTTTCCCGACAGGAACTAACTCCCCCTCTCCAAGCCCTGCCCCCAGCCAGGGCAGCATCCACCTCCCTTTGTTTCTCCCCATGGGGGGTTGGCTGGTTCAACCGGTATGGAGTCACCTTTGCATAATAAGGTTTTCCCTGCTGGGTCTTGCTCCAGACAGCAGAGGTCACCACAGCCCAGCAAGTACCCCCACTACGTCACCCCCCCCCCCCTCAATCTTCTCTTTTCCAAACCAAACAAACCCAATTCTTTCAGCCTTCCCTCATAGGCCATGTTCTCGAGACCTTTCATCATTCTCGTTGCTCGTCTCTGGACCCTCTCCAATTTCTCCACATCTTTCTGTGGAGGAATTTCCATCAACTACTCACTTAGTCGATGGGGACCTAACCCCACTGTAGCTCTGCCTTTTAAATGTATTAAGAGTCGCCAGGCAGAGGCGTAGCATGGGGACCGGGCATGAGCTGGAATCAGCTACGCCTCTGCCTCCCCTTCCCCCCCAGCCCCCAGGAGAGAACTGGTTTTTAGCCCCCAGGACCTGATCCCACCTCCCCACTGCCTCTCTCTGATAGAGACAGCAAGGAGGAGGGAAGAGAATAGTTGAGGCACCACTCGACTACCTGATAGGCCTAGGCTTAGTCGCTTAGTCCCGCTTCCATCCCTAATTTGATCCTGCTCCTGGTGCAGATAACAGCACTTGGCTGTAGCCACGGATCACGTGAAGCTTTGGCACCAGCCGAACAATCACTGGAGCGACACTGTTATCACCTTCCTTTGATTGCAAGGAAGTCACGGCCCAGAGACCTGAACTGGGGTGTCCACGTGAGCCCAGGCCTCTGCGGTTCCCACCAGACCATGTGTCTGATGGGCCGGCTGGGCTGGGCTGGGCTGGGCTGGCTGAGCTGCGGCCCAGCGTGCTGGGTGTTGAGCGTTACTGCACTAATCCAGATGGACCCCCTGGAGCTCGTGGGACACAGGTTAATGCGGAGGTGGAAGTGCTGTGGGAACTGCCTGGACCCCAGGGGCCAGACACACATTCCGCAGGCTGGGCCAGGGAGGCCTTAGCGGGGCCAGCCTGGCGCTCTGGCTCACCTGCTCTCCCTACTCAGCACGTGTCCTTCCATTCAAGAAACGTCTCCTTTCCCTGGCCTGCTCTCCCAGGTGTCTGCCGGCTCCCAGGCCGTCCATGAGCCTGGGCGCGGTGGCCGGCGTGAGCAGGGCTGGCTAAGGCTGTGCACACCACTTGTCTGTGCCACCGACAGGCAGGGACGGGAAAGCCAGTCACCTTCGGCAAGCAGCACGCCCCGCGCAGAGCTGCCCTGCAAGTGCCAGCAGGATTCGGTCCGCGTGGGGCAGGGCTCTGGAAATGCACGGTGACGAGGGCACCGCACGCATGTCCTGTGCTCTGCAGACACGAGGGGCCGTGACAAGGTGGCCCAACCCCCCCGCCCGGGGCTGCCAGGGTTAAGCCCGGTTACCAGGCTGAGAAGGCCCTGCCCCCACCACCCTGCTGGGCCTACCCCTGATGGAGGCCAGGTATAAAGGCCGGTGGAGCAGCACAGTCTGGGCTGATGGCCGCCAGATATGAAGGTGCTGTGGGAGCCCCTGAGGAGGAGCTAGTGGTGGCCTGGGTCCCCCTACCACAGCCCCATCAATGCCATGTGGGGAGCTACAAGGGTTGTTACTGACTCTGGCCACTAGGCGCTACTGTCCTGAGCGGAGGGAGGGTTGTTACTGATTTGGGTCACTAGGCCTAACTGCTGCACAAAGACGGGATGTAATTACAGCCCCTGGGCCATTGAGACTGATACACCCTTGAGCACATTCTGAGGGGGCCTCAGAGGTCTGGGACTGCCTCTTGCAGGGCTCGGGCTTGCTTGCCCCGTGACAGGGCTTTACAGAGTGGCTGTGTCTAGACTGGCCAGTTTTTCCGGAAAATCATCCACTTTTCCGGAAAAACTTGCCAGCTGTCTACACTGGCCACTTGAATTTCCGCAAAAGCACTGTCGATCTCATGTAAGAAATCAGTGCTTCTGCGGAAATACTGTGCTGCTCCCGTTCAGGCAAAAGTCCTTTTGCGCAAAACTTTTGCACAAAAGGGCCAGTGTAGACAGCTCAGATTTGTTTTCTGCAAAAAAGCCCCGATCACGAAAATGGCGATAGGGCCATTTTTCTGGAAAAGCGCGTCTAGATTGGCACGGACGCTATTCCGCAAAAAGTGCTTTTGTGGAAAAGCGTCCGTGCCAATCTAGATGCTCTGTTCCGAAAATGCTTTTAACAGAAAACTTTTCCGTTAAAAGCATTTCCGGAAAATCATGCCAGTCTAGACGCAGCCAGTGAGTAAGTGCAACACACACAAGGGGATTGTAAAAGCATCTGCCTGTGCCAGGGAGTTGTTGACGCCGGGTGGGGTCAGCTACTCTCCTGCAACCAGAGGAAGGGACCGGCCTTAAGGTCACCTTCCACCGCTAGGCCTCCCTTTAAGGTGGAGGCCAGGTGGCCAGGGTCGGACAGAGAGCCAGGGACCCAGGCAAGGTGGGCAAGTGAACTGGAGTGAAGAGGAGAGAGAAGGAAATGCTCCTCATGGCTCCCCATGCGAGTGGTGGAAGGTGACCTCAAGGCTGCAAGATGGCGTCTGCCAGCAGACAGCTCAGAGACCTCGGCTGACACTGGACATGGCTCGACACTGGCAAGGAACGAGCTGTGGCGCCTGCTGCCAGAGGAACCTACCCCCGGGTCAGGAGTGGCTGAGCCCCGGGCTGTGGGGCCTGGTGGGGGTTCAAAGGTTTGCATGCTGAAGGGATGGCACTCGGTGTCCCTGGATGTTACTGGCTTTGCAAAGTGAGGGGGAGGGAATTTGCTGTTGCAGGGAACAGCACAGCCTGGTGCCCGGGTGAGCAGGAGACCCAGCTCGCATGGCACAGCCGGTTCTGGCCCGTGGGAGGACAAAGGGCTGCGACAGAGGCCCCTGGTGACCTGCCAAAGTCCAAAATTCAGACTCTCAGCCCAGCTGCTGCCCAGCCCTGGAGGCACCGACAGGTCGCCCTGTGGATATGAGCCAGGCAGACCGAGACCAGACGCCCGCTGGTCCTCCACCCACTCCCCTCCCTCACCTGGCTAGTGCGACAGGTGTGCTCAGCACACTGACTAGATGGCGCCCCATGCCACCCCAAGGAGCCCGGGTCCCTCGTAGAGCCCCCCCACCAAGAGGCTGCAGCAGCCATCAGGCTGTGGGACAATCCCCCTCCCCCGATTTGAACCCAGCTTTCGCCCCTCCCCAGCATGGTTATGTCTACACTCGCAGCTTCTTGCACGAGTAATATGCAAATGAAGCTAAGCATGGAATATCGCCGAGCCTCATTTGCATACCTAATGAGCCACGATTTTTTTCAGAAGAGGCTTTTGCACAAGAAGGCGCGTCTACACTGCCCCTTCTTGCACCAGAAAAACCCTCTTGCGCAATGCTGTTACACCTATTACTTTTCAGGAAGAACGGCGTTGAGCAAGAGGGTTTTTCTTGCACAAGAAGGGGCAGTGTAGACACTCCTTCTTGTGCAAGAGCCTCTTCTGAAAAAAATGGTGGCTCATTAGGTATGCAAATGAGGCTCGGCGATATTCCACACATAGCCTCATTTGCATATTACTCGTGCAAGAAGCCACGAGTGCAGACATAGCCCATGTGTCTTTAACTGCTGGGACACAGAGCCCTCCTGGTGGGCGCTCGCTGGCCCAGGGATGAGGAGTTATAGGGCGAGGAAAGAAACCCAAACCCAGCACACCCCTGGGAGACCCGAGTTCGAATTCCTACTCCATGTCGGGCAGAGCTCAGGGGAGTGCGCCAGCTGCAGGACAAGGGCCAGGGGAGTGCTTAGCTGTCTGAGAGCAAGGGAGGGGCTTCGGCCTGGCCAGTCTCCTTGGCATCTTCCAGTGCCTGGCCTGTCTTGCTGCCTTTTGTGAGTCCCGTTCCTAGGCGCCGCTCTGCCCCTCGGGCATTGTACGTAACTCAGGCCCGGGGATTTCACACGGCCGGGCGCCTGAAGGTTAGGCTGTGCCCTGCAGTGCGCCTTTGTGGACCAGTCCCCAGCGTCTCTGCTTCCTTCAGGTAACATGGGGACAATAGCACCACCCTTCCTCATGGGCCCTGGGGGGTGAGAACGTGAGTGCTGCTGACACGCGGCCTGACAGGCCTGGGGGCTCTGAGGGGAACCGCCAATGGACAGATGTCCCCGCCGGGGGACTCGGGAACGCTGTTGTGGCACACTGGGGTGCTGGTTGTCTTGCCCCGCTCCTGCCCCCAGGCTGGGTCTGCATGGGGCCTTTGATCTCTAGGCTTCTGGATGCTGGACGTCCAGCTGACCCTACACTCACGCCTCAGACACCACGGGACAGGCACTCCCCCACCCCAGGTGAGCATGTTGACAAAACAGGCCCAAGAGATGAAAGAACCAAATCAAATAAAACCTCCTGCAGAACCCTCCTGGGCTTTGGGGGGGGGGGGAATAACTCGCTATTCCAAAAGGCCCCTTAGCCCTCGTGGAACCAGGGTTACCGGGACGTCAGACTAAGGCGCCCAGTGTTTCGAAATCTATTTTGAACTAACGGGCTGCTTCAATAGACACAGAATAGCTATTTCGAGATACGTCCGGTACCCGCAATAGCGCCGCCGTGTAGACGTATTCCTAGTGTGTCTGTCACAGTGCGCCCCCTAGTGGCAAGGCACAGGCTGATGATGGTGTAGCAGGTGGGTGGAGTGAGGTTGCAGAAGAGTTCTGGGCATGCTCCAAAGCCTGTCCCTAAGTTGGTTCAATGAAAGCTATCCCCCCCTCCCCACCCCACCCCACCTCACCCCATGCCTCTGCTCTGTGAGGGTATGTCTATACTACAAAGTTAATTCGAATTAACAGACGTTAGTTCGAATTAACTTTGATAGGCGCTACACAGGCAAACCACTAGTTTGAACTTAATTCGAACTAGCGGAGCGCTTAATTCGAACTAGGTAAACCTCATTCTACGAGGACTAACGCCTAGTTCAAATTAAGTAGTTCGAATTAAGGGCTGTGTAGCCACTTAATTCGAACTAGTGGGAGGCTAGCCCTCCCCAGCTTGCCCTGGTGGCCACTCTGGGCACCACCAGGGAAACTCTTCTGCCTCCCTCCCGGCTCCGGAGCCCTTAAAGGGGCACGGGCTGGCTACGGTGTCCGTGCCAGGTGCAAGCCTGCCAGCACCCAGCCAGCAGACCCTGCACCTGGCACAGCACGAGCCAGCCACCCGCTGCCACCCAGCCCTCCATTTCTTCCCGGGACCAGGCTGGTGGTTCCCAGGAACCTGCCCCGGTCCGCAAGAGGCGGGCGCCCGCCTGGTCTAGCGCGGAGATCGTGGACCTCATCCACGACCTCCGTACTAGGCACAGGAAAGCGGCCATCTAGGGCAGGATAGCTGCCAGCCTGGCCACCCAGGATCAGGTTTGCATGAAAATCAGGGTGGTCCAGTGAGACCCCCGACCCTGAGCCCCTGAGCTTAGAACATAAGAACATAAGAACGACTGTACTGGGTCAGACCAAAGGTCCAGCTAGCCCAGTAGCCTGTCTGCTGACAGCGGCCAACACTAGGTACCCCGGAGGGGATGGACCGATGACAATGATCAAGCCATTTGTCTTGTACCATCCATCTCCAGCCTTCCACAAATAGAGGCCAGGGACACCATTTCTACCCCCTGGCTAATACCACTCCATGGACCCCACCTCCATGAATTTATCTAACTTCTCTTTAAACACTGTTATAGGTCTATCCTTCACAGCATCCTGCAGCAAGGAGTTCCACAGGTTCACTATTTGCTTTGTTAAGAAGAACTTTCCGTTATTAGTTTGAAGCCTGCTACCCATTCATTTCATTTGGTGTCCTCTAGTCCTTCTATTATGGGAACTAAGGAAGAACTTTTCTTTATGCACCCTCTCCACCCCACTCATGCTTTTATAGACCTCTATCATATCCCCCCTCAGCCTCCTCTTTTCTAAGCTGAGAAGTCCCAGTCTCTTTAGCCTCTCTTCATATGGGACCTGTTCCAAACCCCTGATCATTTTAGTTGCCCTCCCCTCTCCCACCCTCTCTTGTCCCCTCTCCCACCTCCTTTTCCCAGTCTCATTCAATAAAGAGAGTTTCTATTTTTGACCACACGTGTCCTTTATTTTGTACATCAGGAAGGGGGGCTAGGGAGGGGTAAGTGGAAGGATGTGAAGGAGGAATGGGGTACAAGCCCCCGATGGGGAGGACTGGGCTGGCTCTGCGGGCTCCTTGAGGTGGAAGCTCTCCTGCAGCCCCCCGATTGACCCCTCCCCCCTGCCCCAGATGGCAGCATGAGGTAAGTGCAGTCGGGCTGATGGCCGAGTGGTGTGATGTGCTGAGTGTGGGTACTCCGGGCACTCCAAGCCAGGACTGCTTTGCAAGCGGGGAACCCCTGAGAACTGTCTGTCCGGGGTGGGGGTCGGGTCCCTTTAAGCACAGCCCTCGGCTAGCCTGAGGCAGCAGCTCCACACTCTAAATCCTAATCTGATGCCCTGCCGGCACTGCTTCCAGCCAGCCTTAACCCCGGTTCAGGGTCCACTTAATGTGGACATGTTAGTTCGAATTAGCAAAATGCTAATTCGAACTAGTTTTTAGGTCTAGATGCACTAGTTCGAATTAGCTTAGTTCAAATTAACTAATTCGAATTAAGTTAGTTCGAATTAGTGCTGTAGTGTAGACGTACCCTGAGGGACAGAGGCTCTGTGGGGCTATGCTCTGGCAGGCGATGCTCCAGGTCACCTCGGCTTTGGGCTCTTCGGTTGAGTCAGCCTGGTGCTCCGATAGGAGCAGAGGAGGCTCAGGTTGGAAAGTCACCTCCCCAGAGAACCCCCAGGGGGCGTCCCTCGCCCCCTCTCGAAGCTGCTGTTTCTCCCATTGTCAGGCAAGGCAAAGACACCAGATAAATGTGGAGGTGGCCAATGGGCAGGATTTCCAAGGCTGGCACTGGGCGTCCAGCTTGGGGGAACACTGCTGCTGGGTGCTGTCCATCAGCGGATGTCCTAGCAGCTGTGAGAGCCACCGTGCGGAGGGACATTTCGTTGGTCACCATGACTGCAGTGGGCCAGCAGGTGGCGCTCACTGACCGAGTAGAGCTGTCGAGATGGAGTTTTGCTGCATCTCAGGCCTGCAGCATCCATAGCTCCTTGCATGGGGTGTGAGTGGCTGTCTGGCCTGGCAGGAGCCTGGGCCCACCACCCCTCCCGGCGGGCTAGTGAGAGGGGCGGGAAGCCCAGCAAGAACCCTAAGACAAACACTCCTGCTGGGTGTGGGGCACAAGCCTGCCCTGCCTGTGCACATCCCCTCCCTGCTCTGACCTACTGCAGCTGGGTCCTCTTCAGCCCCGACTGACTCCTCTGCATACAAGCCCAGGAGACGCGCCGTTCCTTTCCTCTCATCCCCTCCCAGGCCCACTGCTCCAGCTGCCTCAGCTCAGTCACCACGGTGGGCCCAGGGCCCCACACCGCTGCTCCAGTCATGTGGAGAGGGCCCTGATTTTCCAGGGGTTCAGTAGCAGCTGTTCTGAATGAGAAATCCAGCCCCTTTCGTGACATGAAGAGGAGAAGGACCAAGTGCTTTGGAAGCCCCGTGCAAGGCCTTTCGGGAACGTGGTGCAGGAATGTGGCCCGTCAGAGCACGCACAAAGGTAGTTTTCATTTCCCCCTTCCAAACAGGAAAATAGATCCATGAAGAATGCCTGACAGGGGAACACGTTTTAGTTTTATTGGGATTTTCCTCTCCTCAGTAATGAAGGACCCATGGCATAGTCAACAGAGCTAGCACCCTGAAGGTGAACAAGTCTGGGTGTTGTTGGGAGGATCTGTTTAAAGAGGGAGATGATCTACCTCTGCCACTGACTAACTGTGTGACCTTAGTAAAGTCACTTAGTCTGGCCAGACTCATTATCTTAGCTGCAAGCAGTTTTACTGCTGAACCAGTTTACTGGTAAAAATGGCAGGGACTGGTGTCCATGCTCAGTGCTGCTGCAACATGTCAGAAATAGCTCAGAGCTGATGCTGATGCAGCCACAGAATATTTTTCACTATTGTTTGTAAAGTGCTTTGCAATTCAGCGTCATGCTGTGTGAGGGGGAAGGCGGCTGCGTCAGCGCCCAACAAGGGCAGTCAGGACCAAGGGTCAGCACACAGCCACACCCGAGGTTGGAAGTAGCAGAGGAGTTCCCAATCGGGTTCCAGAACAGGGTCGCTCTCAGGGTCCAAGTCAGGATTCAGGATCTGGGGTCAGGCTGCAAAATCCAAACCAAGCCAAGGTGGAAGCCAAGGAAAGGCCGTAACAAGCAGAGCAGCTGCACATGTCACAGCATGACCATTGGAGGGAAGGGAGCCAATCAGAAGCCATGATTCTGCTGTGCACCAGGTACCTCCTTGAAAAGGGACCCGGTGACTCTGGTCAGCATTAACTGTCAGGTTGCCAGGATCCCTGCCTGGTTCCACACAGCTCCCCAGAAGCAGCGACATGACCCTCGCTGCCTAGGCGGAGGGAGGTGCCAGGGGGGCTCCAGGTGCTGCCCCTGCCTGGTGCACTCCGAACCCGACTGTAATATGGCCAGCGGGCGCGTCTCACACTATTGGGTGTTTTTCTTTCAGCGCCTAAGGTTGTCAGATACTTTCACAAAAAGTCCCGAACATGGCGGCAGAAAAAAATGGATTGAGCAAAAGCAAAAAAATCCCCCAAAAACCGGAGACCAGACTTGTCACTACGCCTTTAAATCCACACGCGCCCCGCTCCCCCATCCCTGCCAGACACGGCAGGGGAAGAATGACGGAGCCACAAATACTGGCCTGTCCGGGTGGAAACCGGACACCTGGCAACCCTATTGGCCCCAGCTCCCGGCAGCACATGACTATGTGAGCGTCTCAGTGCCTGTTAAAAGAGCGTCAATGTCTGGCTCTTGCTGTTGTGGAGAAAACCTGGAACGTGTCACGGTCCAAAGGCAAGTACGAAGAATCCCGCAATGTTTTAGTCCCCTGGGTTTTAAGCCAATCTCATGATTGTGGGGGTTTGACGTGACTTGTGAAGGGTTTGGACTGGCACCGTGTCACCTGTGGCTCTGCACTGGACCCCACGTAATTAAACCGCTATAGACCAGGACACACCAACGCAAAGGGTCTCCGACCACGCCAATCTGCCAGTCCTCTCCTTGCTACGATGACCAGTACTCCCCGGCCCCGCAACACCTCCAGATCCATGGGCCCTACACTTGCCTATCACAGCACATGAGGGCATCAAAGGCAACTCGGTGGGTGAAACCAATCACAGTGGCCCTCTAGTTTTTATCGCCATGTGTGGAATGATTTTTGTTATGTGCACCAGTGGCAGCTCCATAGTGGCGCACATAACAAAATCCCTTTCGCTCATGGATTGAAGTGTGGCGGAGGTGGGGCCTGGGACTGGGAGTGTGAGCTCAGGGCTGGGGCAGAGGGTTAGGGCGCAGGGATGGGAGGCTCTGGCTGGGGGGTGCAGGCTCTCAGTAAAGCCAGGGCTGAGCGGCTTGGGGTGTAGGCTGTCCAGGACTGTGGTTGGGCGAGAGGGCTTTGCTCTTTTGCCACAGCGACTCCACAGCTGCGGCAGCTCGGTGGGCCTGGGCTGGGCTGGGGCGCCGCTACGCTCCTGCGCGGCCCTGCACACCAGCGCATGGCTGCACGTAGCTCGCCACGTGCCCAGCTAGACACACAGGGAAATGGGGAGAGACAAACCACCCAGTTACCTGCGGGTGGCCCCATTTCACGCCGCACTGAGCGTTCCTGGCTTCTCCTCAAAGGAACCCTGCACAAGGCCTCTCAGAGACATCACTGGGAACGGGAATTCCCAACCATGAGACGCTGGAGCCAGGGACTCCGCAGGGAGCCTGGTTTGCATGGCTCAGGGCACACGGTGTAACGTGCACCATCCAGTGCCTGCTCACCTAACTGCAGATATCCACGGCCGCGGGGTGGGCAGCCTGGGCCACATGCGCACACAGGAGCAGGTGCCCCTGAACGTTAAAGAACGAAGGCAGGCCTATGCCAAGGCAGGGAGCACAGCTCCCACTCTGGGGTGGCGTTGCAGGCTGCCCATATTATGCCAGTCAGTCCCTCCCCCGCTCCTCCTTGTTGCAAGGTGTGACGGCGCGTTGGGGGTCCCCCATCTCTTGCACCCCGAAATGGCACAAACAGACTGCACCAGCCGGTGGAATAGAGGAAGTTTATTGCCTCTCCAGGATACAGCACAGCACAGATGGAATCTGGTCACAGAGCTGGGCTAGGCTGCCTCAGGCCCCCTTGAGATGGGGGAGACTGGGCCCCTAAACTCCAGCCCCTTTCCCTAGGCTGTCTCCTCCATGCTCTCAGACAGAAACTAAACTCACCCTCTTCCAGCCCTGCCCCCCAGCCAGGGCAGCCTCCACCTTCCTTTGTTCCTCTCCATGGGGGGTGTCTGGTTCAACAAGTTTGGCATCACCTTTGCATAGTGAGGTTTTCCCTGCTGGGTCTTGCTCCAGACAGCAGAGGTCACCACAGCCCAGCACGTACCCCCACTACGTCACACAAGGGAAGGTACCAGGGTTGGTACATACCACAGGACATACCACACTAATACCAACCCTGGTACCTTCCCTTGCAACAAACCCCGTTGCCAGCTTTGTCCACATATTCACTCTGCTGACACCATTATTGGACCTAACCAAGTGAGTTATAAGATCAAGAACACATATTCCTGCGCATCCAGAAATATAATTTCTGCTATCATGTGCCGAAAGTGTCCGTCTGCTATGTACATTGGACAAACGTCTCAGACACTTCGCCAAAGGATCAATGCCCACAAAACAGACATTAGACAGGATCACAAAGAAAAAACAGTTTCTTGCCATTTCAACCAGCAAGGACATTGTCTCAACGACTTGATTACCTGCATCCTGCTTCAAAGGCCTTTTAAGACTGCACTTGAAAGAGAATCCTCTGAACTGTCATTCATGCTTAAATTCGACACTTTACATCTAAGTTTGAACAAAGACATCAATTATCTTTCCCAATACAAAGATAGCTTCCCCAATTATCACCTCTAATATCATTAGCTCACAGACATTTACCTTTCCTGCCCCCATCCCTCTTCTGTTCTGAAATTTGATTTGTCCTTTTCATATGTGTTCATTTTTTTAATCGTATCCTTTGGTATACATGGTTGTGACAATTTTCTTCCACTATTTGATCTGAGGAAGTGGGTCTGGCCCACGAAAGCTCATCACCTAATAAAACATCTTGTTAGTCTTTAAAGTGCTACACAGTCCTGTTTTTTGTTTCAGCTACACCAGACTAACACGGCTACATTTCTATCACTATTCTACATGCAGGGGATTTGAGAGCAGCCTTCAACTCCCTGAAGGGAGGTTCCAAAGAGGGAGAGGTCTAGTTTGGGTATTAGGAAAAACTATTTCCCTAGGAAGGCGAGGAAGCACTGGGATGGGTTCCCTAGGCAGGGGGTGGAATCTCCATCCCTAGAGGTTTTTAAGTCTCGGCTTGACAAAGCCCTGGCCGGGTTGATTTAGTTGGGATTTGTCCTGCCTTGGGCAGGGGGCTGGACTTGACGACCTTCTGAGATCTCTTCCAACTCTAGGATGCTACCCTGGCCCGGCCTCCTTCGTACCCCTTCTCTGAGGCCCCGCCCCTGCTCACTCCGTCCTCCCTCCCTTCCCCTCTTCCCACCCTTTCACAAGGCTGGGGCAGGGGGTTGGGGTGGAGGCTCTGGTCTTGGGCTAAGGGATTTGGAGTGTGAGGGGGCTCTGAGCTGAGCCTGGGGCAGGGAGTTGGGGTGTAGGAGGGGGTTCAAGGTGCAGGCTTTGGGAGGGAGCTTGGGTTCAGGGGGCTCATGACTGGGGAGGGTTCAGAGCTGGCTGCTGGGTGGGGGTGCAGTGGGGCTGAGGCAGGCTCACCCCTACCCTGGCTCTGCACCACTCCCTAAGGAGCCAGCAAACTCCTTCCATCCCAAGCCCTGTTGTGCCCCCCCATTCTGTGGAGATGAGATATGGGGTGGGAGGGGGGCACCCTGCCATCAGCGCCCCGCCTCTCCCTTCCCTGCTCTGCAGCACAAGCAGGAGACTCCTGGATCACTGCTAGGGGTTACCAGGTAATCATTAAAAAAACAACAACAACCCGGACACATTTTGGGGGTGGTGGTGTGGGAGATGGGGGGGCCAACGGGAAGCAGGGCTGGTCATGGGGGGGGCAGGTGGAATGAGGCTGGCCACCGAATATCAGGGGGAAAGAGGGGACCAGCCGGAAGGGGGCAGGGCTGACCGGGAGGAAGGGGGAGCGGGAAGCAGAGCTGGTGGGGGTCAGCGGGGGGGGCCAGGAGGAAGGGGGAGCGGGAAGCAGAGCTGGCGGGGGTCACTGGGGGGGCAGGAGGAAGGGGGAGCGGGAAGCAGAGCTGGCGGGGGTCAGCGGGGGGGGCCAGGAGGAAGGGGGAGCGGGAAGCAGAGCTGGCGGGGGTGGGGAGAGGTGGGTGCAGCAGCGCTGGCCGGGGATCAGCAGGGGAAGTGAGGGAGAACCGGCCGGCTGGGAAGGGGGGGGGGTGAGCAAATTGGCCGGCGGGAAGCGGGACTGACCTGGGCACTCGCTGCCCGTCCCGCGCAGCCTCCCGGCAACGCACGGGCAAGGAGGCTTCCCCTCCCCCTCACACTCAACCAATTGAGGGCTCCCGGCAGCAATCGCGGCCCCGCCTCCCAGCCAGGACTCCCAGCCGCCCCCCCCCCGCCAGGCTTCCGTCCAGTGCACAGCCGGAAAAATCAGAAAATACCGGACATTGCACGTTGCACATGGCACGTGTCCGGTATTTTCTGATTTTTTTTACCGGACAGAGCGCGCCAATAGCGGACTGTCCGGTACAGCACCGGACACCTGGCACCCTAAGGGCAGGAGATGAGCAGCAGTGGGGGAAGGGGCAGCAGAAATACCAGCACTTGCTAGCCTCCTGGGCAAACCAGTCAGGATCCCGTCGGAGGCTCCAAGCTCTGCCAGTAGATCCCAATCGACCGGTTGGTGACCACTGGGTCAGAGACTTTGGCACTGGCTGGTGGAAATCAGCCCGGCCCTGGCAAGGGGGACGTGTGCCTGGTTGTGCGCTGTGCAGCCTGACCAGATATCTAGCAGGGGGAGGGGCGGGGGTCAGCAGGCCTCTACAGTGGGAGCCCCGGTCCTGGGCAACACAGCCAAGGCCTGCACGTATCCAAACAGCTGAGGTCACCAGAACCAGGCTCTGGGTTCTACGAGAGGCAGCCCCCACTTAAAACTTCTCCCAGTGAGAGTAGACTGTGCCTGAGCCCTGGGCACAGACCCGTTAGGAGCTTTTCTGTCCTAGGAAATAGTGGGTAGGTGGGTGGGGTGGTTGATGGATTCCAAACAAGCTGTATGTTTTTGGAAGGGGGAAATCATTTACTTGAGTTGAAAAAAATCAGTCCTATTTCCAAAGGCACCTGGAGCATTTGAGAGAGACATTTTAAAAATCAAAGCCAATAAATATTCAGGCAGCGTTTATCCTGTTCAGTTCACTGCCGCCCCTGCCAGAGTGGAATCCCAGCCGTACTGAACTGGCCATTAACTTCAACAGGATCCAGATTTCACCTTAGCATTCACCACGCTGCAGTATTTCCTGCATTCTAAGTGGGCAATGCTAAAAAACACAACTTGCTCTACTGCAGTGTGCTGGCTGTGGTGGATGTTTTCAGTGGAAATCTCTTTGGCTTGGGTGCATGTCTATGCGTGATATTTGATCTACATTTTGCCTCAATGATTCTAGAACCCAAGTTGATGAATATACACAAGTAAAAAAAAATAAAAAAAATTAAGAACTGCCAGTCATGTAAGTAGTGATATGTTGGGACTTTAAAATTTATTCCAACATGCTATTTTTTTAAAAATATGCTCAGACTGAGCACAGTCTTGAGCTGTAGTAAAGGCAATATTATACTTGTAAAAACTTCTCATTCACAGTACAGATGTCATTTACAATAAGGGTCACAAACATCCAATACTGAGTATTTTTTTCCTTTTTTTTCTTCTTCATTTTTTTTTACATCAGACTCTGTGCTTTTTACCTGCATTTTTTTCTCATTTTTTTGCACTGATATAACCATACACACATTGCAAGATGCAAATGTAGAAACTGGAGTTAAAATAAAATTACAGGCAAAACTACCAAATACCATTGTACACTGTACATATTTACAGTACCTTTTTTGGAATGTATTGCCATTTTTAAGAACATATAGAAACTTTCTACAGACTATTCCACTTACAGAATACATACATCTTTTAGAAAAAAAAGGCAAATATGTATCTTACATGAGACCATGTATATTAAATTTGCGTACACATTATTTTTTTTACATTACATTTACTAAAGTGATCTTAAGTGCCATCATATTTCAGTAATGAAAACAAATTGGTTTTATGTCATGGGGACTGATTTGTTTTTGAGTGTGGATGTCAATAATTACAATATGTGTTTATTTGTAAATACTGTGCAGTAGATGAAGGGTTTTATTTAAAAGAAACAACACATGATGGAACCAAGTCAGAAAACCAAAAGAGAATGTTGCAACGAGTCAAAGGGCTAGATCAAATTGTACACACAATTCGAGTAATGACAGTTATAATTCACAGTTTAGGGTGTCAATGTATTTTGTTTAGATGCTATTTTTGAGGATTTAAAGAAAAAATAGAAGAAACAAAAGCGATTAATTAAAACTGATTTTTGGTGGCTTTTCAAGAAAGGATTGAAGGAAATTAAGTACAAATAAATGATCAAATTAGCAAGTCTTGATACCCAAATTTTGACTCCTTTGGGGAAAACATTCAAAGACAAGCAGGGCTGGGAGATGCCAAAATATCTTTGAGGATCTGGGTTAAACTCTCAGGCTGTGTCTACACTGGGCCACTTATTCCGGAAAATCAGCCACTTTTCCGGAATAAGCTGCGAGCTGTCTACACTGGCCCTTGAATTTCTGGAAAAGCAACGATGCTCTACCGTACGAAATCAGCCGCTATTCCGAAAAAACTATTCTGCTCCCGCTCGGGCATAAGTCCTTATTCCAGAACACTGTTCCGGAAAAGGGCCAGTGTAGACAGCCCAGTAGTCTTTTCTGGAAAAAAGCCCCAATCGCGAAAATGGCGGTTGGGGCTCTTTTCTGGAAAAGCGCGTCTACATTGGCCACAGACGCTTTTTCGGAAAAGGGGCTTTTCCGGAAAAGCAGCCTGCCAATGTAGACGCTCCTTTTCCGGAAAAACTGAAAACGGAATAGTATTCCGTTTTAAGCAGTTCCGGAAATTCATGCCAGTGTAGACACAGCCTCATTGAAATTAATGGGAGCGAGGTCCCAAAACTCCCTGGAGGGTCAGGGCCTTTCCTTCCATTAACTTTTAATGGGCATTACAAGGTTTAACTGCTGTTTGGGTCTGTGACATCCTTCCCCTATACCCAGATTTGGCACCCCCCGCGAAGGTGTTCTGATCACTAGGGCTGCCGAGTACCTGCTGTGACTCCTGTGGAGTTCAGCAGCATTTGTGAGCACTCTGCATATCGGTTCCTTTTTATCTAGTGTCTCGCTAGGGCTGTAAGAGCCCAGCTTGAGGGACCTAGGTCTGAAAATGTTGCCCTGTTAGAAAGGTGATGAAACACGTCCCCCAGTCGTAAGCAATAAATCCACAGTTAGTGCATCACTAGGCGTGTTTACTCCTTGGGTATCCTGCAATACATCTGAAAACCAGTCAAGACTCGGGGCTGACATGTGACAAAGCTTCAGGCTGTCTCCAGGAGCAGACAGGGAGGACTTGATCCTGACAGGAAAGTTCAGTGTGTGCTTTAACTTCAAGTGCACTGAAGTAGCTGTGACAACTTGCATGCGTGATGTTAGGCGCGTGCGTAAGTGCTTTGCTGTACTGGCTTGACACATGGCATGACCGAGTCCATGGAGAGTCAAATTATTTTGTTAGGTGGGTCACAGCTTCACTGAGAGAGTCTCTCGTGGACACATCCATCCCCCTTCGCCTTCGCGTGGCAGCCCAAGCGATGGCTTACATGGAAAAGGAGCATACGGGGAACATACAGTGAGCGTTAGGCTACTAGAGAAGTGGAAAGCTGGTTCCATGTGAAAAGCCAGCCCTTTGTAAGCCAACATCGCACTGTTGCTTCCTGGACCACCGCCAGGAACCTCTGGCATAGACAGTTTATTGGGAACTTTATATATTTTTTTATTTTTTCACCTGTGTTTTCTATTATTCATCTCATCTGTAACAGGGGGTACAAAGTGCTTGGACACATACGGATTTCTCCCCTCCAAACTTTTGGAAGGTAAATCAGGATTTATTCTCCCCTATTTACAGATGGAGGAATGGACACAAAGACCCAGCTTACAAGGTAAAGCCTGCAAAGATTTATTAGTGCGCCTAGTACTTAAGGCAGAGAGTGCAGAAGATAGCGAGTGCAAAGCTCTATGCTAAATGTTTACAGGATTGGGCCACGTTTTCAGGATTTACACCTTGTGGACTGGTCTCCACTAATGGGGAAAGTCGACCTGAAGGATCTTAAATTGCGTTTTGGCACCGTCCACTCAGCAGGAGGTCGACGGGAGCACATGTTCCCGACCACTTCCCTTACCCCTCATGAGGAGCAGGACTAGCGGCAGTGATGGGGGAACCCTCTTAGTTCGATTTAGCGGGTCTTCAGTAGAGCTGCTAATCTGAACCTCGGAAGATCAACTGCAGCAGCATCCGTCTTTTCCAGAGTGTGGACAAATCACAGCTGAGTGATTTGCTCAAGCCCACACGGTGAATTTGTGCTGGGGCTGGGATTAGAGTTTGGATATTGCAATGCTCCAGGCCTGTACTCAGACCAAAAGACCATCCTGCTTGTCTGTGTGTGTGCGTGCGTGCGTGCGGGGAACCAGACTCTTTCCCTTGGAGTTTTGGAGCCAAACTAATATGATTATTTCACTGAATTTTTTTTTCCTGATCCTATGTGGCTAATTCCTGTCAGAGGGAGCATGATGCAGAATTCTACCCCAACCCCGGCATCTTTCCAAAAACGGTGGGAGATTTGTCACAATGGGAGTCCTGGCCAGGCCTGAGAATGTCTGCCTGCCCTCTCAGGGTATGTCTACACTACAAGGGTATTTTGAAATAAGTTGTTTTGGAATAATAACTCCCGAAATAACTATTTCGAAATAGCATGTCCAAATTACAGGAAAGCTTCTTAATTAATCTGAGGCAGGCTCCCCTAATGTGGACGTACCACCTCAATTTAGAGCCCTAGAGGCATGGGGCGGGGGGAGGAGGGTAATTGCTTTGAATGGCCCTGGGCAGGAGCTATTTTGAAATAGCAGCAGTGGAGCGTCCACACTACCGCTATCCCGGAATAGGCATTATTCCTTGTGAAATTAGGATTTATTATTCCAGAATAAGAAGCCTGTTATTTCAAAATAATTCCGAAATAACGGGCTTGCCGTGTGGACACTCACCTTGTTATTTCGAAATAACGTGAGTAACTCATAGAGTTTACAATGGGGCCTGTGTGCGCACATGCACAGAAAGGCCAGATTACTCCTGCTCATGACTTGCATGTTATGTGAACGGTACCAAAGCGGGAGTGCACCTTAACACTGCTTTTGTCATGTGCGCATACGCCATGCAACAATGGCAGAGAATTCTACCTAGCCCTGATCTTTTGAAAAACCAAAAGAAGAAAAACAATGAAAGCAACAAGATACTGAGGGAATTGTGGTCTTCCTCCAGAAGTGACAGCAAAACACCCCGCCCCCCCAGCAAAAAAAAAACCCTCTTTCCAAAGCGCTGGCAGGTAAAGCATTCAAATATGGGTAACAAATAAAGCAAAGCAAATTTGATCTAGCCCAAAGTTAACATCATATGCACTCAACGTAGCCAGAGGCTGTGTACAACCGCTGCATTATTTCTCTTTATGTACAATTTCAAATATGTATAGAAACAACTAATTAAACACATAATGATACTTTGAAATAATGTTAAGAATGTGACAAGAGGAAAGAAGAGAGAGAACCACCAACAGCCCGGACATTCCAAGCTTTACCCATTATGGAGGGAAGGGTTGGGTTCAAATGATGCTCACGGAAGAGCCTTGATTACACAGTCCACCTCTGCTCATCACAGCACTTAAACGTGCTAATTTCCCATTCAAATGAATGGGACCTAGCCATGTTTTCCTGGGCAGAGGTGGCTTGCTGAGTTGGGCCTATGTGTTCAACCCTACAGTGAGGTCTGCTTGGGTCTGACTGGAGGATTGGGAGTCAGTTATGCTGTGGGGCAGTTGAGGAAAAGGAAAACAAGGTAAAACGCTAGTCAGGAACAACGTTCCCTCTAATCTTTTCCATTTGCGTGTGGATTTTTTCCACCTGTGTATGGAATAATTTTATGTGCACTGAGGCATCTAGGAATGTGCACCACATGTAGAAACAAAACCCTAGATAATCAGTTGGGCAGGATTTGAATCTCTCCTGAGTGGCTGCACAAGTGCCCAGCATACAGGGAACACTGTGTGCATGGTGGGGTCCAGTAAACTCTGAAATCTGGGCACTAGCTTAGTTGGTGTCCTAATCATAATGTTATTTCCATGGTAACTTCATTTGAACTGAATTCCCTTTACCCCCAAAGAAAACCAACTACAGAAGTTAATTAAAACACCCTCTATTATACACCCATCAGTTGGGAGCTGTTCATACCTTGTCAAGTCTGGCAAGGTAATATGTCCTCATTCAGGGTTATATGTGATGTATTATTATTGTTTTTACATGTGTATTATGTACCCGATAAACTGGACCAGCTCTGAAAGAAGAAAGAACTGGCTCATTAATTAAGTATTTCTATCTTTTTGTTTGTTTGTATTGTTAAAAAAGTGTACAGCTTCTACTGCCTGGAGAACACTGAAGCATAGAGAGCCTGCTGTCTACCAGGGGAAACGTGTACGGAATATTTGTATTTTTAAAAGTGTGTTACCGCAACAGAGCAGATTGGATCCATCTGATCTCTCCGTATTTGGTATCACGTCTATTGGCAGTAGAGGCCATCGCTCTGCTAGGGATGGTCATATTTAAAAACAGGCTATGGGAAAAGTTACTTATGCATGCATAACAGGCCTATTTCCATACATTAGCCACTCAGGCATCAGAATCTCTATGAAATACTAAAAAAATGTGGGCTAGGTGATTGCAACATTTCATTTAAATAGGTAAACAAAATAAAACAAGACATGCAGCCAGTTGTGGATTACAAAGCCACGGGTGTGCAAATAAAAGAGCACACAAGCTATTTTTTGCATCCCTATAACTTTTTCCTTCAAAAGGGCCTCATAGGAATTATTAGGAAAGGCAGAGGTTGTAAAAAGAAAAAGAAAAGTATGGGTAGAAATGGTTTGCAAGGCTGAGACTCTATTCTCATTTTGAACCGAGGAGGGGGGAGAGGGCTTCTAAACCCCAGAAAACGGGGCTTCAGGGTGACACAGGCAGTGCATGGGGAGCAGCCAGCCATGGACGGTCACTATTAAAGCAAACATAAGAATGGCTCTTTTAAAACCCATTAAATGCCATTCCCAGAACGGGTTCTACATTCGATACATCCCTATTCTCTTGCAGGTAAATCTCTGAAGAACCCTTTTGTCGCTTTTTTAAAAAGTGCTTTTTTGGGTTCTGCAGAAGGGAGGTGCATTGGAGATTTTTTTTTTTTGGAGTGACATTCACATTCATTGCTAATAGGCCTCCTACTCTAAAATAAGTGCTAGTTTCATTTACAATTCAGGGTAAACACGTTTTCAAATGTAAAGCAGTCGCAACTCTTTAAAGCACAAAGATAGGCAACCAGAGTGATGCAAGAAAAAAAAAACAAGCACTTTGCCAAGAATTAAATAAAGCAGGTAATAAATATGAATCATAAACTTCTGTACACAGGAAAAAGGGTTTGCTTTTAATCATTTAATCAATATTAAAAAAGATTTTTTTTGTTTTCAGTGCATCTTCTTCTCCCTTAAAACACTTAACCTTTTCCTTTCTGCATCTCTCAAGCATCTATGAACACACACCTAAATGGCAAAAAAGACAAGGTCTAACAAACCCCTTTCCAAAAAACTCTAAAAAAATATTCACAGCCTCAAACATTTTTGTACATTTCAAGCAACAAAAGGTATAGAAAAAGGCACAAGTAACTGCATACATGTGGAGATAATACCAGACGGGGAGAAAGAAAACCAGGAATCTTCCATGGATTTGGTCATACACTAGAGTGCATCTTATAGCGATGATTATACGAAAGGAAATAGTGTTGAAAATGTCTGTTGATTTACATAGGAAGCCTAGAGGTGGAACAGATGAATGGAGGCTTAAGTACTTCCTGTATTCTCATCCACCTGCCTTGGAGTTTGACTGAACCGTGTGCGCTCTAAGTGTGGGCTGCTCTTCCGATGGGTTCCCCCTTGATGACTTGGCTCTCCCGAGAGGTTCCTCCTCCTGATGGAGAACTGGTGGGGGTGTGAATGGCTCAGTGAGGGCTCCGACAAGCAGCCGGTGCTGCTGCTCCTGTCTAATGTCTGTGCGGGGAAATCTGAGATGAAAGTGCAGGATGATTCAAAGTAAGTGCTTGAGCTGCCACATTGCTTCTTGCTCGTTTTTTTCAAGGGTTCTTCCCCGCTTGTTGAAGGCTTTGGAGAGTGCTCATAATTTGTGCTCGGACAGTCGCTGGGAGCTGAGCAGCCTTCCTGCTCTGAGCAGCTGGGCTCAGTGTACTTTTTTACCCTGTATTCCTCCTGGTCCGTCTTTTGCTGATGTTCACTAGTCCTCATTTTCTCTTCTAAGTAGCTGCTGCCTTTACGCTGTGGGGACCGGGTGTATTTAGAAACCTTTGCAGCTGGGGAGACAGATGAAGATTCTGGTGGGACCGGCAGTTCCTGGCCCCTTTGCTCAGCCTGGCTGAATTCTGTAAAGCTACTGCTGCCGCTGCCACCAGGTGCAAAATATCCTGCTTGTAGGGACACAACTGAACTGGGCACCAAACTGGGATGGGTGCTTGGCCTGGCCTGGACCATTTGGATGCCCCCAATTGGAATCATCGGGTACGGAGTCCTTGTTAGCTGCTGTGAATGCAACGGGAGATGGCTGAAGACATTCTCTTCCCCTCGGCTCGGAGCATGGGCATGTAGTTCATGGGGCGCTTGCAAGGGTCTGGAGCAGACAGGCTGCGTGGTGCCAGGCGAACATGCTGGGCTTCGAGGTTCTATCTTCTGCATTTGAGAGAGAGAAAAAAAGAGTTGAGTCCGTGAGGGCTTCTAGCATCCTCAGTGCACGGGCTGAGCAAGAACGGACTGGCTTTATCACCGCTCTGCGGTCATACAAAGGGATGAGCCCACCTCAGGTGACAGGCTGCACCACAAAATTTGATTCTGGACTCAACCAACCACAAAGACTGGCAGGGTACAGAGCTGGGGGTTTGATTCAGGCCCATCTCTATGTCAGAATCTTTCCCAAAGCTTCCCCTTACCCCTGGGGAATTTGAAACAGCAAAAACACACACAAGACACTCTTCTTTCTACATTCTAAAACCCCCCAAAAACCAAACAATGGGAACTTAAGAACAACTTGCAACTTCTCTATCAGCTTCATGTAGCATGGAGACTCTAAGGCTGTGGTCTCCAACCTTGTTACACCCAAGATCACTTTTTAAATCTCAGAACAGGTGAATATCTATCGCCCCGCCCCTTCCTTGAAGCTCCGCCCTCTCTATTCTCCTCCTGTCCATCACTTGCTATCCCCAGCCCTTACTTTCATACTCTGATAAACAGTTTATTTTTAAATTATACGATATATAAAATTAAAATCACGTGTTTATAGTTGTGAAATAAATGGTCTGTTTTTTATTCATGCTATTTAAATCTAAAATGAAGCATTTATAATTATACATTTTGTGGGGACAGAGTTCTGCGGCTGGGGGCAGGGGAGAGGGAACAGGGTTCTGGGAGGGCAGAGGACAGGGTTCTGCAGCTGGGGACAGGGTGCCAGTGGGGACAGAGTTCAGGGAGTGGGGACGGGAGTGGGGACAGAGTTCTGTAGCTGAGGACAGGGGAATGGGGTCTGGGGAGCGGGGAGTGCGGACAGGGGACGGGGTGCCAGAGAATCCCCTCCATCTGCCTCCTCCCAGGATTCCCCCCCCAGAGGGAAGCCAGCACGTGCCTCCTCCGGGCCCGACTCCCTCGCTCCCCCCGCGGTGCAGGGAAACCCCATGCATGTCTGCCCCGGGGCCAACCCCTCCCCACCCGCGGCAGGGCCAAAAGCCCTCTCCCGCGGCGCGGCCAACCCCCTCCCGCAGCACGGCCAACCCCCGCGGGCGCCTGCCCCAGGGCCAAATCCCCCTCCCGTGGCACGGCACGGCCTGGTCAAGCCGGCCAACCCCCGCAGGCGCCTTCCCCAGGGTCAACCCGCCTCTTCCGCAGCAGGGCCAACCCCCCGCGGGAGCCTTCCCCGGGGCCAAACCCCCCTCCTGCTGCGCGGACAAACCCCCGTGGGAGCCTCCCCAGGCCAAACCCTGGGGCCGACCTCCACTCCCGCGGCGCAGGGAAATCACGATCGACGGGTTGGTGACCTCGGCTCTAAGGGTAGATCTGCTCTGCAAGCTTCTTTCCAAATAAGCTTTTCTGGAAGATGTCTTCCAGAAAAGCTTATTTCGAAATAGCGCATCCATACTACAGGGAAGTCTCCAAATTAGTCTGAGACCGGCTCCCTTAATGTGGATGTGCTACCTCGATTTAGAGCCCCAGGAAGCACTGGGGAGGAATAACGTAGAATGGCCTTGGTGAGGGGCTATTTCAATGGAGCAGCAGAGGAGCATCCACACACACCCTCTTCCAAAAGCTTTGTCATACGAAGCGTTGTTCCTCGTGGAATGAGGAGTACAGCTAGTTCGGACTAGGAAGCCTAATCCGAACTAGCTACTCCGTGCCGCGTGTAGCCGCGCGGCACGGGGTTCGAACTGCCGGCATTTAAAAATGGCGCCGGCCGGCTTTATGCAAATGAAGCCCGGGAAATTCAAATCCCGGGCTTCATTTGCAAGTGCGGGATGCCTACATTACCCTCCTAATTCGAATTAGGAGGGTAGTGTAGACATACCCTATTTCTTTCCCTTTTTTCCCTTCTCCCCACCTATTTATTTGGAAACTGGACCTTTAACAACTCCAGTCATCTGAAGAAATGGGTTGTGCCCATGAAAGCTCAGGATCCCATCTATACTTTTTGTTAGTCTTTAAGGTGTTATTAGACTATTCGTTGTTTTTTAGGTTTTTCCAGTTACAACCTTAGGGTATGTCTACACTTGCACCCTCTTTTGAGAGAGGGATGCAAATGAAGACATTCTAAATGGCAAATGAAGTCGGGATTTAAATATCCCGTGCTTCATTTGCATATTTGCATTATAATGCTATTTCAAAGTAGCGCTATTTCAAAATAACAGACACCGTTAAGACGCGATTATTTCAAGAGAAACCCTTCTCTCGAAATAACCCTTATTCCTCACACGAGGTTTACCAGTTATTTCGAGCGAAGGGATTTCTCTTGAAATAACTGTGTCTTAATAGAGTCTGTTATTTTGAAATAGCACCGTTTCGAAATAGTGCCATAACGCAAATATGCAAATGAAGCATGAGATATTTAAATCCCAGCTTCATTTGCAATTTCGAATGTCTTCATTTGCATCCCTCTCTCGAAAGAGAGTGCAAGTGCAGACATACCCTAATTCAGCTCCCCCTCTGAAGTTTCTATATTCTAGTTCTGATTTTTGCCTGGCACGCAAAGAGCAATAAAGTGACAGCTTTTGAAAATAAATATTTAACCCTAACAATTTTTAAGTACAAAGTGATTTTGGACTGAGTTTGAGTACTGAGGGATGGACAGGGTCACTTCTTGTTTTATAGGAACTAATTTGCATGACCCTAATAATCATTAGTTAACTAGCCTAACATGGGTTCTTTGGTTTTGCCTGTTCATCTCCAGGGTCCCAATGCTGTCTCTATTTCCACATAGTTTTCTAACCTATGTCCTGTCCAGAAATGCGGGCTACACAGAAATGCATTCACAAGGGGATTTTTACAGCCACCCGCCAGACTGCGCCCTCAAAAGAAGGTGGTAGAAAAGATGATCTATAAAATCAGGCTGAATACAGAACATAAGGATTTACTGCAGGGCACAGGGATGGTCTTTAGAGAACCAGCTGCTCCCGTGATGCTGGTTCTACGAGGGTAGCTGCAGCAACAGGGAAAGGAAAGCAAAAGGAGCCATTGCAAACGGATACCCCACGGCAGGCCGTTAAAAAACCCAAACACTTGTCTGATAGCCCCTTTCCAGGTAAGTTAGTGCCAGGGTTTCATGGGGCCATTACAGGCATGTTTGCACACGTAAGAAAACCTAGCCTAGCCGGCTTGGCTCTTAGGGCTCTGGCTGGGACCCTGGCAGGGGCCTGGAGCCCAAAAATCTCTGGGTTGGGTAATGAAACAGCCCCACAGCCCAAGCCCCATGAGCCCCATGAGCCAGCTGGCATGGGACGCGGTGGGCTTCTCTCTGCTGGGCAGACAGCCCTAGGCCAGAAGAACGCAGGGCGAAGGAGGAGGCCGTCTGTGCTAGGGATGTGAAGAAGCGAGTAAATAGCTAATCGTGTAGTCAACAGAATTTCTATCGACTACACGATTAGCTGATCAGGGCGGAAGCCTTCAGGAGATACCCCCGCTGTGGCTCTGCAGTTTAAATGTCGTCAGGGCTAGGCGGGCAGGCAGCCCGGCTCCTACTACATTTAAGCTGCAGAGCCGCAGCACGGGGTAGCCCAGGGACCCGGTGCGAGCTGGAATTGATATGGGCTTGCTCAGCAGCAGAGAGCTGGGACCCCCCATGGGCAGGGGCTGTTCTGCGGGATGTGGACCAGCCTGTTTGCAGCAAGCCTGGGCCTGGGCTCAGGGGAGGTGGCACTGCGGAGATGGTGCTGGGGGCACTGGCTCCTGCTCCTCACCCCGCTGCCTCTAACACAGAGGCAGCGAAGGGGGAGGGAAATGCGAGTAGTTGAGAGCATGGCTGTCAGACACCGCCGCTCGGAACCAGCTGCTTTAATATCTTGGTCCAGCCAGTGAGACAAAAGGATTTCAGTGGAAGAACCTTTTGCTCCATGTTCCTTTATATCCACTCACCAGCTCTGATGCCTACATATGGGGAAACGCTTTGAATTTCAGAGAAGGTAGAATGACATTAGGCAGCAATTCCAGCCTCTACCTGCCCAGCAAACAGCAGAGTGCTCTGAATGGAAGCCTCTCAGGTCAGGGACTGTCTTGCTACAAGGTTGTTCAGAAGCTAACACGATGGACACTGATTGCTTCTAGGGCCTCCAGGTTGGACTCTAATCAAAATATATAATCATTACACCGGGAGAAATGATACAACTGAGCTCTCTGGTTACTCTCAGGGACTCCAGATCAAACGCCATTCCTTTGTAAGGCACGAATCTGTTTTTCTAACTGCTGTCCCTGCAAACGACACCTGGGGTTGGAAAATTCAGCTCTGATCTTTCTGCCTTCTGCATCATCATCAGAAATAAAGATTCCTCAGTCTCTCATCGCTGGTCGGGTCCTGTAAGTCTAGTGGGAGGGAAAACTTCTGTGTCAGTGAAGTGAGCAGAGGAGACATGAGGATAGTCAGAGAGCAGAGAAATGGACTAAGAAGGGGGTCACTTTTCTGATTATAACCATGCTTTAAAGGGACTGGAGTATTTATCTTCCTGTTTGCCAGAAGCATCATTAGTGACATAGCCTGTTGTGTCGTTACAGTCTGGGAACCAGGTGAGTCAATTTGCGTGGGTTCGCTGCTGGTTGGAGAGCCACCTCTGCTGTACTCATTTCTAACATTTCTAAGGGTTTTTTAATACTCCAGTCATCGGAAGAAGTGGGTTGTACTCACGAAAGCTCATGATCCCATCCACATGGTTTGTTAGTCTTTAAGGTGCTGCAAAGACTATTAGTTGCTTTTTAAAGTTTTTCCAGTTAAAGACACAGGGTATGTCTAGACTACATGCCTCTGCCGACAGAGGCATGTAAAATAGGCTGCCCAACATAGTCAATGAAGCGGGGATTTAAATATCCCCAGCTTCATTAAAATAAAAATGGCTGCCACGCTGTGCCGGCTCAGCTGATTGTTGGCACAGCACGGCAGTCAAGATGCGGATTGGTCGACAGGGGAAGCTTTGTCAACCGCTCCCTTATGCCTGTTAACGCATCCCAGAATGATGTTTGCTTATTGTGCAACAGTGTCACACTGTTGACTCATATCTAGCATGTGGTCCACTATGACCCCAAAATCCCTTTCTTCAGTGCTAGACGGTCACTTCCCATTTTGTATGTGTGTATTGGATTGTTCCTCCCTAAGTGGAGCACTTTACATTTGACTGTATTGAATTTCATCCTATTTACTTCAGACCATGTTTCCAGTGTGTCCAGCTCATTTTGAATTATAACCCTATGCTCCAAAGCACTTGTAACCCCTCCCAGTTTGGTATCATCTGCAGACTTATTAAGCGTACTCTCTATGCCAATATCTAAATCGTTGATGAAGATATTGAACAGAACCAGACCCAGAACTGATCCCTGCAGAACCCCACTTGTTATGCCTTCCAGAATGATTGTGAACCGTTGACAATTATGCTCTGAGAATGATTATCAAACCAAGTTACACACCCACCTTGTGGGAGCTCCACCTAGGTTGTATTGGCCTAGTTTATCTATAAGAAAGTCATGGGAGACTGTATGAAATGCCTTACTAAAGTCTACGTGTACCCCTACCACTGCTTCTCCCTTATTCACAAGACTTGTTATCCGATCAAAGAAAGCTATCAGATTGGTTTGACATGATTTGTTCTTTACAAATCCATGCTGTTATGTATCTTATTATCTTCCAGATGTTTGCAGATGGGCTCCTTAATTATTTGCTCGATTACCTTTCCTGGCAGAGAAGTTAAGCTGGCTGGTCTGTAGTTTCCTGATTGTTCTTATTTTCCCTTTTTATGGATGGGAATTTTCCACTCCTTTGGAACCTCTCCTGTCTTCCATGACTTTTCAAAGATGATTGCTAATGGCTCAGCTATACCACCCCCCCAACAGTTCCTTGAGTATTCTAGGATGCATTTTATCAGCCCCTGATGACTTGAAGACCTCTAACCCTTAGCTTTCCAAACAAAAACATACAAAAAAAGAAAAAGGGCAGGGGAGGGAGGAAATGAAGGGGAGAGAAGAGAGAGAAGCAATGGAAGGGAGAAAGCAGGGAGAGAGAAGTAGAAGGGGTGTGCAGGAATAGGGATGGGATGGAGAACATGCATTTGCTACTTCCCCTCTTTCACTAGAAAACATTCATGAAAGAGAATCAAAGTATTTACAAAGATCAATAGAAAATATGAATATTAAAGAAATGGAACTTACCAACTTGGCCTCATATAGCTCTGCACTTTTGCCAAGGAACCTGTGAGGTAGAGGCATTGAAGCTAATATTCCATGCTGGACTTTTAATGAGCTTTGACCTTGTTCATCTGCAGCTGATTTGCTACTACAAGGCAAGTCCTCCTTCCCTGGGGATGGATATCTAGAGAGTGACTCTGAACAGCCTGGAGGCAACATTTTCTTCAGTGATAAATATCTGACTGATGACATCTCTCTGCTGGGAGACACATGCCTCACCGGGGAGGCCCCTCGCTCTGGTGGGAGATGCATTCTCGGGGATATCTCTCTTCGTGGGGAAGGGTGCCTGCCGGGGGACAGCTCAAGTCTTGGTGACACACATCTCAGCGGAGAGGACTCCCTTCTTGGTGATAGGCGCCGAGACGGTGACATCCCTCTCCCTGGAGACAGGCACCTCAGCGAAGACATTTCTCCGGTTGGCGAGAAACGTTTCGGTGAAATTTCGTTTTTGGTTAGTAAGTGCTTTCTAGCTAGCACTGGCCTGCCACTGCCACTCCCACCACCAGAGTCCTTGCCTGGAGACCACTTCCTTCTTGGGGAGGTGTCTTGTGAGGTTGACAGGTCCATAGCTAAGAACATCTGATGCTTTGTAGCAGTTTCCCTTTCAGCAGAAGCCAAATATTCACTGGAGGTCAAAGGTGGCCTATGGAGACTTAAGAAGCTGTGGCAAACAGCAACTTCGCTACTGTCTGCTGACCACTGTGTTTCCAGCCCTGAGGAGGTGGGCCGGTGGCCCCTGCCTACTTGCTGGTTGCTGGAGACAGTATCTTGTGTTAAAGACAATGCTGCCCCGGTGCATTCCTCTGGAGCAGATGGCGAGCTGCCCAAAGGGTGCATTGGAAGGGAGGTTTGTTTTGTTTCTGAAAACTTTACAGGTGGCTCATCTTGGCTCTCCTCTTCCTCCTCATCTTCATCATCTTCATTGTCATCATCGTCATCAGATTCCTCTAAGTCTGAAAACTGGTGCTCCTCAATTGGCTCGGATCCCTCCCTCCCTTCGGAATCTTGGAATACGTCTTCACTGGTTCCTGGGGGGGAAAGCAAACAAACAGGAAAACATCCATGAAGCCTGCAGAACAGACACAGAAATACTGAGATGATTCACTGGCCCCGGAAGGAGCTCTGAGCGGACAAGATGAAAAAGGGCCCTGCTGCTGTCCAGACCCGGCTCATCTTGTGTCTGATGCCTGCAACTGCTTCCTCTCCGGCCTGGGTGTCTGCAATCTCACCCTGGCAGTTCTTTCTATCGCCTGGCCGGCTCCTTGCTTTGACCGAGACCGGCCCACACTATTTCATCCCTCTGCTGGCCCTCCCCCCTGTCGCCCACCACTTCCAGTGCAGCCCTTTAAGGCCCCTTCAAAGCGCAATGCCCTGTTATTTTGGCATAACACTGACTCCAGCCTTTGCCCTGTGGCATTCTCAGCCATCATGTCTGCTGCTCCCGCAAACACCTCCACGCCTTTTCCCAAGCTTGCTGGCAAGAGCCACAAAGCCATGACTGTATCTTCCCTTAAGTCTTTTCTCCGCCAGGGTGCCTACAAAGCTCGACCAGCTAGCAACAGCCAGGAAATCTGTCACCCCTCTCCCAAATGCTTGTTTCTGGTGTTCTCTCACTCTTCTCCTCACTCCCCTTTGCCCGTCTCTTCCTATAGCTGCATGTGGACATAACCAGAGCCGGGCGGCGGGTTTTAAAAATTCCGTCAGCATTTCAAACATCAAAGCTGGCCCTTCCCGAACAAACAAAAATCCGGAAAACACTGAAAACAAAATCTGCGAGTGCCCCCTCCCCCCGTTTTCGGACCAGTTCTAGCGATGATTTGGCATGAGCTCTGTTGGGCAGGGACCGTTTCTGCAGCGCTGTAGAATGCCTACCAATGTAAGGCACTCATCCGTAATATAAATAAAATAAATGCCCACAGTGTGACAGGTGCGGGGTAAAACACACTCTCTAACTGCCACAGGGCTAGACTCACAAAAGAACCTAGACATCTAGGAAATCACCAGAGCCTGAGTGAGTTGCTCAGGCTTCTATACAAGGAACGGAGAAAGCTACGTGCCGAAGAGCAGGACCCACCCAAAGCCACCCGCATGCTCATCAGGGAATCGCCTAAGCTAGCCAATGCGAGCGGAGTTGGCACCGGGTTCTGGGCTGGGGTGCATCCCTCTGCTTGGGATTCTCAGCTGTGAGCCCTCACCCGGAGTCAGGCACTGCAGGAATTTCTTGAAAGAATTTTGCGGGGAGGAGGGTAACAGCCTCATAACTCTTAGCCCAGTTGTTAGGGGGAGAGAGGGGGCTGACCAGGGATGCATGTTACCCCGTCGCTCCTATTGGAGCTGTAAATACACAAATTGTTCTCAGAGTCCTGGCCCTGGATCTGGGGGGATGGCTTGACCCAGCAGGCTACAGAGTCATTCTTATGCCTGCTTCTGGCGGAATCTGATTCTGGTGGAATCTGGTGGAATCTCCCTCTCTGGAGATATTTAAGAACAGGTTAGATAGACATCTGTCAGGGATGGTGTAGGTGGAGCTTGGTCCTGCCTTGAGGGCGGGGGGCTGGACTCGATGACCTCTTGAGGTCCCTTCCAGTCCTATTATTCTATGATTCTATGATTCTATGATTCTGCCTTCTCTGATCCATACCAGCCCATCCCATAGTCCAGTGGCTTTGAGAGAGGTGGCAGCTCCCTCTTCAAATTCCTTTTTCTCCTAGGGCAAAGAGGCAACTTGAACCAAGAGTTCCCCACGCGACCCAGATGAGAATCCAAAGCACTAATAAGAACGGCCATAGTGGGTCAGACCAAAGGTCTGTGTAGACCAGTATCCTGTCAACAGTGGCCAATGCCAGATGCCCCAGAAGGAGTGAACACAACAGGTAATCCTCACGTGATCCCTCTCCTGTCATCCATTTCCAGACACAGAGGCCAGGGACACCATTCCTACCCATCCTAGCTAATAGCCATCGATGCACCTAATTTCCATGAATTTATCCAGCTCTTTTTTGAGCTCTGTTAAAGTCCTAGTCTTCACAACACCCTCCGGCAAGGAGTTCTAAGGTTGACTGTGCGCTGAGTGAACAAAAACTTCCTTTTGTTTGTTTTATACCTGCTGCCTATTAATTTCATTTGGTGATCCCTAGTCCTTGTGTTATGGGAACAAGTAAATAACTTTTCCACACCAGTCAGGATTCTGTAGCCTCTATCATAATCCCCACTTTGTTTCCTCTGTTCTAAGCAGAAGGTATGGGGGAGGGCTGCTCCTTCCTCCCCAAGCACGGTCCCCCATTCTGTGTGAAGTCAGGCACGCTCTGGGTGCGTCTATTAGATTGGGCCTTGCAGGCAAGAAAGGCAAAAGGAGCCCCTATCTTCCTCTGGTTCGTGCAGCACAGGAGCACACAGTGACACAGCGGAGGCAGACCCACAGGTATCTACGTAACTTTTGCTGCAAAAACTTAGGCTCCAAATAAGTTTAGGCACCTTTGGGGTCAGTGGCAGCTGCGGGGGGAGGGTTCTGTAAATGCCACTGGTATCTACAACTGGAACTTAGTGTCACTGTCCTGCCAAGTTTCCTGCTCTGTTGCCACCCTCTGCTCCTCTCTGCCACGGAAGTAAAACATGTTGGCAGCAGACAGGAGCTGTTTTCAGAGAGATCCAAGGGGGACAGCCACTGGAGGTCACTCTTGCTCAAGCCCAATACAAGACAAGCTGGATTTTCCTAGTACAAGCTCTTCAAGCAGGCTATTGAGTATTAACATTCTCTGTTTCTCGGCCTCTTTGTGTGCCAGGCTGCCTGAAGAGAAGCAGGGTCTCTTTGCTAATCCATGTTTGCTATCTCCACGTCTCTCTGTGGTTCGCCAGAACTTTCACTGCCACGTGTGGGAACTGACGAAGGGCAGCTTCCCTGGTCTCCTTTTCCAACAGTTTCAGATGAGGACACCCTGTTTCTCACCTGATCAAACTGATGTTAACTGAACAGCATTTCATTTCATACTGCCATCCGCCAGCAAGCCAGAGGAGCTGGGGAGCTAAGCAGAGGGGGAAAGGTCAGGCCAGACCACCCCTGACTATGCTGGGGTGGGCCTGTCATGGCGATATCTGGGCAAACAATAAAAAGACACTTTGATCCATGGATAAAAGATCCCAGTTCAGGTTACTGTGAGTTGTGGGGTTTGTGAGGATTCAGCAGCTGTCAGGTGCTGGTGAAAAGGGACACTTATTTTAGCACAGATAATTATTCGTCCTAAAGACATACCGAGAAGTACATCATTGGCTCTCCTGGTATTTAAAAAGTTTCAGCTATCCAGTCAGAAAGCAGAAACATGACCATGTGACTTGGGTGACCAATCAAAGAACATGTGTTGTGAATAGTCAAAGTGAACTGCTCACAACCATGAGGATGGCCATTACACCGTGAAACAGGAGGGGTAACGAACGGTTAGCTGAAATCAAGATCCAGCTCTGGATTATTGCTAATCTCGAAGGACCTGAGTTCATAGCAAGTGTTATTCCCAAGGAACAGTCAGAACCGGGTATATTCCCTGCCCTGAAAGGGGAAACATTTCAAACCTCCTTTAGGAGTTAGTCACTTCCTCTACTCTAATGACTTAGGACTGGCAGGCAGTGATGACCAACGTGCACCCTGCTGTTTGCTTCCAGCCCTAGGAATCTGCGCCGTTTGGTTTCCTGGCACTGACAGTATCCGGGGAGCACAGCACGGGCTGCAGGACACAGCGAGGGTAAAGCGAACCCATTTCCAAGTGGTGCAGGCCACGTTTGCCACAGAGTGAGTGAGAATTGAGGGGGCCCAAGTGGATTTTGCTGAGCTCTGCTGACAGGCTCCCGCTGTGCAGAAAGAAAGCGTCAAACCCAGCCAAAGGCCAGAGTGTTTCACAGGAGAAATCTGACTCTCTGAACTCAGCGGGACGGGAGGGGGAGGGACTGGCTGCAAGGGCATCTAATGACAATGTGTCTGGACAGTGACACACATCAAAGGCTGCCTGGAGCATGTGAGCTTCATCCTCCATTCTGTATTGCCCCCTGGATCCCGGGGAATGGCACCAGGGTGCAATTGGTGTGAAAGAGCAGAGGATCGGGCCCACTCCTTCTGCTGACAGGAACCAGGAAAGTCCTTTATTTCTCCCGCCCCTTCCATAGAAATAAACCCACCCTGTGAAAAACAGCCAGTGGGAGGGTGGGTGCATCGAGAGGGCAGAGTCTTCCTAGAGGAGCTCACTGCGATTGGCAGTGCCCAGCCCTGCCCTGCCAGCAACGGAACCTACGTGACAGGGAGAAAATCTGGCTGGGGGATGGAGCTGTGCTCTTCACATCCCATGTGTGGGCAAGTGCTAAGCCCCTCTCAGCCCCCCTTCCGTCAGCTCTTGCAGGATCGCCCGTGACTGTCTGGCCCTTCGCAGGGATGCCCGGACGCTACATTTCTGAGCCTCTGAGTCACGATGCAGAATGCGTTAAACTTGGGCACAAGCCCAGCTTTTACCAAAGAACCCCCGGCCCCGAGTTGCTCCAACACCAGGCCTTCCCATTTACACCTTTACACATTCTGCACAAACACACCCGGGAGGATGCAGGGACTGTGGATTTTTTGTGATTCTAAAATTACATGGATTGCCAGCATCATGCAATAGCATCCAGCCAGCTGCACATTCCAGCCAGCAGCGGCGCGGCCAACATCAACAGCGGGAGGAGCAGTCCATTCGGAACGCTCAAGGATCCCGACCCGGCGCTCTCCGGAGTCTCGGCAGGTCCTTTCCCTCCCTGAGCTTAGCGGATGTCCAAGGACTGAATGCTCATTCACAAACAGGCCTGGACACATGATTTAATGAGGGGAGAAGGGGTCTTCCAGCTGACACTCGCGCCAAACGTCTACTAAGCGTTCTCCCAGGTGACCTCTGGGTGAAAGGCAGATTTTTAACAGGGTTTGGGTTTAGTGGTATTTTAAAAAAATGAGACGAAAGGCTGAGACAAATGCAGCCTTCGCGTCTGCTTAGCTCGTTCCTTTTCCTGAGCAGAATCCTTCTTTCAGCTTGCAGCCTTGAATGGCTTTAGAACAGCTCCCACACTGTGCTGCTCACAATACATTACTCTTAACCCTGGATGATCGGCGCAATGAATGCCTGAATGAAATAATTAGTGAAAGCATTCCCTTGAATGACTGAATCGGGCTCTCGCAGTTCTGGCCTTTGCAGCCTACAATTATCTGCTGCACAAATAGGATTTCTGAGTTGCAGGTTTTTAAAAGCTTCACACAATTAATATGATTCATTAGTTCTAATTTACTACAATGAAAAGCTTTAAAATAATCCCTGTGCTTTCAGAAGGTCGGGCAACCAAAATTTCGGTAGCAACTGTCTCCTCTGTTGTCAGGCTTTGACCGGAGTTAGAATCACCTGCAGGTAGTTGAGCAGCAGGGGGAAATTTGAAGAAGCCATCAGCTAATCAATTATTCGAAGTGAGTTAACAGACCGAAGGAGACCTCCAGCAATCTGACACGGGCGCCGACTTCCGCTGGCTACTGCCGCTCTAACACGCTTCCCCTGGGACTGTCGCCGGCAAAGCCTAGACTGTTTTTTTCCTGGCCCTCCTCCCGCCACGCTGAACTCCAGCAGTGCCCCTGCCAAACAAAGAGAGCCTCAGCGTGAAGGAAAGGCTGCTCTGAAGAGCAGGACAAAAGCCTAAAGCATGGTCAGATTTGAAGCAAAGCAAAGCATCCGTTTCAGCAATGCACCCTGCTCCAGCAGCAAGGGCCATCGTACTGCCTCTGCTTGGGACGGGGGAGCGCCGGCATCTTCCATCCTTAGGACTACAGGGCTGTGTTCCGTTTGAAACCACACTCACACCCCGCACCACATCCGTGAAAACCATTTTCTCAAGAACCTCTCCCGTGAGACAAAAAATCCCCTCCCCCCACAGCCTGACGCTTGCCTGCCCGGAGGTGGGCCTGCTACGTAACGGGGGATCCCTGGGGACCTGAGGAAGGTTCTGGGTCTTACCCCGCGTCAACCCACTGAGACGAGAGGAGCGACGATGGTTTACGCCCGGGATCAGCCTGGTGCAGAAGGCGTAAGGGAGGCAGTGGCGTCGAGAGCGCTGAGCTTGGGGAGTGGCGCTGGGAACCCCTCGTCCTAGCGGTCACGCCGGCTGTCTGTGGGGCCTCGGGAAGGTCACGTCCACACCCGCCCTCGAGGGGGTCTGTGCAAAGCTTTGAGCAGAGCCGTCCCGTCCACAGGATGAATTGGGGCAGATGTCCCAGGCCTTGCACTTTGGGGGGCCCCCGGCAGTCGCCTCGATCACTCCACGGACAAGAGGGACCCGGGGGTTACAGGGCTTGGCGTGGGGAGGCCACCCCCACTGCAGCGGGATCCAGAGCGGCCCAGCAGCCTGCTCCGCTGAAGCATTAGCCAGCACAACGCAGGGCATCTTGGGAGAGTGTGGCAGCACGTCGGGGACCCCCCGATCCTGCACCCCGTCTGCAGCAAGACGAGACTCCACCAGCCAGTAGTATAGAAAGGGCTATTGCTCCTCCAGGGTACAGCACGGCACAGATGGGAGGTGGTTTCAGGAGTCAGGGCCAGGATGCCTCAGACCCCTTGGAGTAGGAGGTCCATTGTCATCACTAGACCCTCAGCCCTCGGCTAAGGCTGCTTCCTTCATGTTTCCCAGCCAGCAACTGAACCTTCCCCCGAAACCTGGTGTTGGTCTTCGCTTCTCTCCCCTTGTCTCTCCCGTTATCTCCTCAGGCTGGGCCTAGGTGTCTGGGTTAATCCACTTGTGGGTGAGTCAGTGGGAATGACACAGCCCAGCGCAGGGGGACCCCGGGTTACAGAGCAGACAGCCCCCCCACTACGCCCCAGAGGGGCACCTGGACAGACTTGTGGCTGGCATTCTAGAGATACACGGGGGGTGGATGGCAGCAGGAGGAGGATTAATTTACAGCCCGCCAAGGCCATTTTACTCCTGAAAGGGGGTTTAACAGCCTTTAACGTACATGCCTTGGCGTCCCATCTTCAGCTGATCCACCGTTACTTTCCTAAGTGTGGCCAAGCAAGGATAAACTCTGGACAGGTTCCCTCCCTCGGTCACCTGAAGGAGAGCTTGAGCCTGCACATGCCTGAGACGCACACAGTGGGACAGTCCTTCTACAAAGCCGGAGCAGGGCTTATCCTTCAGGGAACAACTCCTGTTTCCAGCACAGGCCTGGGGAAAACCAGGTTCTTTGCCTGTTTGGTACCTCTGACCGGGGAAGCAAGCGACCCTCTCTGTGCCCTGGGAACGCCCCTCTTCCCAGTGGAGTTTCTGAGGAGTGTGACTCGGGGGAGTGACACACGGTTTGTTGCTCCTGCTGAGTTAACGTTCCAGCGGCTCACAGCAACGTCTCCAGAGCTTGTTTGGTTGACGAGGGCTTTGCAAAACGTAACCGCTGCTTTGTGCTTTATAAGGCTCCTGTTAAGCCAGGAATCAGACCAGCTCAGGCTGGGAGGGGCTGTGAGAAGGGGCAGGCAAAGCTGCAGGAGCTGCTCTGGTGAAGGAGGTGGGGAGGGGGTCAGTGGTGTCCCATCAGCTCTGCAAGGCCTTGCGAATGGAGAACGCCAGGCTGACCTAGCGCCCCGCCCTGGCGCTCTGCTCCGTCGGGGCAGGGAAAGGGAGAGGTGTCCGATTTCGCTCCCTGTGTGCTGAATGCAGATGCACTGTCTCTAGAAAGGACCCACTGGCAGGAGCCCCCAAACCAACACCGGCACTCCAAGACATCTGCCATCCCTGAAGGCTTCTTTCCACTTACCCCTGCACTGAGCCTGCAGCCCAGGATACCGAGAGCGTCAGTAAAATACAACGATAAAAACATCATCCGGCGCGCAAAGAGCTCGTCATCTAACCCTGCGCAGCTGCCGGGGCTCAGCCTTCTGTGGCTCACAGAGCTACGTCTCCCTGCGACCCGCCTGTGTTCGCGTTGCTCCCCGCCTGCAGCTCTCGCTTGCCCTGCACTCGACATGTCAGTGACCGGGAAATGGTGCAAAGTCACAGGAGCCCCGTTTGCAGTGGGCAGGGAAGTACATGGGGGACCTTGAGAGATTCGAGGCCATGGGGGGGTTGGGTCCTGCCCCTCAGGGGTGGGAGCCCCTAGGGATGTGGGTCCAGCCTCTGGGGAGCCTGGATGGTTGAGTCCTGCCCACAGTGGGTCTCCTGTGCGGGGGACAAAGAATGAGCCCACCCTCACGGGGAGCTGTGGCTGCTGGCCCTTGGTCTAGGCCGGTGTTTCTTAAATGTGTCCCGCAGCACACCGGTGTGCCATGAGGCAGTCAGAGGTGTGCCGGGGAGAGCAACAGAATTCAAAATGGTCGTCTTTAAAGGGGCAGACGACTTTTTTCTTCTCAATAACTTTCTCCCGATCCTTTTTTCCCTCAATAACATTCCCCCCAACCCCTTTTTCCCTCAACAAAAAATCCTTGTGTTCCTCGACAAAAAAATTATTGTTTGGTGTTCTCGGTCTTAAAAAGTTTAAGAAACATTTGTCGAGGCCCAGCTCCTGCTCCAGGTGAGTCAGGCACGGCGTGCACGCCCCTCGGCGGTGACAGGGCTGTCTGGGCCAGACACAAATGGGCTGCGTTGTGACCCCACGAGCCAGGTCACAACACCCAGCTGGGCCCGGCTCGCAGGAAAAGGAGCTGCCGCTGAGGGCAAACCTCACGGTCTCCATGACACCCAGGGAAGAGAGCATCTCCCTGGGCCCACAGCAGTGAAACTGGGCCATGGGCCGCAGGCCCCACGGGAAATGCCTGTGCTAAAGAAGCTTAAAGCTCAAAGCAGCTGGTCAGAGGAACACAAGAGGCTCCTCAATTCACAGGCGCTTGAATGGGATGGTGGGGGTGAGGGCGCATGCCGGGGAGAGAACTAAGCACCGGACTGAGTCAAACAGACTTGTAAGGATTCGGTGTCACCCACCTACCATCTGATGGCCTGCGCCACTGCTGGGAGGTGCCCTACCCATTACTGAGCCCCCTGGATACGCACATGCAAAGGAGCCTCTCTCTGCATGCAGATTTCCACCTCCCTGTGACCTCCTCAGCACCCCTCCCTCCCTGGCCTCCCAGGGGATGTGTGGGGGGAGTGGAGAGGCCACACAGGAGACAGGGCTGGCTGGGGGTGAGATCAGGAAGTGCACATCACATTCCCTCCAGCGCCCCGGGGATCACAGAATCCCAGGGCTGGCAGAGACCTCAGGAGGCATCGAGTCCTGCCCCCTGCCCAAGGCAGGACCAACCCAACTCCATCATCCCAGCCAGGGCTTTGTCCAGCCAGGACTTAAAAACCTCTAGGGATGGAGATTCCCCCTCCTCCCCAGGGAACCCATCCCAGTGCTTCCCCGCCCTCCTAATATCCAACCGAGACCTCCCCCACTGCAACGTGAGCCCATTGCTGCTCATTCTGCCATCTGCCCCCACTGAGAACAGCCTCTCCCCATCCTCTTTGGAACCCCCTGCAGGTAGCTGAAGGCTGCTGTCCACCTGGAAATGCAGCCCCAGGCTATAGTTTTGTCTTGGAGGCCCCCGGGAGTAGCCACCAGGAGGCTGCGGAGTTTTGCTGCACGGGGACCAGCGGGCCACAGCCAGTGTGAATCCTGGGGGCGAATGGGATGCAGACTTGGGGCTGGCCACACATGCCTCCCGAGGAAAACTGATGCACCTGGTGGGATGATGTGGGCAAACAGATCTCAGGCGCCCTCTGCGAGGAAGGGCTCACCTGGGCTGTAGGACGGGCTATTTACAGAGCACACCTCACAGCAGCTCCCGCATCAGGCTTCAGGCACTGTGATCACAGGGGTCACTTCGCCCCCTGGAGGTCGCACATTGATCTCGGCTTCCCGTCTGGCCTTGCACGCTAAGCCCGCAGCAGCGCGGCGTCTGTGCCGTGCCGTGCTGAAGCTGGCAGGGTGCAAAGTCAGCCAGGCAGCTGCTCCTCTCCTGAAAAGCCCTGGAGGGTCTAACAGGGCTAGAGAGCAGGGCTTTGGTTTTGTGTCTCCTCCACGAGACCGACTTCGCATCAGCCAAGCGCCCCGCTGCACGGTATCCCGTTTGGACCCCGTGTGCGCAGAGCACAGTCCTGCAGCACCGGGGCGCACTCCTGCGGGAGACGGGCGGTGCCCTGCGGAATCAGTGGTTCTCCCGCGCCTGCGCCAGACCGTTCCCGGGCACGTGCAGCCCCGCCCTCCCTGGGCAGATGGGGGACAATCTAAGCCCCATTCGCCCATGAAGAGTTTCCTCCAAGCACAGCCCTGCAGCTGAGTCAGGTCTGGTCAGCCACGCCCAGGCTCCCTGGCGCCCCCGACTGCTCCATCCAGGGGGATGCCCATTCTGCTACCCGAACACTGCGTGATAGAACCCCACAGTTTAGAGAATTTGTACCTTCTTCGGCTTCCAACTCCACCAGTGAAGACACCAACACGCCCATCTCCTGACATTTTTTGCTGTGGGCCTTTGACTTCATATGTTTAGTCAGATTCCCTGAAAGGAAACAAAACACACCTTGATCAATGGTCTGTTTCAGGTTGACAGCCTGCCTGCGGGGTCACTTCAAGGGTCTCTCTGCAGGAGCCGTTGTAGCAGAGGGACACGTTTTCTGTTGAATTGCTTCCCAGCTGGCTAGGGTGGGACAGAGGAGGTGCCAAACCCGGGGCTTCAGTGTAACAGAGCCACCGTGCAACCTGGCACACGAGGAGGGCCCCCACTCGGCACAGGCATCCCAGTGCGCAGCCTGCTGCCTTGGCACAGCACCCTCCGGGAGTAAGAAAAATAGGAAAAGAGGGGCGATCCCCTTAGCATAACAGCCCAGCCCAGCCCAGCAACCCCTCCGAGCTGGTCCCAGCACGCGGACAGCAGCACTTTGCCTCCAGACAGGTGACAGACTGGAACCAGTGAGCAATGGGTGGGTGGAGACAAGAAAACAAGGGTCCAGGGTGGAAGCTGGAGGAAAAAACCCAAGACTCAAAGATCCATGTAAATTATATTGGGCTTTGCCTGTGCTTTAACATTTGGATACCACTGCAAATAAGAATCACTAGACCAGGCAGGTTGGGCCATCCAGCCATGGTTTACCTTAAGCCGAGCCGCCGCGGCGTCTATACCGCAGGAGGCTGACGGGAGCACACACTCTCGTCGGCTTCCCTTACTCCTCTCAGAATGAGGGGTACAGGATGCCAGTGGGGGCTGCCTTCAGTGTTCGATTTGGGGGGCTACATGAGAGCCACTAAATCAAATGCTGGAAGATCAACCTCCATAGTGCAGACACGCCTGGGAAACAGAATTTCCATTCAGCAAAAACCAAACCAAATCAAAAACCGCCAAGAGGGGTTGCTGACAGCAGGGCATCCCTGGGAGTGGGACAGCCCTGCAGAAAGGCCAGGAGCTGGCAGGAAACCCTGCAGAACGGCCGGCCGAGCTGCTGCTTTCCACTGAAAATTTCAACCGGATCAGCCTGCTCGCGTGGAACATTTCGCTTCCCTCAATTCAGCAGTTTCCAATGGAAAATGGCTTTGTCAGAAGATTTTCCATCACTTCGAGTAATAAGCAAGATGAGTGGCTAACTCCCCATTCCGGGAGCTGTGGCAGAGACACGCTCGTGTGCTAAAGCTCCCTAAGAACAACCTGAGCAGTCAGGAAAGGGGGACCCCTCTGAAGGGCCCCCAGGTGTCTGAGCAGGGAGAGTGGCTGGGATGCTCTGGCATGTGCCGAGTGGCCACACCAGGGGCACTCTGACCCCCAAACAGGGCACTTCACAGACCAAAGCTTTCCAGCATTTCGCCCTGGCACTTAATGCTCAGAAATCTGACTGAGAAAAAGTTGATTGAGGCTGAGTATCAGGAACTAACAGGCTGGGGGGAGGGGTATCATCTACATGGGCCTGGCCACACTGGGGCATTTTTAACCAGCCTGGAGACAGTGCTACAAGACACACTGCAGGCAAAGGAAGGGGTTAGGTGGCCATCCAGGTCTTTTCTGTCACTAATTTCTACAATTCTGCAACCTGCCCCCACCCCAATCCTCTCGCCCAGCTGATTAACGGAGCAGTTCTTATTCTTGCTCATCGAAAAGGGAACCCAGGAGAAGGGAGCCTAGGGAAACACGGATCTGGGAAGGAGGAGGTGAGCAGGAGAAATGATGGGAGGAGTAAAGAAGAAAATTGCCCTTCTTTTCTCTTCGCCTGCCACCTCTCCTCCAGGACCTGAGCTGATCAATCAGAAGAACCGTATGCTCCTGCTGCAACTCCTTCAAAGCTTCAAGGGTTGGCGAGGTCCCCAGCGTGACCCAGTCATCTCGAGCTGAGCTCTCCGATTTCATCCTTGCAAGACGACATGGAAGAGGCTTTCCCTGTTGGCCAAAGCCTGCCACGCCAAGCCCTTGGAGCTCCGAGTAAGGGACTGCGCCGTTTGTCCCACAGTAACTCATTATAACAAAATGTGAATAGTGACAACAGTCCCCAGTAAATGAAACCCGGCTGCTCCCTCCCGTAAATCACAGCCACTCACCACGGCTGGCGCAAATGACCTGCCCCCGCAACAGCCCTAATCCGGTTCCTTCTGGAGACAGTTTACACAGGAAGTAAATCAGGTGAAATGTACGGCATGCTCAGAGTTCTGTTGCAGCCTGCGGTGCCCCGGGAATTCTACTGCAACGCTGCCAGCCGTGGCTGGGGGGAAGAGCGGCCTGGAGAGAGCACGTCCCTGCTCCCACGCTGGCTCCCAAAATGGCCCAGTCAGTCAGGAGCTGGAAAGCTGCACTTCATCCCGTGAGATGGAGCAGAGCGCAGCCTCTCCACTTCCCAGCTTGGCACCTGCTCTGCAGGCTGCACGTGGCCCAACCCCGAGAGCTCATCACGTAGCCAGACCCTCCATAACTTCCCTGTGCGGGCAGATGCCGCCATATCTGAAAGCCCCCCGGAAGCACTGGCTTAGGTACCTAGCTCTTGGTACGTCAGTCAGAGACCTCTCTCCTTGCTGTTTTCAAGGGAATAAAGCAAACACAACATCCCGCGGCAGCCAATGCACCTCTTCTACAGCCCACAGCGTTCACCCCCACCTGATTCTACCCCTGCTTTCCACCCAGTTCCCCCCAGGCAACACATTTCTCAGCGGAGGACGACTTTTTAGTAGCCCTCTTCCTTGATCTGCTGGAGGCAATTGCCCTTGGGCAACGTAAAAGCCAGATCCCCCCTCAGCCACACACACTGCAATGCCCCGCCAGAGGTGCGGCTCAGCGTTGTCTACGCCACAACCGCTGGGTTGGCAGAGCCACGCTGGGAAATGCAACTGATGGGGTTGGGGAACTCTTCTGCCAGCTAGTAACTCCATCTCCCTGAGCCCTGTCTACATTTGCGGTCTGGCTGGCAGAGGGATGTCAGCGGGGAGGTGTGTTTTTCTCTTTCACTCTGATTAAGTTGCCAAAACGTTACAGTGTGAGCTGGCCTTGGACGGGGAGCTGCACTGAGCGCTAGGACCCTGGCTGGCCAGCACGAAGACTCTTTTTGTACTGACAAAACAAATCAACTTCATGACAAATAGAAATGAACCAAAGCAGTGTGTTACATGCAGCGTTTCCTTCCCCTTTCCTGTCAGCTCGCCTCCCCCCCACCTTTTGTCAGACAGGACCCCAGTTCCACACCGCGGTGCTTATACTGTGCCTGCAAAAACCTGGGTGCAAATCCCCCATTTGTGCACGAAATAAGCAACGCGTGTGAACATTTATGCAGCAGGCTCTTGCAATGGAGGCTGGGCAGGCTGGGCAGGTGCAATCGCAGTGCCGGTTTCTGAACGGGTAGCTCATGGCGGGAACGCCAAAAGGGGCCTCGTTTTACTGACTTGTTTCTGAGGCTGGACAGGATACGCAATCCCTCCCCTATTTCAGTAACAGGGTTGGCAATTCCTTTGCTCTTCCTCTTTGGCTTCTCAGATATTATAGGCACAAGGGTGCCCGGTCATGGTGGTTCTTCATTTCTTGAAAAATGCCTTATCATAGCTAGACGTCTGAACTAGTAGGCTGGAGAGAGGATGGGGAATGGAACAGAAAGATTTCTCTTGTCACCTGACAAAATGTGGATGTCCCTCACTGGCCCCTGTTTCTTTCTGAAGATTGAGACACACTGGGACAGATCTTCTCCTGGTTTTAATTAGCATGGTTCCATGCATCTTAATGGGGCTATGATTTACACCAAGGAGAGACAGGGTGGATATTTTTAGAGCAAATTGCAGAATAATGGGATTTTGTTTCTCAGAGTTCCTTTGGCAATGTATTGGTGTTTTTAGAGCCCAAACTAAAGCTAAAACAACCAAATTCTGAGGTCCTTGCTCGGGCACATTCCCTCTGAAATCATAAGTAATGGCTAAGCAAAAGCTGAGAAAGGACTTCAGGAGAATGAATTCACAGCCTTTTGATGCCCAACCAAGCACTGGCTACTAACAGAGTCAAGCTACAAAGGCTTCCTTCCTTAGAAAGAAGTAAAAAATAAATATGAAGGTGTGGGCATGAGACAGATGGTAGAGAAAGAGATTTATAATGGACAGTATAAATGATTATACTGAAACTTAGCCAAGTAGGTAGTCCACAGCGAGGAGTTTTCTCAAGAGTATTCTCTGGTTTGAAATAAATTGGGCAGCTCCAAATAAAACAATGAACCACTGAAAATGCTGAAGCAGCAGAATTTTGCTAAATCTGATTGCTACCAGAGCAACCCCCCCACAGATATTCTGCACGTGCACTTCCACAAGTGCCTAACTGTCCTTCTATATTCTTAGCTCTTCTGTTGCTAGAAGGTCTTACTTACTTTAGTGCTTATGCTGCTTTAAGACAGAACATGTGAACCTCTTTAAATCCTTAATGCAGTTGAGCAGGAATTGGAAGCCATTTCTTCTTTAAAATCAATCAGGGAAATTAAATCAATTTCATTAATAATGCACCATTCAGGTTGCAGAATTAATATAAAACACAGGTAATGGAGAAGTTAAGAGCCCTTGTGTAATTTTAATCTGGCCACTCTGCACCTATGTCACATTTTTTCTTTCTTTTATTAAATCTATCCCATGAAACATACTGGAGGTGGCCCAGGTGGCACTGCAACACCGATCATACCCTCTTCCCCAGGACTTTATATGATTTTCATATAACTGAAATGAGTGTCTGAGCATCACACCAACTCTGCTGCAGCCAGCACAACGCCCTTGCTACAGACAAAGAATGGGATCCACCTCTCTGCAGAGGATCATCAATAACCTTTATCATGCCCCATGTAAGCCCTCGGCACAGGACTTCAGTGGCAATTTACGTGAAGAACTGGCCTTGATCTAGTCTCTGCACAGAGATGAATTTCGCTCACTGGGAAGACAATAAAACGAATAGTTTATACCACTGTATCTAGCCAAGAATTTCAATTAAAAAACCACAGTTATTATTGTATCTGTTCATAGCTTTTCAGGCCTGACGAGACCGTTGGATTAACTAGTCTGGCTTTGGGTAGAGCACAGGCTATAGAATGTCATCCAGTTACTCCTGTATTGAGTCCAATAACTCATTTTTAACTAAAGCACGTGTTCCAGTGCAATGTTGAGTCTTGATCTGAAGATTTGAAGAGAGATGGAGAATCCATCACTTGCTCAGGCAGTTTGTTGCAATGGTTTTACACTCTCTTTTGGTTAAATACTTGGGGCTTGTCTCTAATTTGAATGTGTCTGGCTTTAGCTTCCAGCCATTATTTCTTGTTCTGCTACCATCGTTAATGCCAGTCTGTTCTCCCCATTTCTCAGGCTACAAAGCAGTCCCTCACTGGTGACATGTTGCTGAAAGTCATTCATGGACCGTCAGGACACTTTCTCATTTCCAACGCCACTGACACATCCAATTGCACTAGAGAACATAGAGACATTTCCTGAAGATTCACACCCACAGGACTTTGTGAGTTACTGGGGGAAAGCGGGTGCTGGAACGAGGTGTGCAGGGGGTGCTGCCGAACCCTCTGGTTTGAAGTAGTAATAACAATCCAAAAAGATTGTCTCTGCTTTCAGCACTCCCACCCTAAAACTTCCTCCAGCATCTCTGGAGATTGTCTAAGAACATTCGGAAACGGCTCAGTGTCATGCTGAACGTTTTTCCAAATGCTTAGAAAGTGCCTCAGGGCGTTAAGGTCTATATAGCGATCTGTTATAACACCAGCTAACTCGTCCTGAGTTTTTAGCCAGCTGGATTTATCCAGTAGTTTCTGAAACAGGCCTAACATTCAGCTGAGTCTGCTGGCCCAGTAATAATAAACTGCAATCATAACATTGCATTGCATTTGTTTGTTGTATTTAATATAGAAATATGTTCAATAACCTCAGTACCTTGCACACTCTCATTTAAAGAATTGCAGTCTAATTAATTAACACAATAATATGTCTCAGGACATGAAGTAGTCTGGTGTCTGGGAATTGTGACTGGACTAGACTATTAAATTAACATCTTCCGCCAACAGGCCCATTGTTTGAGCATATTTTATTTTAATAGAAATATTTTTTGTCCCTTGTAACCACACACACACACAAAAAAAATGGTAATCAAATGCTGTGGCAAGGACCACAGCACATTGTTCAATGTAGTTTATTTAGACAGTTTAGGGAGCTCAGCCAATCAGAATATGGGAGTCTAATGTGATTAGCGACCAAGAGCAAAAATGGGCGTGGAATGGAATTCTCCCTGCACTGGGCAAAAGGGAACACCAATTTCAGCTTAGAAGAGGCAAAGAGTGACTGAGACGGCTGTTCCTACTCTAACAAAGACAGGGTCTTGGTACAGGAGATTAACAGTTGTAGCTCCTCTGTGCTCCCTGAGGAAACAAGCGCTCAGAGGAAAAGACTTTCCCTCATCCTCCCAAGAGAATCGCTGGGGAGCCATTTCTTTTCATCTGCCTAGGACGAAGCCTGTTAACCGCCACAAAGGCCATGGCAATGATTTCAGCTGGTGGTTGTTAAAAGAATGCCCATACTAACTGTCCAAAGACGATTGGTAAAGGCACCTTTAAACCTGCACCAGATGTGTGACTTTCTGAAGTAACACCTGTACAGCCCAGATTTTCCAACAAAATGTTTCCATGAAGGAAAAATCAAAACTTCCAAATAATTTTCTTAAATTAATAAACATTTCCCTGAAGGCCGCAACCCTGGTGTTTGATAGGAGCTACACCGCCACGAACAGCCTTGTCATGTTGCCACCAGACCCTCCAGTCGAATGCAGCTTACAGACGCACCCAGAACCAACCGACAGCATAGGGCCATTACAGAGTGCCTCAAAACCTCAGCCCCACTGTCTTATGGGTATTTCTTGGTAAAACTAAGGGATGTGTCCCTGACAGAAACATCCTCGCTGGGGCATTAGGCAGTTAGCAGCAGCTCTAAACTTGGACTCCGATTCGGTTTTCTAAAGGGGGTCACAGATCTAGGACAGCCTCCACTACTCCAAATTCTTGCCTACGTGTACCTGTCAAAGGTCTTTGTATGTTTATCAGGCACCTGATAACACCTCATACGTGTATATGATCTAGTTTGGATCGACAGTTGCCAAAATAACCATTTCTCTGCCATTTTTGCCCTCCACATCTTACTGTATTGTCCATGCTGAACAGAATGCAAAAGGGACAAATAGTGAAAAGCATAAGACGTGTTCCACTCTAAATAATTATTACAAATTTCTGTAATGCAGATGTCTCAAAAATAGCAACTTTAGCAAGCCAGTGATGCTTATGAAATAAGTAAAGTTGAAATGCCTTCAGCATATTTGAATGGTTAGCATTAGATCATTCTGAGGAGACCCACGACAGAAGAACTCAAGTCACTTCTAGAGCTACCCCCTTGCATTTTACACCAGGAGTCAAAGTACACCTGGAAAACGGATGTTTTAAAAAGGCGTCTATGTAGCTTGCACCTTGCAATTATCTGCAGCTACAAAACGGCACCGAAGAACAGAGAGCCTGCTTATGAAATCTGGATCCAAATGCATTCAATTTAGAATGATAAAAAAAGAGCTTTGTAACCACCAGTCCCGCAAACTCCCTTTGAGATCTGAGAGTCAAGGTTGGTGCTTTGTGCCTTGGACTTATGGGTCACAAAGACTCCTCAAACGGAGTTTAGCCAATGTCTGCATCAGTAAAGCAAGCAGTCGTGACCAGAGACACACAGGGAGCAGTTCTACTGAGTCACCCGATGCCCGTTTTACATAATCCGTATTCTCCTGTAACCCCACTTTCCACAGGGAGTCGATTTTCAGGTTGTTCTGAGGTTATCAACAGGAACGACATTACACAAGCAGAACCACAAGACTTCTGCCCACTCCCATTTATGATCTACGCAGTCAATATAACTGGAGGGAGAAGGGGCAGGCCTGGGGACCGCCCAGAATGTACCACACGGGCTCCCACACCGGCCAGCCCTGAGAGTTACCCAGCGTGCACTGCAGAGCGCTCCGGTGGCAATTCAAGGGTCCTGAGCATGGCAGCGGCGCTCTTTTCAATCGCCGGGCCTGGCGATACCATACTTTTGCCCTTAACCCCTAGCACGTATTTTCCCTCCTGGCTGACTTCCTCCCTCTCAGTGGCTTCTTGCTGAAGCTGGAGAGGTTTTTGTGAAGGAGGAAAGTCCTTTCCAGGCGACAGCCCCTTTCAAAAGGCAACTGCTGTACTGGGTAGTGAAGGCTTCTCTGTTTGTAGCTCTGTCTCTGAGAGTAACTGGCGAGGTGGAAAGAATGATGGTTTGATCCCAGCATACCAAAGAAAAGCCGGACAGAAATTACATAGAAGGGCAGCAGCTAAAGAGGCTTCTCCCATCTCCAGGGAAAACCTCAGAGGAGAGGAGCAAAGCAAGAGGACAGACAGCAATGAGCAGTGGGGAAAGAAAGGCAAAAAGAGTCTGTGGAAAACCTTGGAGCTCCAAGGGTACAGGGAAAGCAGGAACTCAGATCTGCTGTGCGCATTATATTTAGCTTCACATTCACTGTTTCCCTGAGCACTGCCACACTTCCAGGCTGTGTCTACACTGCACCCCTTTTCCGGAAAAGGGATGCAGATTAGACAAGTCAGAATTGCAAATGCAGCGGGGGATTTAAATATCCCCCCTGCATTTGCATGAATATGGCTGACACTTTTTTCCGGCTCGGGGCTTTGCCGGAGAAAAGCGTCAGTCTAGATGGGATCTTGCGGAAAATAAAGCCTTTTCCGAAAGGCCCCTTATTCCTGATTTTAAGAGGAATAAGGGACCTTTTGGAAAAGGCTTTATTTTCCAAAAGATCCCATCTAGACTGGCGCTTTTCTCCGGCAAAGCCCCGAGCCGGAAAAAAGCGGCAGCCATGTTCATGCAAATGCAGCGGGGGATATTTAAATCCCCTGCTGCATTTGCAATTCCGACTTGTCTAATGTGCATCCCTTTTCCGGAAAAGGGGTGCAGTGTAGACACAGTCTCAGTGATTACCACAGTGCTCTCTTCAGCTGACCTCACAAAGAAACGTCCACAGCCTATTGCAATGTTTAAGGACTTGATGAATCAAGGCCCCCTGGAGCAGATAGCCCATACGCCTACACAGCTAACTGTGCTTGGTTGAGTCCCCAATGCTGATTGGTTGACCAAGTGTACATTTATCTTGGGCCCAGTTCTCTGGGCTATTTACAATATGATACAGTTATTTACAATGACTTTCAAAGGTCACTGATTATTCTCTCATACCACAATTAAAGAAACAAGTTGCCATTCCTTTCAGAAGAAGTGGATATGGATAAATGTTCAAAAGCACTTAAATGACTAAAGTGCCTAAGTCATATAGGCATGTTATGGGATTTAGGCACCTAAGTCACTTATGCCCTTTGCCAATTTTATCCTGGGTGCCTGCATTGCTTCCAGTCAGACAGTGAAGATGCTGAGCTGAGGATTTTTACACATCTGTGGAACATTCCCGCGCTGTCTGTCTCGGAGCGCACATGACAAATGACTCCACATTATGGCTGATCATGAGAATTAAGACATCCATGGGTGTGTTTTCTGCAGAAGGTTAATAATGGGAGGGCTAGGGGTGGGAAATGTTGCAACTCGCCATCTGTGCCAATTGCAAGCCTCCTGTTAGAAGGCACAACCTTCTGGGAAGAGCGGATTTGAAATGATGGATATTCTGCTGCAGCCACATGCAGATGATAATGTACAGCCCAAACAGGGTCTTTGAGAGCACTCACATGAAAAGCCACCAAAGACTATCGACCAGGTGATGAGACTGTTTGAATCTCAAAATGTTGGTGCTTCCTATAGCTGCATGCTGTTGGATTAAGCCATTTTCAATGGGGCTTCTGTCACTACTGGAATTATTGCTCAGGACCTTTATCTTGAAAAACAGAGACTGGATTCCAGCACCATTGCTATGCTGCAGGAAAACTCCTAGGTGAGGTCACTGTCTCTGCAGCGCCGCAGCAAGACGCATTCGAGCAAAACACAGCATTGTTCAGTTCATGCAATTTCAGCCAATTACAGATCCCTCTTGCCACCGCCCCACCCAATCCTAGGGTCTCCCAGGGTCGAGGAAAGCCCTTCCTTCCCTGTTACTAGTTCCCCCAGATAGGTTTGATCAGTAAGTCAATACACTAAGCAGAGGAGCTAGGAGCTGACTGTCTCTTACCTTTGGTTTTAAATGCAAAGTTACAGTACTTGCAGACGTATGGCCTGACGTCTGTGTGCGTGCGAATGTGTTTCTTCAGCATGCTGGGTTTCTTGCAGCGAATTCCACATTCCTCACATACATACTTCCCTCTTCCGCGGCCTCGCACATACACATACTCTTCGTTTGATTTGTACCTATGAGCGACAGGTGTCATGATAAAAAAAAAAAAAGATTCCCACCTCAAAAGAAGTAACAACTTTCCTAAATCAATTTGGCATGTTACTGACACCAAAGGTGACAGGCTGAACTAGCAATTTACCCGTAGTCACCAGCTATGAATAATTTGGCTAAACACAAAATATGTTGCAGCTCTCAAGCCCATTTAAATCAAATCCTTGTCTCGCCTTCTTGCATAAGGCGGTGTAATCTACAGCTTCCCTTCCCTCATCTCCATTGGGGCATATCGCAAAATGTGTGACAGAGCTACAGGACGACCTGAATTTCCTATTGCCCTCCCTCATGCTCATCTGAAGAAGTGGGTTTTGCCCACGAAAGCTCGTGGAACTGTATCTAAGTCTCTAAGGTGCCACAGGACTGATCATTGTCTTTATTGCCCTCCTGCCTCACAAGCCAAGGCAAATGGGGGGAGTTGACAGTAACCCAATTATTTGCCTCACAATCCTGATCATCTTCCTGAAAACTGTGAGATGTACCACTGTCAGCCACATCTTCAGACATGTCCAAAAATATGCATGACTTGCTACTACACCTCCTAAATGTCTTCCCCTGGCTAATCAGATATAAACAAAATTTTAAAAGTGGCTGGTGATTTTGAGTGGCTCTGTTTTTGGGTGTCCCACTGAGGCACTTTAAAGAGGTCTGTTTTTCAGAAAATGCAGAGCACCCACACTCTGAAAATGAGAGCTCCTTCAGGAGTCTCAAGCGGGGAGCCCACAGATTGAAAGATGCAAAACCACCAATCGCTTTTAAATATCTTGATCAAAAAAACTCTAATGTCAAAGCTACAAGGGGAAAAATGCCATCAACCTTGAAGCAGAATGGAAAAGGAATACAGCACGGAGCTACTTTGTCGTGAGTAATTTGGGCCCTTAGATAAATGAAAGCATGATTAACCTTACCAAATATCTGTAATATAGAAAGCCCGAGGAATACAAAGAAACCCAGAGAAATTCAAAGCTGAATACTGAAGGAGTTTGACATTATTGTTTCAGAGACTAGGGTGCTAGCTTTGAAGTCACAAGAAATAGGTTCAGTTCCCTACATTGCTATAGATGTACTGAGAGAACTTGGGCTTTCTGTGGCTCAGTTTTTCACCTGTAAAATGGGAATAACAATTCTCCCCTACCTCAGAGGAGAGTTGTGAACATAAATCTGTTAAAAAGACAGTAAGGTGCTCAGTTATATCAGTGAGTGGCTAGAGGAATAAGTGAGGTCTTGTCTCCATGGAAAGGTAAAGGAAAATTAATCCAAATTAGCTAAAGGTGTGACCTTTGAAGTGAATCAGTTAAGCCATATTAAATCCCTGTGTGAATGCAGTTACTTAGAAGGAAAATGGACTTAATGTGGTTTAGTTTAATGCTCTTTGGAATTAACCAAATTAAGGATACTTTAATTCAGAATGAATGTGTTCACACAAGGCAGTTTAACGAATCCATTTCAAACTCACACATTTATTTAATTAATTTTCCTGGATGTCCCCATGTAGACAAGCACTTAGAGGTTAGGAGGACCCAGCTACCTTGCTCAGGAAATGAGGAAAATTACGCCTCTGAGCCAATATAACCTTCCGTGTATACAGGGTGAGGCTGACAGAGCCTTTCTTTTGTTCTAGCTACCACTCATTGTGGAACCACAAGCATCTGATGAAGTGGGTCTTTGCCCACGAAAGCTTATGCTCCAATACATCTGTTAAGTAAATAAGGTGCCACAGGACTCCTCGTTGCTTTTGCAGATTCGGACTAACATGGCTACCCCTCTGATACTTGACATCATTGTGGAAGTGGAACAACTTCAATGAAGAGACAGCACTACCCCCACCCTGTCACCATTATGAATCTCTTTGCTGGAGTCCTACAGCTCTGGAGCCGTGTTGCTGTAGCAGATTAAGTGTAGACGCGGCCTTAGGTAGATCCAGGCAAACACGAAGCAAGAGAAAAAAATGTTGACAGAAAATCCAGCCTGGCCTTGAATACTGAGAATCCAGGGGCTGTCATTCTCACCAGCACATCTGGGGCTGTCATTCTCACCAGCGCAGTCCCTCAGCATAAAGGAGAGTTTCCTTTCAGATCAGGACAACAATTCTTTCAGCCCCCCATCCTTTCCCATGAGAAGGAGCTGTGCAGGGCACTGAAGCGTCGTCAAACACAGCGATCGCATGAGAATCAATTCTCAGGAGTGGGGAAGATTGGAGATATTTGGAAATGTCCCGGTTGCTTGTTCAAAGAGGGCTGAGGAGAGCTTGACATCTGACCTGCTTTGCCATAGCAGCATCTTATGAACATTTACTGACATCCGCACTACGCCCCTGTGACACAGGCACTAAGGGTGTGTCTAGACTACAGAGTTTTGTCGACAAAACTATACCTGCGTCCACACTACCGCTGAGTTCTGTCGACATATCGACAGAACTCAGCAGTTTTGTCGACGTATGTAAACCTCATTTTACGAGGAATAACGCCTTCTGTCGACAGAAGGTGTTATTGAATGGAAACTGTCCTTTGCGTCCAGACTACCATGTCGACAAAAGCAGCTTGCTTTGTCGACAGAACTCAATGTAGTCTGGACGCGCTTTGTCGACAGAAGTTTTGTTGACAGTATCTGTCGACAGAAGCCTGTAGTCTAGACGTACCCTAAGTGTGCTGCCAAATCTTTACAGGTTCTTTTCTAAGCAAGGAATATCAGGCTATCAGCCCTGTATCTGACATACCTCTGGGGCAATGGCTACAGGAGGAATGCCAGCTACTTGCAAAGGCAATGCTGAAGATCTTAAGGACAACCAATAGACTTTAGCTGTTTTGCAGAGGGGTGCTGATCATTGGCTTGGGTAAAGCCAGTATCTAGAGCAGTGGTCCCCAACGCAGTGCCCGCAGACGCCATGGTGCCCGCCAAACAATCTGGGCTGGTCCCGTCCCCGGGCACGTGGCACATGCTGGTGCCGGCTCCGGGCGCAAGATGCATGTGCTGGCCCTGCCCCCTCAGCGCGCGGCGCATGTGCAGCTCTGCCCCCGGATGTGCGGCCTTTGAGTGGCCCCGCCCCCGGGTGCCTGGCAGCCCCAAAAGGTTGGGGACCACTGATCTAGAGAGTTTCGGGTGAGGAGACTTTATCCGTGAGGGGGCGACAGGACCAAACAGCGCCAGTCCGTAAGGACTGATGACAACTTCCCTCATCTCGAGACCAGTTCTCAATAACACACCCCTGGTGCTGATAAAGTCAAGCCCTCTCATGCAGATTCGCCGCTGTTGGCGATACATACGAATGCCTGCAGCCTCCTTTTCAAGCCACACCTGTGTTTCTGATCCACAGAAGAGATCAAAGGTGCACAGGTTTGGCCAAGCTCTACTTCAACATAACCCCAAACTGAGGCATCCAAAGCAAGCGGCAAAGCTGCCCAATGGCCCTTGTCCAGACACTCGGTGGAAGAGCAGGGAATGCACATTCCTCTCCCCTGATTTAACTGGTTTTCCAGGCCCTCTTGCTATTCAGTTCTTCCTGGGGGATAAGCAATGCATCACATTGCCACTGAACACCAAAACTGCTCCTTTACCAGCCATGGACATGTGCTAGTCTTAATTACGCTCTGAGTAACTCCTTTGTGTCCAGCAGCCCTGTTAGCATCATGAATGCTGTCAGTAGCTGACTTCTCCTGGACACAGAAGCACACAATGTGAGCTGAAATTAGACATTGCAGCTGATCTGACATTCATTGAGGCTGAGTCTGCCTAGAGAGAAGGGTTTCCTGCCCCACTCATTTAGTGTGTCTTGAGGGGGGCAAAAGAAACAGAGAACTTTAAAGAAACCAAACCAAACCAATCCGAAGCGTGCCATAATTCCAAAGAGGGCTGCTGAAAACGCCCTCCAACCGCTACCCAGTGACATGTTTGGGGAAGTAACGAGCCCTGTGCAGATATAAAATTTATATCCACAGCCATATCTGCAAAAATGAGCTGTGCATATCAGCATTTGGATATCGGCATTGGCACCCGCAGATATAAAGTGGGTATCTGCAGATTTGCAGGGCTCTAGAGATAACTACATCATTAGGAGGCTGCTGCCATCTTTCTTTGTGGGTCTAATATGTTCACACAATTTACGCCAGACAAACAAATCAATGAGAGACCATTTTACTTAAAGGTTTACCCTCAACAGGGGACTTTCCTGTTCGACAGCATTTACTGCAACCACATTCCTCCACAACTCACAGTTTAAGTTTGTGTCAGCAAGTTTGCGCTTCTTTTCCATAGTACCTTGGAACTCAGAATACTCTGGTAAGCAACGTAAATCTTTTGTGGTTCTCAGTTACCTGACTTTTGCTCCTCTGAAGTTGCTGATAATTTCTCTGATCTTGACTAAACTAATTAACCTTGTTAGGGACCGCTCAGGTCACGAGGGTGCAGGACCAGGGAGGTCCAACCTAGATCAGAAAACAGCTATGAGATGATCAAACACAGCTGCTTCCTTTAACCAGAGTGGCCCAGAGGGATGCTTCTCACCTCCCCAAAAACATGATTTCCAGGAAGATCAACACATTTTAAACAATGCAGCCTCGTGTGGGAAGGCTTCAAGACTAGTCTGCACCTTAGAAGAAGTCATCCTCGAAGCCCTGTGCTGGCAGAGAAAAGAATCTTTATGAGCTCAGACTGGCAAGCTGGAGTTCACTGATGGCTAACTGGTTCAATTTCCACTTTGTACTCTGAATCAAGCTTCCCTGACCCTCCCTCCCCACCCCCACTGCTTAGTCAGGCCGTACTGTGGGTGGAACACCTGCTATGCACTGAAGACGACACAGAAGGAGGGGAGAAAAAAGCTAGTCCCCACGTTTTGCAGCAGAAGTCCGACGGGAGGGGGTGACGGCGCAGGGCCCTGTGAGATGGTCTGACGCCATCAGAGAAACGGCAAGGGGCTGCTGAGCTCACCCTGTGCCATGCCACAGAAGCAGGAGCATCCCTTCATTGAGCAAGGCATGCAGGACTGGGCCCTGCCTTCATTCATTCCTGAACATGCCTACGGGTTCTATTTACATATGCTAATGAAGGCTGCTGCTATCTCTGATATTGCACCGTCCATGGAGATGGCAAGAAAACCTTTCCACATGCATACAATTGCTTTGCGTAGAGTCACAGAACACGACAGCTGGAAGGGATCTTGCGAGGTCAAGTCCAGTCCTCTGCTCTCGTGGCAGAACTAAGCACCATCGAGAGCCTCCCTGACAGGTGTCTGTCCAACCTGCTCTTAATTATCTCCGGTGGTGGAAATTCCACAACCCCCTAGCCATTTATTCCACTGCTTATCCACCCTGACAGGCAGGAAGTTTTTCCTGATGTCCAACCGAAACCTCCCTTGCTGCATGTTAAGCCCCTTGCTTCTTGTGCTTTTGAGGCCCTTAACCCTGTAAAACCTCTCTCATGCAAACAACTAAGACTGGAGGGAAAGACCCAGTAGAACAAGTACCATTAGTATTAATTTACAGCATTAGTTAGGAGCGTCTCAGCTAATGGCCCTTAGGACAGTATTGTGTTTCTATTCATTGCTATCTTGTTGATGCATTGCCCATTAAATCTGCTATTCATGATAGCGGAAAGCATGTAAATAAATGTTAAAAGAAGATCCTGTCCTTATATTAGGCTGCCACTCATCAAGAAACATTACACTGGAACTATCTGAAAGCATTAAAAATCAATAGCAAGACAGCACTAACAAACGCAGACACCAATTGCATTATGGCAGTCGCGACAACCAGCTAAAGATGCATTTTATTCATTTTTAAAATAGCTAACAGTGATCAATGTACGCTCGGAGATTCAAAGATGTTAAGTGCTAGATATGTGCCAGAAATGATTATTTCTCCACTCTGTGATATTCACTGTAGATTGCATGTTCCTCCAGAAGCTCCCAGGGCCCTTTACAGAGGAATTGCTTTATCCACCACACTGTTTAATAGGGCAGAACAACTGTATGCAAGCATTTAGGAGAAGTGTACTGAAAACAGGGACACCGACTTCTGGGCCTCCTCCAGGCTTCCACATAACAGGATTCTCATTAAATGGCAGCCGGCAGCATCGTTAGTGAGTCACGCTGCTCCTGATGCAGTGAAAACACATGACGTTGTCTCGGCCAGTTGAGAAGCTGGCGATAGTTGACAGCTGTGGGTGCTGATGGGCTAACAGCTCCCATTAAACGGAGCTCTCTCTCCAGGTCTCTGCTCTGTTGCGTACCATACGGTGAGCCAGGAGTTTGAAAAACTCTAAAGACAATTTTTAAAACGAATGCCAGCAGCTCACGCGTCGCAGGGTGGGCTTGAGCAGAGTAGGAACGACAGGGCGCAGGAGGGCACTGCAACGGAGGATGGCTGGGAGATGAGTTCCGTAATCCCTGCAGTTTACAACAGCCTTGATTTGTGTCCCACAGGCAGATCACCTGTCGTAATTTCCCTCCTTTCTGTGCATGTGAAAGGGCAGGTGGGTGAGAGTGGCACTACCAGGCATTTTCCATGGTCACAGACTCCTTCAGTTGCTGTCAGAATGCCGTTGGCACTGCTGAGGCTAAATGGGCGCATGCTGGCTACTTCCAAACGGAGACAAGCTGGGGTTAGGATGTTGTTCTAGAAGCAGATCAAAAGCAGATCAACGCTTCCCCAGCATTCCAGCGAAACCAAGCACATTAAATAAGATGCTAGCAGTAGCGGTGCTTGCTTCAGAAGGCACGGTAGCAGTTTGAGCCAGTGAGCTATGCAATATGGCACCCAAACCGATGTGATTTGGGGTGCGGGCACCAAGAGATCACACCCACAAGCAGGCGCTCCTTCTGACCAATGACACCACATTGCTGTGTTCTTCACGGACTGAAAGATGGAGGCAAACTGGAGGAAACTGCGAGAAAAGTATTTCTTAGGGTTTGCGGGGACTGCATGGTAAGGAAAGATTAACACACCTGTATCTGTGGAATGTGGCTAAAAGAGAGGTGGGTAGATGTTCTCTGTCATAAAATATTTCATGGATGCTAATGATGGAGAGAAACTATTTGGGGTGGCATTTGAAATTATGGGGTGAAACTATGAAATGAAAAGTTTAGGCTGAATATGCGCAAAAGCTCCTGGCAGTGACATCTACTTGCTGTGTTCTACACACAGTTTTTGACTGACTTAAGACATCCAGTCCTTAGTAGGGGCACAATCACAATGGTATAAAGGCGCCTTACACAGGTACAGCTTGTTCTCGTACATAAATGGAAATGCTTTATTAGTAAACACCCTCATGCCAGTTTAGCTGCATTCACAGTAGGGGGTTGTATGCTTTATCTAGATCGGTTTCAAACTGAAAAGTGCATTGAAGCAGCCTTTAGGCAAGGTCTGCACTGGAAATATTTGCCAGTGACCTTGGTTAGGGGAGTGATTTTTTGTAACATTTTTATGCTGGCAAAAGCCTCAGAGTAGATGCAGCTATACTGGCATAGAACCATAGAACCATAGAGCTGGAAGAGACCTCAGGAGGTCATCAAATCCAGCCCCCTGCCCAAGGCAGGACCAATCCCAATTAAATCAACCCAGCCAGGGCTTTGTCTAGCCGAGACAAACACCTCTAGGGATGGCGACTCCACTAATTCCCTAGGGAACCCATTCCAGTGCTTCACCACTCTCCTAGTGAAATCGTTTTTCCTAAAATCCAACCTGGACCTCTCCCACCACAACTTGAGATCGTTGTTCCTTGTTCTGCCATCTGTCACTACTGAGAACAGCCTTTCTCCATCCTCTTTGGAACCTCCCTTCAGGAAGTTGAAGGCTGCTCTCAAATCCCCCCTCACTCTTCGCTTCTGCAGACTAAACAGACCCAACTCCCTCAGCCTCTCCTCATAGGTCATATGCTCCAGCCCCCTAATCATTTTGGTCGTCCTCCACTGGACCCTCTCCAATGCATCCACGTCCTTCCTCTAATTGGAGGCCCAGAACTGGACACAATTCTCCAGATGTGGCCTCACCAGAGCCGAATAAAGAGGAATAATGACATCTCTGGATCTGCTGGCAATGCTCCTCTTAATGCAACCTAATATGCCATTAGCCTTCTTGGCTACAAGGGCACACTGTTGACTGATATCCAGCTTCTCATCCACTGTAATCCCCAGGTCCTTTTCTGCAGAACTGCTACTTAGCCAGTCGGTCCCCAGCCTGTAACAATGCTTGGGATCTTCCATCCCAAGTGCAGGACTCTACACTTGTCTTCGTTGAACCTCATCAGATTTCTTGTGGCCCAATCCTCCAATTTGTCTAAGTTACTCTGGAGTCTACCTCTGCCCTCCAGCGTATCTACCTCTCCCCCTAGCTTAGTGTCATCTGCGAACTTGCTAAAATAGCTCTTGCTAACATAGCTTATTTCACTTGGTGAACATGTGCAAGCGATGCTGGCAACAGAAGTGGTATGAAGCCACATCAATGCTAAGCAGGTTTTTTGGTCTACCGAATGTGGAGCAATGAGCGCAAGTTGCAGTGGGGGAGGTCTAGGTTGGATATTAGATGGAGGGGAGGGGCAAAGGAGACAACCACCCCAGGGCCCGGTGATTCAGAAGAGACCAGGGCTCCCGCCACTGTTGCTGTGGCAACGGGTGGAGCTCCGGGCCCTTTAAATTGCTGCTGGAGCACCATGCTGCGTGCTCTGGGCAGCTCTGAGGGCTGGCTGCCCACAGCCCCACTGCTTCCGCCTGAGGCCTGGCTCCTTGTGAGAGTGTGGAGCCAGCCAACCCCCTGACACACCTTCCCCAGGGGCCCGGCAAATCTGGCCTTAGACTTTGGCGTTATCCTTCCGCTGCTCATGTCAATACGAACTGGAATGAACAAACCATTAGCAAACAGACTATAGGGCATGTTCCCAAATGGGACACCAGGGACGGGCTAGATTACTCCGCTGTTATGCTTCAGGGAATGTTCCTCCATCCTCTGTGTAAATTTGGACTCTGGCACCCGACCCTTTTGTTCTATTACTATGAAGCTGAAAGTGACACTCACTGTGGCTGTTTTGTTTTCTGGTATCACTGCATCGCTGCCAGACCCTCAAGTGGCTACGACTCGATGGGCTGCTCCTTACAGTACTGTGTTGGGCAACAGACCAAATAGGCAAAAGCAAATGATAAAGATAAAATGCTGTTTGAGGAACCTCCATGGGCATATGAAAGAGGACAAGAGCTTACGCTGCTTCTCTTTGATCCCTGCACAAAAGAGATTGCCTTGAATAGTATCAGTCATAAGAGTCTTTTCCACTTATACCCTATCCAGCAATTTCCAGGCATGGCATTAACAGCAATGGGACACCCGCATGCTTCTCTGATGAAACCCAATGCAACTGCATTAAAATCACTGGCCTTCAAGTCAGGGCATAAAGTTACCACGTGGAGCTAGCTCCAGACCCCATGGCGAGGTCGGTTCTATTATCTGGGAAACGGGACCACAGAAAGGTTAAATGATTTGCACAAAGCCCCACAGTGAGTCACTGGCAGTGCCTAAACCCAGGAGTCTGCTGCCTTGACCACAAGTCTATACAATGTGAATGCACTGCCCAGCAAACCAATGATATCGTGGAAGGAGAAAGTTATTTTCCTTCCATGAGGTGAACTCTAGGGACCGCATCTTCAGGACATATTTCAGCAGAGGTACCAGGTCTGGCTTCTGCTCACTGATGTCATTTACTTGTCATCATATGCAGCCCCATCCAGGCCAGCACGGCTCCGTAACTTCAGTGGTACTCCACCAATTTTCACCAGACGAAGGTCTGGCCCCGAGGTATAAAACCTTCTCCAGAGAGCAAATCATACTGCAAATCTGTCACACTCACTGCAAGACAGCACCAGCTTCAGTCTCCTGCACAGAGTATGCTACAATTGAGCAGGGCTGAATATGGCTGTTCTGCACACATTCCAGTCTCCTTCTGGATCTCCCTTCAGTTAAACACAACTGCAAGAGCAGAGGAGTACTGCAGACACCTGGTTTTTGTTCTCTTTTTGGAGAAACAATGTATCCCTACACCCAAAAATCAATATACAGAAATGAAACAATTGCTACTGAATATGTGTGTTCTCAATGCCTATACAACTCAAGATGGCACTCTCATCCAACATCCCTTCTAATTTTTTTCCATTCGTGTGTGGAATAAATTTTGTTCTGTGCACCTAATGTGCACCATCAGTAGAAACACATCCTGCTGGCTGTGGGTGCTCTGCCAGTCAGCTGTGTGGCACCTGGATCTCTAAAGCTAGCTGAAGACTTAACTTTATTCCTAGCACCAATCAGCTGATTTGGGTCAGGAGCACAAAAGCATGACAGGGACAGTATTCGCTGATTCCTGGAGTGCTGCTACAGCTTCACTTTTCTTTTTGAAAATCCAAATGCAAAGAAAATAAAATATGAGCCAAAAATAACCACCACGAACTAGCACAACCAGCTGATAAACTGTACCAGAGAGATGGTCTAGAATGGAGGTCAAGATAGACGACCTGACACCCCCACCCTCAGGAGATGAGATGATCATCTGACCGTCAGTGGCTTTTGACTGACACGGGAAACCATCTGATACTTCCTGTCTTGAAAACAGTTCCTTTTGCAGTAGCTTCTTCAGCTGCTGAAATTGATCCACTATCCAGAGCTTGTGGATGGCTTCCTTCAGGGGCCTTCTATTCCTTTTGTACAGCTGAATGTCATGGGATAGCACGTCTGTTTGATGGCCTTGAATAAGGCCTTCTGGATCTGTTCCAGAAAGTTTGGTTTCTTCTGGCAACCATGCTGTTAGCTCACTCATTCTGTTTCTGAATTCTCTCAAGAATATCTAATTTTATCATTTCCTTTTGCTGTGCTAATGGCATTTTTACATGTGCCTGCAGTTTTAGAGGCACCCTAGACTGGTATCAATGTGACGTACCATATACTAACTATATCCCAGTCCATTCCACCCCACATCACATTTTTTAAGAAAATGTTTTATATCCTGGTCAGTTACAAGTCGTACTGGTCATCTGCAGCCTGCTCTTCTATTCAAGGCTGTATGGGACTTCCTGTTTTGCTATTCTGCAGTCTACCAAATGGCATCTGTCACATAAGCTAAGAGGTAGAAACAACTTCACATCTTGATATTGACATCTTCTAGCCACTTAGCCTTGGGATATGCTCATTGTGATATCATGATAAATAGCCCCCAGTGTCTTTTGAAATTCACTTCCCCCCCCTTTTTAATGCCAGTCTCAAAAGCCAATCTCTTGTAGAACCCCTTGTGTACATTTATTCAAAAGATTCAAAGAATTGGCTTTCTATATCATTCTTACAGTTTAGACCATGAGCTTCATATACACAACTGTGTGTGTGTGGGAGGGGGGGGGTGAGGGGGTTGTATTTCTATGCTTTTTGTGCTCAGAGCTTGCACTAAATCCTTTCTGTCAAACATCATCATCATATATATAGTAGCCCAGTGTCTGTGCGCCTGTAACGCTGACGTACACGGCCTCGTCCCCTGGCTGTGTACGTCAGCACCCCGCCCCCCTTCCCTTCCCTCCGTGGCAGCTGGGCTGAGTGTTGCGCCACGGGGGAGGAGGGGCGGGGCAGTAATGTACATGGCCAGGGGGCGGGGCCACGTACGTCACCGCCCCCCATTCTCCTCCCACTGTGGTGCTCAACTGAGTACTGCGCTCCTCCGCCAGGCTGCCGGGGAGCCAGCAGTGCAAGGGGCCATTTGGGCTCCCCCTCAGTGGGAGGAGAAGGGGGGGCGGGGTGGTGATGTACACAGCCCCACCCCCTGGCTGTGTATGTCACCGCCCTGCCTCCCGCCCCTCACGGCAGCCCGGCTGAGCAGGCAGCACTCAGCCAAGCGCCGTGGCGAGAGGGAAGGGGAAAGGGGGCAGGGAGAGACGGAGGGGAGAGAGAGGCAGGAGGAGGAGGAAAAGAAAAAGGGAGAGTGACAGGCAGGAGGGAGAGAAGAGAAAGAAAGAGACAGAGAGAGAAGCAGGAGGCGGAGGAGAGCTGGGGGGGGGGAGGCAGTAGGAGGAGGGAGAGAGACGGAGCAAGAGAGCTCAGGAGAGAAGACCTGAAAATCCCGTCTTATCACAGGCTAATTGGCTAGTTATGTTTATAATGATCTCCACATTTATTTCAAACAAATATTGTCTCTGCTCTTTATTGACCGTCGGACTCAATCTTTATGCAATCCTCATTAGTTCTTTCACAGCTCGCGGATGTTTTCATATGGGAAGGACAATTTTGGGAGCAAAATTTTCACTAGCCCTTAAAATTCATCGTTCTTCATAGATTCCAAGGGATCATTGTGATAATCAACTTTAACCTCCTGTACAGCACAGACCAAAGAACTTCACCCAAATACTTCCTGGTCAGATCTTTTAGAATAACATCCAATCTTGATTTAAGAATTCACCACACCCCATTGTAAATTGTTCCAATGATTAGTTACTTTCACTGTTGACTGTCTGACCAGAAGTTGGTCCATTAAAAGATATTTCTTCATCCACCTTGTCTCTATTCTCCTGGGACCAACACAGCTACAACAAGGCTGTAAGCAAAACTTTATGCCTTCCTTGCAGTCTGAATTTATCTAACTTCAACTTGCAGCCATTGCTTAGTGAACCTAAAGAGCCCATTGTTAAATCTCTGTCCCATGCAGTCCTTATAGACTGTGATCAAGTCACTGCTGAACCTTCTCTTTGTTAAGCTCAACAGACTGAGCTTCTTGAGTTTATCACTACGAGGCAGGTTTTATAACCCTTTAATCATTCTCACGGCATCACTCTGGGCGCTCATGTTCAGTTGCTAATTAGTCCATTACTAACTAGTCCATCTGCTCAAATTCACATCTCAGCATTGTCTGCAGGTCAGTACCATAATGGTTAATGAGCTCACCGGGCAGCACGTTTCTTGTAAAGAAAATGCCCCTTTCTTGAGTGACGTTCTTGCGTAGCTCAGGTAGCACTAACTGTTTGGATGACTATATTTAGGGGCTCCCACTGAAAAGTACGGTAAACCTCCAATACATCCAGGTGTGGCCCATGGAGAAGCATGTAAGATGTCCTTCTTTCTCATTTCTCTGCAATGACTCTTGCTTCCAAAAATCAGAAGACTCTGCAGCCAACCCCTCCATTTCTCTGCCAGGTTCTGTTCCAGTCTCAGGGGTTTAGGTTGCTTCACTTCTCCATTCCTAATAAAAGTTTAGTTTACACTTGCCACCAGGCCATATAAGTGCCACACAGAGCAGTGCTGCTATCATATTGGTCCCTGTCACCAATGTGAATCAAGGTTATAAAAGCTGAATGCCTCTTTCATGGGACAAAAATCAGTAACCACTGACAGTAATGTATGCTATCTGCCAGTGCCAAATCTGATACAAAGCTCCTTGTGCTTCAACTCATTAGAAATAAATCCATCTTAGATCTCTTTCACTGGGGAAAAAGTTATCCTGACTCAGCACAAAAAGCCAAATCTCTGAAATTTTGGCAAATATGAAATTTCACAACACTTCAATTCAGAAACGTCAAACAATCCCTCTGCAGGAATCTTTCAATGTTTCTGAAATGAAATATATCCCCTGCCTCCCAGGAGGTCGACAAGTGGGCAGATGAGCTGACAGAAAAAAATGACATCTTTCCAGTTTCTTTCAAAAGATTCGTCAAAAGTGATCCATTTCCATGGAATGCACTCCATTCTATTATTCACCATTTCTAATAAAAACATTCCCTTGGAAAATGTCCCACTTGCTCTCCCTATTTACAATCCACACCTCAATGGTTATCCAAGAGTGATACATAGAACAGATCAGCAAAACAGCTACAATGTGAACAGAGATTTAAGTAAATGAAATAAAGACACTTAATAATATCAAGGGAACAGAGCCAAATAACTGACCCTATCATCATTCCAAAATGTATGTGACAGTTAGACACGTGCATGGTGCTTTTCAACCATAGATCTCAAAGCACTTTACAAAGCTAAGGAAGTAGCAATATCAACACCATCTGTCAGATGAAAGCACTGAGACATGGAGAGTAGAAATGACTTGTTCAAGTTCACACTGAATCACTGACAGAATTGGGAAGAGAATCCAGGAGTCCTGACTCCAAGTTCTGTGCTCTGTCTACAAGCTTTAATATATATTACATATAAAAATGACACATTAAACTAACTTTATTCCGGTTGCAAATTCAAGCATTCAAAAGGTTAGGAAATGCTAGATTGAAGATTGCCTGTGCAACCTTAATTTTCATGTGTTTGATTTTGCATTCTAAATCCTGTCTTTGTAGCATAACTCTTGTGTGCAACTCTCTAAGATGTTTTAAAAGAAAAAGGTAAAACCCAATTCCCTTATGCATCACTATAACAGCCCACTAAATCGTACACCATCAGCAATGGGTGAATGCTCAGAGATGTGGCTTCTTCTCCTTGAGCTATCTATAGAACTACTTTAACTGGCTGAGAGAGGAGAAGTTACTGGCACTTAACCTCATATGCCCCCATTCCGATCCTGCTGCTGCGGCTGGGATGCAGTTTGTACTGAGCCAGAGACAATATTCATGTTTAGTTATTGTGTTGGTAGCTGCCACAATTTTCCTGAGCAATGGAATTGAAAAAAATTGTGATTTTCAGAAGTTTGTATTTCAGCAAAACCTCCATGTCATTTCATGGAGCAAAGAAAAGGCACTTTTCCAACCCCAGGGCTTTTTCCCTGTGCACTCTTCAAAAGCTTGCTGCAAACACTGGAGGTGTAAGAATCTCTCTCTCTCTCTCTCCCAAAAAGAATCCTTTATAATGGAAATCATCAGGCAACTGAAACTTTCAGGTTGCTACCAGCTCCACCTACAATACCAAGCTTAATGATAATTTTGTTGCCATCCAAATATCCATAGGAGGAATCTGAGGCCAATGGCTTAGGCAGGGGAAGGCATTGCCTACGCAAATCGCCAGGCATGGCCCTGCCCACGCCCTGCCCCCAGAACACCTGCTGTAGGTGTTCTGGGGGCAGAGTATTGCTGCCTCCAGCACCCACACCCTCCCTGTGCTCTGAGGTGGGGAGGCTGGAACCGTGTGCCCTCCTCCCTCCCCTGGTGCTCCGGGGCTGAGGAGGCTGGGGTGAGCGTGCATGTGACCACTCCCCTCCCCTCTCCAGGAGGGGGTGGGGCCTCAGCATTAGGGGCAGGTCTGGAGGTGGGGCTGGGAGCTTGCCTCTGAGGAAATTGACACCCCTACAAAAATTAAACCCAATAAATGCTGCAAACCAAACACATTGCATTGGTGGATGAGCGTAGCTTGTCCCTGGTTTCCTCTCCCAGCCTCCTGGACTCTGGTCCATTCCCCAAACCACCAACGCGGTGACAGGCTGTGTGCGTAGGGCGGGGGTTAGAATGATTTCCAACATCCTTGCTCCTGCCCCCAGTCAGAAAGCAATGGGGAATGACATCAGTGGAATTCAGGAGAATTGTCTGATTAATGCTTCCCTTTCTCTTTGTCCACTCCCTCCCTGGAGGTTATCATCTGACAGGCTTATCCATGAGGGAACTTCAGGCCATTGTCTTCTTTTTAGTTTGGACTGAAGGGATTGTTCGGCCCAGCCGATTATGTAGGTGTGTGGGGTTTGGGGGGAAGATGATATTCACTAGCTGCTAAGCCAATGATCTTCATCCGTGTGTTACTTAGCAATAGAAACCCAAACACGCTTTCTCGTAGTGCAGCAGGCTCCAGCAGGGTCCCGGGGGAAAATTGAATTGCATTTGCTCCTTCAAACCAGGATCTTGCAGACTCATCCATAAACTACTGGCCTGCTGGACACCCCATTCAACTAGAGACCCTGTGACATCTGAAAAAACAGGAAGCACCTTCATTTCAAAGAATTTTGGAAGTGGACGCGAGATGCTGCATGATGCGGAATAGCTTCTTTGAGACAAATACTGGACTTTTCCAAACACCCTCACTGCGGAGCCCAGACATCCCTCCCGCAAACTCCACTTAGGAAGGAAGCAGAAAGCCAGGGACCTGTTCCAAGAGCCGTGGTGTGTTTCTGGGGGAAACAGCCTTGCACCTAGGAGACAGCAGTTTGCAGCTATCTGAGGAAGAGTGAGAGAGATGGAGGTGGGAATGGGAGTGGAATCGCCAAACTCTGAGTAAAAATATATGAATGGTTATAGTGGGCCAGCTCCATGGTCAGTCTAGCCAAGTATCCTGTCTCCGATAGTGGCCAAAGCCCGGTGCCTCAGAGGGAACAAACAGCGCAGGGGGATACATCCTGTTGCCTATTCTCTGCTTAAACAGAGCTTTAAGGAGACCCAAAGCACAGGGTTGCAAACCCAGACCTCCTGGCTAACAGCCACTGATGTGCTTGTCCCTCAGAAACGTGTCTAATTCTTTGTTGAACCCAGTCACAATTTTGGCCTTCACCACATTTTCTGGCAATGCACGTCCTGGCTCGTCTGTGCCTTGTGCAAAGAAGTACCTCCTTATGTGTGTTTTAATCCTGCTGCCTATTCATTTCATTGGCTGACTCTCTCATATCATCTCTTTTCTAAAATGAACAGTCTTAGTATTTTTAATCTCTCATAATTTGGAGGCTGTGCCATTCCCCTAACCATTTTTGCTGCCCTTCTCTGCCCTTTTTCCAATTCAAATATATCTTTTTTTGAGATGGAGCGACCAAATCTGCATGCAGTATTCAAAGTGTGGGAGTACCATGGGTCCACATGGTGGCAATATGCGAGCTTAGGTCTTAACAACTACCCATTTTCTACTGGTTCCTAACATGCTCTTTGCTTTTTTGACCCCTTTGCAGATGTTTTCAGAGAACTATCCACAATGGTACCAAGATCCCTTCCTGGAGCAGTAACAGCTAACTCAGACCCCACCATTTTGTACTCATCTTTGGGATTATGTTTTCCATTGTGCCTTACTTTCCACTTCGCAACACTGAATTCCATCTGTTTTTCAGTTGCCCAATCGCCCTGTTTTGTGAGATCCTTTTTAATTCTTTGCAGTCAGCTTCGGACTGGCCTATCTCGAGTGGTTTTGTATCACCTTCAAACTTTGCCATCTCACTGTTTACTCCAGTAATTTCTGAGTATGTTGAACTGCATGGGTGCCAGTCCTGCCCCTGCGGAATGCTGCTGTTTCTCTCTCCTGCCCCTGGGGAATGCTGCTATTTCTCTCTCCACTTGGAACGTTCCTACTCTTTGTTTCTTATCATGTACCCAGTTACGGATTCACGAGAGGACCTTCCCTTTGATCTCATGGCAGCTTCCTATGCATCAGAGAGCCTTTGAGGAGGGATTTTTTCAAAGGCCTCCTGACAGTCTACTAAAACCTCTGGATCACCCACATCTGCATGTCTGTTGACCCCACAAAGAATGCAAATAGCCTGGTGAGGCTTGTGTTGAGTCTTCCCGTAGCTTTCCTATCCTACACAATATATCAATGTCCCATGCATTGCCTTGGGCTAACCCACTACTGACCTCAAGCTGTTTCAATCCCTCTGCAGACTAGCAGAATCCTGGGATTTTCTTGTCAGCTAACTATTCTAAATTACACCCGTTGGCTCTGCAGAGTCTGATTTTTGGAACACAGAAGGGAAAATGCTTGTTCCACAGAATCTGATGCTTCCCTAAATGAGGCCAAACTCCCTAATCAGAGCCTGTAACAAATAAAATAATAATTATAGAACAGCCCAGCTTTATTTCTACAGTATTCCCAGCCAGAAAACTCCTGAGTGTATAAAAATGTAAATACGCAGAATGCTTTAAAACCCCCAAAGAGAATGTGCTTATATACAAATGCCATAGCCAAGCCAAGCTGGAAGAACAAGTTTTACCATCACCCAAACGCGCAATGACCAGCACTGTCTGTTCTGTTCTAAAACTGCACTTTTCCTAAGGGGGTCTGGGTAGCTGAGTGTTTGCTGAGTGTTTGCTCCAGCCCTGACTTTTACTGACCAAGGGTGTTCATCCTGACGTCCTGGAAAGCCAAATAAGCCCAGAATGACCATTCCGTTTCACTCCATCTCAACTATACGAGTATTAACAGTGGACAGGTAAGATGGCTCAGAGGAACGGTCAGGCCAATCTTCGTAAGATTTTGTGGGCAAAGACCCACTTCTTCAGATGCACGACGTGGAAATGACAGAACCAGCCTAAATACACTAGCACATGAAAAGGAGGGAGTTAGCTTACCAAGTGGAGAAGCAGCACTAAGGTGGCTAATTCAGCTCCCTAGGTGGCCCACTCCCAACACTGGAGGAGGAGGGGTGAATACCAAGAGAAGGAAAACAGCTTTTGTAGTGAGCCAGCCCATCCCAGCCCCCACTCAAACCCAGATGAACGGTGTCAAGTTGGCAGATGAATGGCAGCTCTGCAGTTCCTCTTTGAGCTCTGGTTTGGAAGGTTTTTTGTTGATGGAGGCCACTTTTAAACGCGCTCCAGAGCGCCCAGGGAGGTGGCAGCACTTTCCTGCTGGTGTCTGTATGTTACCCTCGCCGATGTCCGGTTTGGGTGCATTTATTCTTTTGCACAGAGACCGTCTGCGTTGGCCAGTGTTCGTGGCCGAGGGGCACTGCTGGCACTTATCACATTAGTAGATGTGCAGATGAATGAGCCCTTGAAGATGGGGTAGATGTGGTTAGGCCCGTTGATGGTGTCACTTGGCCTTTGCCCATGAAAACTGGTGCCCAAATAAATCTGTTTGTTTTTTAAAGTGCCACGAGACTCTTTGTTGTTTTAAAACCCTCCTGTAACTTTACTCGCATAATGGCAGCTGTACCTGCCATGAATTTGGCCTAGTATAACATAAAACAAGCATCAGCTGATAGGAACATGTATTTACCAGCTAAAAGCTTGCTCCTGCAGTTGCAATCATTCTACCGAGTTCATTAACTAACATTTTTCCATTATGCAACACATGAAACACAACCTAAGAATCCCCTTCCATAGTCACCTTGTCTCAAACAACCACTTTCAGCAAGGCCCAAGGTTTCCAACACATCTTCCTTGGATTTCTAGTGAGTGTGATTCTCCTCTGGGCAGGGACTATGTGACAAAGGCTCCTTCTGACTTAGCCCTTCTGCCTCCCAGGCCTATTCAGAGTCTGAACTTCTGAGCTGAGCTTGGGTGGAGCAAGGGTGACTCTAGGAAAGGAGGCTGGATTCTATTTTTTCTTGCCCATCAGCAGCACAGTTGTTCAAGAAGTTCCAGTCACTTGTACAAACCCACAGAATCAATGGGGCAGTGGAAGCATCACAAAGGGCAGAGCATTTGGTCCAAGCGATGACGTGAGAGAAGGAAAGTTGAGTCGAGACTGCCTCTGCTGGATGCTGCAGTTCAAATCCTTGTCTTTTTAATTGGGCACAGCCCAGACTGGGATAATCCAGAAGGATAGACCAGGGCAGCTGTTGAGCTTAGCCTAGAACACCTGGGGTCAATTTCCTGCTCTGGGTTTCCCATACGACCTTAGGCACGTTTCTTGGTCTCCCTGTGCCTCAGTTCCCCATGTGTAAAACAGGGATACTAGCAGTGCCTTCTCTCTTAGCAGTGTGTGCAGGGTAAGTACAGTAAAGACTGCAAAGTACTTTCAGATTCATGGATGAAAACCACTATGTCAGAAGTTGCCATGTTTGTTATTTATGATCAGACACTGAAACTACTGCGAATAAATCTGGAAATCCTGTAATGACATTTTTCAACCACTTTTCTCCAATTGAACTTCAAAGACAACTACTTCTAGGCAATTATTTTCAGTTGCTGTCTTTTTTTTGTGGCTGCTGTACAGAAGTTGCAAGTTGTATAATACATCATCATAATCAAGACACTGTAATACACCCCCATGCAGCATAACGAGTTTCTGTGCTTGTCCTAAGAAAGAGCTATTAGAAGACCCAACAGTTTTTTTGGCCGAGGCTACTAATTTCAGAAACCGTCTCTGCAGATTCTAGTTTTATATTTAGTTGGAGCAGTTTTATCACTTCAGACACAACCACAAAATGTTTCAGTAGAGTCCAGTGCTACAGCTAACAGTTCTCACAAGACTGCTGCTTACCCCCAGATCCCATACAGGTCTGGGATGGGATGGGATGGGAAAGCCCTATTTCCCGAACTACCCCCACCCCACTGCATTCCTGCTAGAGCAGCGGGATCACGCGTATCTGCCAGTTCCCAGACGCTGTGATTATGCCGCGCCCGCGGGTGAGCTCAGAGACACAAGCTACAAAGCAGCTGGGAGGCCAAGATGGCAGGGATGCGATCCTACAGCTCTTATGCAGAGGACACTGGCAGCAGGGATCTGTCTCCAAAGAATGCTGAGTGGGTGGAAGAAGAAGAATGACTCCCTGATTACGAATGGAAAAATCTTTGGGCCTGGTTCCCTCCCTTGTGGCTTGCGGACTGTGAAATGTTCCTCTTGGAAAGCTTCCCATGGAAATCTCGTGGTGATAAGATGCAGAGAAAACGTTCCAGCTTGTCCAAGTGATGTCAGGTTGTAGGGGAGTTTGTTTTTTTAAGCCAGAAAAAATGTTCTTGATGGCTTAGAGGTTTGCTAATTGGATTCAGAGCCTTTCGCTTTAAGTCCCCGATTCAAAATTCAGCCCAGGTTGGGAGTCACTGAAAGCTGTCACCCTCTGATGGGTACGGCCAGAGGGGCCAACAGCCGCTGTGGGCCCTGGGGTAAGGGGAAGGGGCCTTGCCCCGCACCCCTGGAAGGGGAGGGGCCTCAGGTGGAAGAGGCAGGCACAGGGCAGCCAGCTCTCGGCACTTTGCAGGCTGCGACACAGGGCACCCTGCCCCAGTCCTCAGAGCCCCATGGAGAGCCCGGCCCGGCGCTCTGACATGCTGGCGGCGATTCTAAGGGGCATTTGTTGGGGGGACTGGGCTCAGCCATTCATAGGGAATGAACTTGCAGCCTCAGTTCAATTCCTAATGGTCAAGTGACTCCGTGCCCCAGTTCTGTCAGCCCAGCAATCATTATGCAAACTCAGTTCACTTTTAGAAGACACTAGTCGGAACAGTGGTGCTCGGTGTTCCCACAGTACCGTGGCGCCCTAAGCTTGGGAGGTATTGGCCACAGTGAATAAGGAAGGGAGGTGATGGGAAAGGCATCAGGGAGCAGAAGAGCTTTTAGCCACGTTGAACTAGATCTGTGTGACATCCACAAGGAGACACAGGGCACGGTATTCGTTCTGAAACCTTGTTTTTCTGACCTTTCACCTAACAGGTGAAATTGAAAATTTCATGTTAATTTCCTGGTCACTTTAATCCTGAAGGCTTTTGGATCACTAGGACATTCACAATTTTCCTTGACTATTTGAGGGATGAAATATATGGATAAATTAAGGGCCTAATTCTTCCCTCATCAATGGCTGTAACTCAGGAGTTACTACTGAAATCAAGGTAGTTGCACCAGTGTAAAACTACCATCAGTGAAAGGAGAATATGAATCTAGAAGTGTCACGTTCTTTTTATTATACATACAGTTTAGCATATAAAGTACAGTCTGACAAACAAGAGATTTTAAATTCACAGAGGTGCCTCACACATGAGATTAGATGCAAATTCCCTTCAAAGTTTCTCCCCTGTGACAAGAGGTTTATTGTACCTCTAGAATGGCCAGCATTGCACACCCTAAGAAACCTCCAGCTCCCACCCATAACAAGACTGGCCAAGGTGTGAAGCGAAGCTCTCCTGCTACAGCTGAGCCTCCTCTTTAATAAAGTCATCCTAGCCCATCTCATTCTCCATCGGTTTTCACAGCCTAGAAAACCAGCTCATAGAACTGATCCCAGCTCTGAGAAGAGATGGTAGTTTCCTAGTTCAGTATGAACTGCAGCCTAAAGACACAGCTACCTGTATTTGCCAGAAGCTGGGAATGAGAGCCAGGGGATGGATCATTTGATGATTCCCTGCACTGTTCATTCCCCCGGGGCACCTCACTTTGGACATGGTCAGAAGACCACACACTGGGCTAGATGGGCCAAGGTCCAGTATGGCCGTTCTGATGTTCTGTTACGTTCCTTAATCAAGGCCACATAGAGAGTTTAGGAGTCTTGCTTGCATGAAGAATATTTGCCAAACGAAATGAACCTCATTTCTCATATTCTTAAAGAAATGCTCTTTGCATTCACACTTCAGGGACACCATATTCTTTTTTACTAAGCATGTGCCCAAGAGCCTGCTAAACATAACAACATATCCTATCACAAAAATCAGAAAGTGTTTGAAATGGCTGATTTTAATTATTTTAAATTTTGATTTTGTAGGATAAAATCTGCACCCACAAATACTGTAATTACATCTGCAATTAGCAGCACATTTATGAGAAGATCGACAAGTTTTGTGTCCAAGTCCTATGAACGACTCTAGATTCCAGATGCAGTGTAATGAATTTTAAGAGGATGAGATTCAAAGTATTTTTTTTCATTAGTTTACAGTCACATCCCTCATTATATTTTCTGTAAGAACCCTGTGGTAGCTTGATATTAAAATCTGTTTGTTCTTCCCTTCCTCGTTACATCCATGCCCTAGTTTGTAACTGTGAAGTTGCTGTGTTTAATAAAAACTAACTGTGCAGGGAAAATACTCCAAACAGAAACAGAATCCTTACTGGAAGTGTACACATTCATGTGAAAAAAATGTGTTTTGAAAAGCCTCTGTGAGCACCATCGATCTGTTTGCACGTGGGTAGAAGAGGCTCATGCCTCTTCAGTCATTCTCTGATTCATCGTACTGGATTTCACTGAGCCAAAAAAAAAAAAAAGTCTCAAGAGTCACCCCCCTCCCCCCGGAAAACAAACCATCCCAGGTCCTTGCTAGGACAGCGCACTGGAAGGGAAGCCTTATGGAGCCCTTTTGCCAGGCCTGGGGGAATGCAGAGAACTCCTCTATGGACCTGCAGTTTGCACATCTGAATTAGGAACCCTGGGACCTGCTTCTAAGTGCTAAGATGTCTGATTGCCTGCAGAGGAGTCACTAACCCCACAAAAATCCTCCAAACCCCTCATCTTACTTCCTCGGAGCCAACCATTCGCTAGTAGGATGCTGCCAGCAACCACAGACACCACTGGGATGCTACCCAGCTGGGAGTTCCCTCAACAGTGGGATGTAACATGATTAAAGCTGCTGTTCATGAAGCCATTCCGCCAGATGTGACCCTCGGTACGACAGAGATCAGACAGTCTGGAGGCAAGACTCTCAGTTCTTAGGACTGAGCAGGAAGGCCACAGAAAACGTCTGTGCAAAATCCACCAGCTGTTCTTCCTGCTGTTTCTCATGGAGTTCTGCATTTTGGGGCCCTGCGGACTAGGGAGAGCTGTGTCATCCATTTCTCAAGAATGGCATCAGGAATGAGAAATTATTGCAGCTCACACTTACCCCACATGATGAACAACAGAACCCATCAGCAAGAACCCCTACTTCCGCTGAAGAGAACGTAAGCCTTTTATACGACTGTACCACGGATTTCCACTGGAACTATAACAGCTAGATTAAGAAGCCCATTAGTACCTAGGATATTCTCCCCATCAGTGTGCTTACATGCTATCACTTCTCAACCTTATTTCTGATAAGATAAACAGACTGATTTCTTTAAAAAACAACAAATAGTCTGGTAGCACTTTAAAGATTAAGGGCATATCTAAACTGCATCTCTCTTTCGAAAGAGGGATGTAAATTAGGCAGATCGAAAGTGCAAATGATGCAGGGATTTAAATATCCCGCACTTCATTTGTATAACCGCGTCTCGGCATTCTTTTGAAAAAGGGTATTTTGAAAGTGAAACCGCTGCCTAGATGCAGTTCTTTTGAAAAACAAAACAAAACAAAACAAAAAAACCCACCTTTTTTCAAAAGATCCTGTACTTTGAGGATCTTTTGAAAGGGTTATTTTTTTCCAAGCGTTTTCTATACAGCAGTTTCACTTTCAAAATACCCTTTTCCAAAAGAACGTCGTGACGCGATTATGCAAATGAAGTACAGGATATTTAAATCCCCGCTTCATTTGCACTTTCGATCTGCCTAATTTACATCCCTCGTTCGAAAGAGAGATGTAGTTTAGACATAGCCCAACAGAACATGTAGATGGGATCATGGACTTTTGTAACACTCCAGTCATCTGAAGAAGTGGGTTGTGCCCACGAAACCTCAGGATCCCATCCACATTTTGTTAGTCTGTAAAGTGCTACCAGACCATTTGTTATTTTTTAAGATTTTCCTGTTACAGACTAACTTGGCTCCCCCTGTGAAGTTTCTGATTTCTTGAAGTCTCTCACTGTAAGGCATTTCCCCAGCCCTTGAATAATTCTTGTGGTTTTTTTTCTGCTTCCTTTCCAATTTTTCAACAAACTTTTTTTGAAAAACAGAAACCAGAATTGGACACCATATTCCAGGTTTGGTCTCACCAATGCCATACACAGAGGTAAAATTCCCTCGCTACTGCTCAGTAAATACATCCAATGACTGCATAACCCTGTATTGTCACCGATCACAAAGAAAGCTCAGATTGTGTTTTATCTACATTGTGACTCCTAAATCCTTCCCAGAAATGCTGCTTTCCAGGATACAACCTCATTCCCCTCCCACTACTAAGGCTTTGGTCTGCAGTCTCTTTTCCCGGGTGTACAACTTTGCATTTGGTGGTTTTCAAATGCAATTTGCTTGAATGATCCTGTGATGGACTCCCTTCACCACCCCGGCTTTATGAAATGGAATTATGGACACAAATATACAGAACTCAAAGATGCTTTGGAGAAATTGCTTCATGTAACCTATCAATCTTAATGTCTTAATCTGCTGGTTGTGTATCTTATTTTGGTGCATGTGTCATTCTTGTGTGTAAAATTAGATCTATAGAGTGTGGAATGCTTTGTGGTTTTAAGTATACAAAGGAAAGCCAACAAGAGTGTTTCCAATGTTGGGAACGCCTCAATGTCTGATCAAATCATATGTAACTAGCCTTTTGTCATTAAGTTTGAGCAGTGATTGGTCTTAGGAAGTCACATGACTTCCCTAACTGGTAGTGAATGGTCAGGAAACTTCCCAGGCAAAAGTGGGGAATCTTTAAAACAATAGGAAACTAGCAGATCTTTGTCTTTGGCTGGCACACCTGGGAGGCTTAGCTGGATAAGAAAAGTTTTAGGGTGAGTTTGTAATGAGCTTGTACTGAGGTTTTAGTGTGAGAATCAGCGAAGCATTTTCTGTTATTTTAAGTCTGTAATCTACTTTGCTCTGCCTGTTCTCACCTATAGCCACTTAAATCCTACTGCTTCTACTTAATACAATCATTTTTATTTTCTATCAAGCCCAGTGTAAATAATTGTTACCTGGGGGAGCAATCAGTGGGTACATCCCCCCTTTCATTGCTAAAGGGGGCTTACCTAAATAATTCATTTGGGGTTCTGATCCCATTTGGGCACAAAACTGCACTTTTCTTGGACCTGAAGAGATTCAGTGTCTGTATTCAGTGCAGTGATCTCAACTTGGTGCCTCGGCTGAGGGAGACCAGTGGAGCTGGCTCAGCAGGACCAGGTGATAAGAAACTCCAGAGAACAGGAAGGTGAGTGGCAGTGGCCTTATCAGCACCCCAGGAAGTCCCCTCACGGGGTCTTCTGTGACTGCCCCCCGTCACAGATCCATGTTACCAAGTGGCCCAGGTAGCTCTCTACAACTGTCCTGTCATCCTTTACCGCTCTAGTAATCTTCATGTCACGCTCACATTTAATCAGCAGTGATATTTAGATTTACTTCCACATCATTGATACAAATATTGAGTAGTGTTGGGAACCCCACTAACCAACATCCACCTTTGATGAAGGTGCCCCAGTGTTTTCTGAGATCGCTCAGCTAGTTCTTAATCCATTTACTCTCTCTCTGTTGATATTGTATAGTGCTAATTACTGAATCTGAATGTGGTTGTAAGTTAAATACCTCACAAAAGTCTAAGTAGATTACATCGATGCGGTCGGAATAAAAGATGTAGGAATATGGGTTGTCATCCACTGAGAAATTCCACAGAAAGGTATGGAAAAGCAATGAGAGGAAAACATTTATCAGAGCCTCTGTTTCAAGAATGGGCAACACAAGGAATATTGGAAATAGAAAGTTAACCTGGATCTAGAATATTTTCCAAAGTTTTAAAAATATAAAAAAGGAGTAGATTCCTAGCGCTCTCAGTTCTTACTCCGGCGGGAAGTAATGGTGTTGCCTATAATGATTCCATCAATCTGCTCTTAGCCTTCGCCATTACAATTAGCATATTCGTTTCCCATGTTCTGCCACTTGAGCATTTGATTGCCCTCTACCAGGAAGGGAACTAATCAAAGTGTGTAGCATGTTTGAAGGCACTGACATGATTCAGGAGCTTAAGTTTCATTGACTTTCTATCGGATTCAGGCTTCTCAGTGCCTAGACCCATTTCTAAAAATGGGATTTAGGCTCCTAAATGACATATGGTTGAACATTTTATGTTAGTCTCTTACTGTCTCAGTAATGCAGGCTTGTTCCCCAGAATGACACACCACATCTCATCACTGGGCCTCTCCAATTTTCTTTCATGTTTTACAGACTCTAAAATTAAGTATCATATTTTGAAAGATTAAAAAACAAGAAATCATGTTTGTAGTTGCCTTGAGAAGATATGGGTCACTTTGCGAGCAATTTTCCCATCCTTATAAAAACAAAAGGCCAGAGGAAGAATCCCCACAAAATCCAGTTCACAACTGCATTTTCCAAGTCCTCTTCCTCCTATTTGCCAGAAAATTTCTACCAGACTATGGATTGAGTTGGATCTGGGACCGCCTAGTTGAATGTCAGGCTTCTAAATGATTGGAGAGTGCTCAGAATCTATTAAGGGGTAATCTATAAATTACACTTGTGTATAGAACAGGCTGTCTGGATGTGCAGTTGTTAGGATTTGGCTAATCCTAAATAAACCTGGTAAAGACATCTGCCTTCTAAAACGTTCTGTTGAATTGACTGTAGCAGTCCCATCACTGAATCGATAACGTGAAAAGCCTATAATCTCGATGTTTGCCATGAGCCCATGAAGCAGTCTGCAAACACGAAGACCTTGTTATTCCAGACACTTGGCTCCTATTAAATAGACTCTGCATAAGACACAATCTATCAGGTTTGAGAATCTAGCAATATAGGAAGACAGCCTGAGAGATCACAGACATACTTAAGTATTTAATAATGTTTCTTTTACATTTATTCGTAGCTTTAGAAGACCTGACAAGGGAGAGTATCCAGCTAGTCTCTTAGGGTATGTCTACACTACAGCACTAATTCGAACTAACTTAATTCGAATTAAGCTAATTCGAATTAGTGCATCTAGACCTAAAAACTAGTTCAAATTAGCGTTTTGCTAATTTGAACTAGCACGTCCACTCTGAGTGGACCCTGAACCGGGGTTAAGGATGGCCGGAAGCAGTGCCGGCAGGGTATCAGGTTAGAACTTAGAGTGTGGAGCTGCTGTCTCAGGCTAGCCGAGGGGTGTGCTTAAAGGGACCCGACCCCCACCCCAGACAGACAGTTCTCAGGGGTTCCCCGCTTGCAAAGCAGTCCTGGCTTGGAGTGCCCTGAATGCCCACACTCAGCACATCACAGCACTTGGCCATCAGCCTGGCTGCACTTGCCGCAGGCTGCCATCCGGGAGGGAGGGGGGGGTCAATTCGGGGGCTGCAGGAGAGCTTCCACCCTGAGCAGCCCACAGATCTACCCCAGTCCTCCCCATCGGGGGCTCGTGCCCCATTCCTCCCTCATCTCCTTCCACTTACCCCTCCCTAGCCCCCCTTCCTGATGTACAAAATAAAGGTCACGTGTGTTCAAAAATAGAAACTCTCTTTATTGAACGGAACTCAGGGAGACTGGGAAAAGGAGGTGGGAGAGGGGAAGAGAGAGGGTGGGAGAGGGGAGGGCAACTACAATGATGAGGGGTTTGGAACAGGTCCCATATGAAGAGAGGCTAAAGAGACTGGGACTTTTCAGCTTAGAAAAGAGGAGACTGAGGGGGGATATGATAGAGGTCTATAAAAGCATGAGTGGCGTGGAGAGGGTGCATAAAGAAAAGTTCTTCATTAGTTCCCATAGTAGAAGGATTAGAGGACACCAAATGACATGAATGGGTAGCAGGCTTCAAACTAATAACAGAAAGTTCTTCTTCACAAAGCAAATAGTCAACCTGTGGAACTCCTTGCTGCAGGAGGCTGTGAAGGCTAGAACTAGAACAGAGTTTAAAGAGAAGTTAGATAAAGTCATAGAGGTTGGGTCCATGGAGTGCTATTAGCCAGGGGGTAGAAATGGTGTCCCTGGCCTCTATTTGTGGAAGGCTGAAGATGGATGGCACAAGACAAATGGCTTGGTGATTGTCTTCGGTCTATCCCCTCCAGGGTACCTAGTGTTGGCCGCTGTCGGCAGACTGGCTACTGGGCTAGATGGACCTTTGGTCTGACCCAGTAAGGCCATTGTAAGCTCAGGGCTCAGGTCAGGGTCTCAGTGGACCACCTTGATTTTCATGCACTCCTGCTCCTGGGTGGCCAGGCTGGCAGCTCTCCTGCCCCAGACGGCCACTTTCTTGTGCCTAGTGCAGAGGTCATGGATGAGGTCCACGATCTCCGCACTAGACCAGGCGGGCGCCCGCCTCTTACGGCCCCGGGCAGGCTCCCGGGAGCCGCCAGCCTGGTCCCGGGAAGAGGCGGAGGGCTGGGTGGCAGCGGGTGGCCGGCTCGAGCCGTGCCAGGTGCAGGGTCTGCTGGCTGGGTGCTGGCAGGCTTGCACCTGGCACGGGCACCGTAGCCAGCCCGTGCCCCTTTAAGGGCTCCGGGGCCGGGTGGGGGGCAGAAGAGTTTCCCTGGTGGTGCCCAGAGTGGCCACCAGGGCAAGCTGGGGAGGGCTAGCCTCCCACTAGTTCGAATTAAGTGGCTACACAGCCCTTAATTCAAACTACTTAATTCGAACTAGACTTTAGTCCTCGTAGAATGAGGTTTACCTAGTTCGAATTAAGCACTCCGCTAGTTCGAATTAAGTTCGAATTCGCGGTTTGTATGTGTAGCGCCTATCAAAGTTAATTCGAACTAATGTCTGTTAGTTTGAATTAACTTTGTAGTGTAGACATACCCTTAGTTTTTATTGAACTGGAAAGAACATTTATTCTTACAAAGGTGAGGGCATGTATGGAATAGGAAACACACACACACATACACACACACACTTGCATGCCCCCATTAACTCTGCATTTGTAGATGTGTTTGTGACCATTACTATGAATATACCATTATTGTATTTCAAAGTCATCCTTGACTTCTCGTTCTCCTTTTCCCTTCACATTCATACGGTCATCATCTGCTGCCACTTCTTCCTCCAGACCATATCGAAACACTCACCCTTCCTTTCGGATTTTACAGCTAACATGCTAGTCCAAGCTCTGGTCTTCTCTTGCTTCGATTACTTCTACTTCTCCCTCTCCTGGGTCCCCACATTTCTCTCCTTCCGCCCCTACAAAACATAGCTCTGAAAATTATCTGCCACATCTTGATGAGAGCTCTTTTCTCTTTGAATCCATCCACTTAGGGGTGCCATTCTGGGAGAGGGGGGCAGCAGCTGGTGCTCCGGGACATGGCTAGCTTTTCATCCCGTTACCCGGACACTAAGGGAGTGAGGGGAAAGTGCTTGCATTCCGTGCAACCCTCCCACACCTGGCTGGTGAGCTCCCTTCACGTGCCCCTCATACCGGGCCGGTGAGCTCCCTTCACGTGCCCCTCACACCGGGCTGGTGAGCTCCCTTCACGTGCCCCTCACACCGGGCTGGTGAGCTCCCTTCACGTGCCCCTCACACCGGGCTGGTGAGCTCCCTTCACGTGCCCCTCACACCGGACTGGTGAGCTCCCTTCACATGCCCCTCACACCGGGCTGGTGAGCTCCCTTCACCTGCCCCTCACACTGGACTGGTGAGCTCCCTTCACGTGCCCCTCACACCGGGCTGGTGAGCTCCCTTCACGTGCCCCTCACACCGGACTGGTGAGCTCCCTTCACGTGCCCCTCACACCGGACTGGTGAGCTCCCTTCACGTGCCCCTCACACCGGGCTGGTGAGCTCCCTTCACGTGCCCCTCACACCGGACTGGTGAGCTCCCTTCACGTGCCCCTCACACCGGACTGGTGAGCTCCCTTCACGTGCCCCTCACACCGGGCTGGTGAGCTCCCTTCACGTGCCCCTCACACCGGGCTGGTGAGCTCCCTTCACGTGCCCCTCACACCGGACTGGTGAGCTCCCTTCACGTGCCCCTCACACCGGACTGGTGAGCTCCCTTCACGTGCCCCTCACACCGGGCTGGTGAGCTCCCTTCACGTGCCCCTCACACCGGACTGGTGAGCTCCCTTCACGTGCCCCTCACACCGGGCTGGTGAGCTCCCTTCACGTGCCCCTCACACCGGGCTGGTGAGCTCCCTTCACGTGCCCCTCACACCGGGCTGGTGAGCTCCCTTCACGTGCCCCTCACACCGGGCTGGTGAGCTCCTTTCACGTGCCCCTCATACCGGGCTGGTGAGCTCCCTTCACGTGCCCCTCACACTGGACTGGTGAGCTCCCTTCACGTGCCCCTCACACCTGGCTGGTGAGCTCCCTTCACGTGCCCCTCACACCTGGCTGGTGAGCTCCCTTCACGTGCCCCTCACACTGGACTGGTGAGCTCCCTTCACGTGCCCCTCACACTGGACTGGTGAGCTCCCTTCACGTGCCCCTCACACCGGACCGGTGAGCTCCCTTCACGTGCCCCTCACACCGGACTGGTGAGCTCCCTTCACGTGCCCCTCACACTGGACTGGTGAGCTCCCTTCACGTGCCCCTCACACCGGGCTGGTGAGCTCCCTTCACGTGCCCCTCACACTGGACTGGTGAGCTCCCTTCACGTGCCCCTCACACTGGACTGGTGAGCTCCCTTCACGTGCCCCTCACACCGGGCTGGTGAGCTCCCTTCACGTGCCCCTCACACTGGACTGGTGAGCTCCCTTCACGTGCCCCTCACACCTGGCAGGCTCAGTCCACTTAAGTGAAAGACAACTGGGGCATCTTATTGATCACCTCTAATGTATATTGTTGTGTTCCCACTAATTCACTTTGACTCTACTGCTCCTTTTCAGAAAAGTATTTTGCAGTCATTCACACATCCGAGCTGCCCAATCTTGGCGATGTCCCTTTTGAAGAAATGCTTATGGCATCTCAATGTGCCTTTCCTGGCAAAATGAACAGGACATAAATCTCTACCAGCAGCCCAGAGCTCAGCTGTTCACGGTCACTGAAGTGCTCTCCTGCACCCTACAGAGGACACAACCCAGTCACGTAAATCTGCCAAAGGCCCTGGGTGCAAGAACTCACGCAAACGGCTGCAAGGGCGAAGAGTGCAGAAAACTGTCCTGCGGGTGAGAGAAGTGGGCCTCCAGACAGCCAGCATCTGGTCAGCAGCGAGGGAGCAGCTGCACAGGAGCCAGCGAGCAGAGCTGAGAACAGGGGAGCTCGCTCGCATGGGAGTCGGGAAGGGCAGTTTGGGGAGGAGGCCTGTGGTGTTTTTTCCTTTTTTGGCAGAATTTAGGCTGGGAGGCCGTTGGTAGCTGGGGCTGCAAAGCTAGCGACCCACAGCATGCAAGAGACAATGAAGACAAGGGGAGTGGAAGCTGTGGGATGCATCGTGGGAAGGGTTTCTGCACGTTGCTTTGTCTGTACAAAGAGCCGCCTGATTGATCTGATAGACGAGAAAATCCAAGGTTTGGAGACGTAGCTGAAAGTTCCTGCTGAGGTTACAGGGCAAATTGAGCAGAGGATGAAAGGAAGAGGAGGCTGAAGATGCAAGCAGGACAAGAGAACTGTGAGTGCAGACTGCTGGATGAAGGAAGTGGCCCAGGAAAGCATGCCACTCTGGGTACGCCTACGCAGCAGCGGTAGTTCGGAGTAACTGCTGTTATTTCAATATAACAAAATGTGGGTCGACACACCAAGCCCTTATTTCAGAATAATGTCGAGCTGGAGGACTCCTGTAACCCTCATTTCACGCGGAGTAAGGGAAGTCAGGGGAAGAGTGCTCTTCCTTCAACTTGCTGCTGTGTAGACTGGGCCAAAAGCCGAGGTCAGCTATTTCAACTTCAGCTGGGCAATTAACGTAGCTGAAGTTGAGGATCTTAATTTGACTTTTGCCCTGTGAGAACAAGACAGAGGAAAAGAGTCACTAGTGAAAGTGAAAGAGAGCAGAGGAGCCCTCGTGCCCCATGACAGGTTGCACTGGAGTGTTCAGTACAGATAATGTCTCTTGCTGTGGGTGAACCTCAGCAGTATGCGGCAGCACGGGCTGATGGGAATACAGAGATACGTGTCTGCTACATCTACTGAAGTCAAGAAGTTCCCCAAGGTCAGTGATGAGACTGTAGAAGCCGGGATCATAGAACCATAGAGCTGGAAGAGACCTCAGGAGGTCAAGTCCAGCCCCCTGCTCTAGGCAGCACCAATCCCAACTAAATCAACCCAGCCAGGGCTTTGTCAAGCCGAGACGTAAACACCCCTAGGGATGGAGACTCCACTACTTCCCGAGGGAACCCAAAACTTCATTTTCATATTCTGCTCTGCCAGTTGAGGTCAAGAATGGCTCCGATGCCCCTGTGCACTTCTGTACAACGAGATGGAGTAGAACCCGGAGGACCTTTCTGGGAGGGAACACTAGATCCTTCCCACTGCCAGAAGTTGAAATGTTTGGTTCTGGATCAGACTGTGTTGTGAGAGGTCACTGGAGCGGAGTGCCTAGATGAAAAATGGACGGTGCGGTTCCCTCAGCCTGTAGGTGTATCCCTGGGTTGGACCCCTCAGCCTCTTCCTGTTTTTGGACGGCTTGGTCCATCACCCAGTCGGTAAGAATCGTCTCTGCTTTGGTGGGTGGGGGACCCCGGCAGCCTGTCTGACCCACAGACCAGGAGCTAATGAGTTAGGCACAGAAGCTGGGCCCAGGCTGGGAACAAGCTGCCATCAGCCAGGCTGGGAACGGTGCCTCGCAGACAGAGCGGCACTTGGTCATGATCCTGGGTACGTCTAAACGACATGGCTCCATCGACGGAGCCATGTAGATTTGTTTGTTTGGCAAAGGGAAATGAAACCGTGATTTAAATGATCGTGGCTTCATTTAAATTTACATGGCTGCCGCGCTGAGCCGACAAACAGCTGATCAGCTGTTTGTCCGCTCAGCGCGCTAGTCTGGACGCTCCCCTGCCGACATGAAAGCCCTTTGTCGGCAGCCCCGGTAAACCTCATTCCACGAGGAATAACGGGGAGGTCGATAAAAGGCTTTCAGGTCGGCGCAGGAGCGTCCAGACTAGCGCACTGAGCCGACAAACAGCTGATCAGCTGTTTGTCGGCTCAGCGCAGCAGCCATGTAAATTTAAATGAAGCCGCGATTATTTAAATCGTGGCTTCATTTCCCTTTGCCTACAACCCTCATCTACATGGCTCCATCGATGGAGCCATATAGTGTAGACACAGCCCCTGTGCCTTCTCGGCTGCTCCTTCATCCCTACCAGGGAGATGCTGCAGCAGCCGCAGGCAGAGTTATTCCCCCCTCTGCTCCTCACTGTCAAAGAACCAGGAAGAGAAGTTCAAACAGGAGGAGGAAGGAAGGGCAGGGGCTGCTGCTGTGGAGGCAGAATGGTCCAGCAAGCCACTGCTGAGTGCCAGGACCAGCCACACACCGAGCTGCCTCTGTCAGCGTCAGGGAGAAGCGAGCCCAGCTCCCCAGAACTGTGGGACACGCTGGGCTGCAGGCAGCCGTCCTCTCTCCCTGCCATTCCAGTCACTCCCTCTTTGAATCCTTCCTCTGGCTCCATAGCAGCTGTGGCTTCCCATCGACCGTGTGCCTTGCATCCCTTTGCATCTCGCCTGGTCCACGGGCCCCCTAGGCCTGCTGCAATTGAACCTCCTTCCCACAGCAAGCCTGGGAAATGGGGTTTGCTGGATTAAAGTTTCTGCTGAGGCTGGGAGGGAGTGAGGGGGATGGTGCTTTATCTGGCGCTCCGCGGCCCCCCCCCAGCTCCCAGGCACTGCCCCCTCCGCTATGGGAGTGGTGGGGGAAAGCCTCCGGCAGAGAGTGTCACTGCACTGCTCTTCCCCCAGCACGAGGGAAGGGGCGTGGCAGCGCACAGAGCCACGTCCGCCTCCGTCTGCCAGGGTCCGTACCAGGGCGGTTCTCGAATTAGCACAGAGGTAATGGTGAGGCTTTGAGCAAGGCCTCTCTCCCTTCCACTCTGGGGCTCTGCCATGCCGCTTGCAATGAACTGAGCTGACCTGGATACTGCATGAGAGGAAAGGAAAGACACTGCTGTTGTTCCACTCTCTGCACAGCCGCCAGCCCTGGCTGGGAACAGCACAGCTGGTGGCAATGCAAGCTGACCGGCTCCTGGCAGCCAGAGCCACTTATGGCTTCTTCAGTCTTTTATTTCCCCTTATTCTAATCCAAAGCCAATACCCCAGCTCAGGCTCCCCATGGGGGGAGGGAAGGGGGCAATTGCCCAGGGGCCCTGCAATTCAAAGGGGCCCGGGCCCCCAGCCACTGCCACAGCAGCTCTGCCGAAAAGGTCTCTAGATTCAGAGATGCTTTTGATATTTCCCAGGCAGGTCCTGGGGCTGGATACTGGAGCCCGGAACCCGCATGGGGCCTATCAAAAGCGTTTTTTTCCTCAAGAGATGCTGCAAAGCAAGCACACTGGGGCCGTGGGAGGGAGGTGAGGCTCAGTGGGTTCATCCCAGCGGGGGAAGGGGGGCGAGGCTAGCCTGGCCCCTGGCAGGGCAAGGGGGGCAGCACATGGGGCTTGTCCAGGCTGGGGAGAGAGGAGGCTTGTGGTCCCAGACGAGGGAGGGGACAGATGGGCCATTCCTTTCGGTCCTGAGGCCTAGAATTGCTGCTGGAGGACCTGCCCCAGCTGGTTTTTTCTGTGGAATTTAAAGGGCAAAATCTCATGAGGAGCTGAAGGTATCCACCCAGCGATCCGCCTTCAAGCTGAGCGATCCGCCTCCATGCACTGCCATTACCGGGCAACTGTCTTCTTACAGCTCAGGCACTCAGCCTTCCGCTCACCGCCAAGCCAGCAGCCAGAGATTCCCAGAGGCAGCCAGGGCAGACTGCGGAAGTGACTGTCAGTCACCGCGGGAGGAGACGTCCCTGCAGAAAAGCTGAGTGTCTCCCACCAGGCTGAGTAGGAAACAGTAGATGATATTTTTCAATAGATGCTTGTGGAACATTAGCAGCGAGCTAGGATGTGGCAGGCAGACAAGCAGGTTGGCTATACACAGGAGACATTGTTACTACATTAAAAATCAGACAGTAACTCAGTCTAACTTTCGTATTTGTCTAATTTCCTGGGGAAACAGGAATTCACATCAGAGTGTGTCCAATTTGCCAGGTTAAGTGAGTGGATATTCAGGACAGAAAAGAGAGGGGGAAACTAACAGTCCTCATCACAAGTTCCACAAGGATTTCAACAACTTCCCCCCGACCATCAAACTCAGCCTGGGCCAGTCCACAAGAGATACCCACTTGACACTACAGTATGATTACATGGTGGCCACATTTCCACTGCCTTATACGGGAAACCTACCGACCGTGACACTTACCAACACGCCTCTGGCTTCCATCCCAGACACATTTCCCAGTCAACTGTTTACAGCCAGGTCCTAAGATACAACCGGATTTGCTCCAGTCCCACAGACCGAGACAAAAACCTACAGGGTTTCTATCAGGTACTCTTCGAACCAAAAGACCCACCTAGAGAAGCGCTAAAACAGACTGATTGGGCCAGACAAGTACCCAGGCATCAGCTTCTTCCAGACAGGCCCAACAGAGAAAACAACAGGACACATCTGGTCATCACCTACAGCCCCCAACTTAACCCCCCAGTGCATCCTTAACCGTCTACAGCCTGTCCTGGAAAATGACCCCTCACTCTCACAGGCCTTGGGAGACAGGCAAGTCCTCGCCTACAGACAACCCCCAACCTCAAACAAATTCTGTCCAGCAACCACACAGCACACCTCCATCACACTCACCCAGAGCCCACCCCTGCAATCAGCCCTGGTGCCAACTCTGTCCCCACAAGCAATTTCATCACTGGACCCAACCACATCAGCCAGCACACCAGAGGCTCATACAACTGCACATCCACCAATGTGATCTACACCATCAAGTGCCAGCCGTGCCCCCTGCCATGTACACTAGCCAAACTGGACAGTCTCTGCGACACAGGGTGAATGGACACAAATCAGACATTCGAAGTGGGGACACACAGAACCCTGCTGGGGAACATTTTAATTTGCCCGGCACTCACTCCTGGATCTAAAGGTGACCATATTATTACAAGGCAATTTCAAAAACCAGCTGGAGAGAGAAGATGCACAACTTGGTTTCATTTACACCTGCACTAGAGGTTTAAACAAAGACCTGAAGTGGACAGCTGGCTACATTCCACACTCTAATGACATAAAAATCCAAGCACCAGGTACTTACAATACTTAGAACCCATGCTGTCCGCCTCATTTACCCTGTTCAAAAGCTTCAGAGGGGGAGCTGAGTTAGCCTATAACCGGAAAAACTTAAAAAACAACCAATAGTCCTGCAGCACCTTAAAGACTAACAAAACATGTAAATGGGATCATGAGCTTTCATGGGTACAACGTACTTCTTGGACACTCTAACTGACAAATATATATTTTTTCCTTCTCTTTCCCTCTCCATCCCCTCACTTTCTCTGCTATTTATTTGTCCCCTGAACCCCTTAAATCCATTCACCAAAAGAAGAGGACCGTGACCATGAAAGCTCATGATACCATTTACATTTTGTGTTAGTCTCTAAGGTGCTGCAAGACTATTGGTTGTTTTTTAAGTTTACTCAGTACTCATCAAAGGACATTATGCCCTTCCAAAGACATTAAAGAATAAAGCCGCACTGCCCAGTCTGACGTAGGTAAACGTTCTCACCCCCATTTTATTATAGGCAAGAAAATCAAAGTTCAGAGGGGAAAGTGGCTTCCTGAGGTCACAGTGGGTATGTCTACACAGCACCCTTACCTTGAAATAAGCTACGCAATTTGTGCTACTTAAATTGCATAGCTTATTTTGAGTTAATTTTGAAATAAAACGCTATTCCAAAACACCCCTTAACCCTAGTGGAATGAGGGTTACAGGGAAGTCGGAATAAGCTGCCTGTTATTTCAAAATCTATTTGACTGCTTCAATAGACGCGGAATAGCTATTTTGGAATATTTCTGGTACCCAAAACAGCTCCACAGTGTAGACATAGCCCACGTCATGGGCAGAATCGGATTCCCAATACTTGCACTGTCTCTAGAATATGCTTGTGGAGGGACTGCTCAGTGAAAACCCAGGTGCTACTGAATGGAAACCTGCCTACCTTAGTGCCATCAGCTGTCAGCATGAGGGGACATTATTCACTCTCAGCCACGGAGGAGAAGGTAGAGAAGTGCCAGGACTCACAGCACTCACGTCATGAATGATGCTGCTGTGTATGTGCACACGGAAGAACACACGTGTACTTTGACTTCCACCCGCTTTGATGCCAAGGAGCCTATGGAAAACAGGGTAAATTCCCGTCTGTGTAACAGTGTCCTCTGGCAGCATGGCTGGAGGTCACCCCGTGCAAGGAAACCGACAGCTCTGAGAGAAAAACACACAGGCATGTGGAGACACTTGTGCAGCAACGTTACTGCCACCGGATAGAATATCCTGTTTTAAAAACGAATCACCTGAGGCACCTGAGCTACTGGTGCACAGACACCACAGAGGTGAGTGGGCGGGTGGGTAAGTGGTGCAGCATTACAGCGAGAGCTCACTCAGACGCTTACTCAAAAGGGAACCCAGTTAGCTCTCCAAGACAAAGCATCCTCATCTGACAAAGCCAGCCAGCTATTTACAACCAACAGACACACTGGGAGCTGTAGAGCTGGCTTCCAAACAAGTCACAGCTCCTCTCTGCTCTCTCTGCACCCCTCCTCTCTTCCAGATTTCTCATCTTCCTTCTCCTCTGACACTTTGCTTCCTGCCTTCTAGCAGCCGGACTCCTATTCCTGGAAGAGCCTTCCTGAATTCAGTCTCCAAGCGCCTTCTCTCCCCATCTGCGAATCTACCTCTTGAAACAATCGTCTTGTTCTCCTCAGTATTAGTAACTCTCACTCTCCCTTTGCTTGATCTGCTGCGCTGGGTCTTGTCTTTTTTGGACTGGAAGCTCTGCGGGCAGAGAACAGGCCTTGCGTCTATTCTGTAATGCACAGTGTAAATATGGGTTTAGCAGCTCCATTCAGAAAAGATAAGGCGGCTGAATGTTTTGTTTCCTAGCACCAAATGTAGCATACAGCTGTTCACCATCCAACCCACACTACTCACGAGGGGGGGAGTGGGTATCTGCGTACCAGGATTCATGAGAACACACCCAAACTTCTTCAATTCCTTTATTAAAAAGGGGCATATGAGGAGATTCGTGTAACACAGAAGTGAAGGCTGTGCTAAGGTTGTTGTAAAGTTTCCAACATTTTGGACTGATAAGATTTTTTGAAATTAGTAATAAAAACCAAAGCCAGACCCCCACAACAATATAGTTACACATAATGGCTGGGGTTTTACAATCTGCCATGGGCGTTTTGATGCACCTCCCCCTTGAATTCCAGGAAGCATTGTGCATTGTCCCCTACGTCTGAAAATCTCAGCCCTTCTCGCTCCAAAGATCAGAATGCTCCCACTCCCCGTATTTTAAGGTAAATGCTCAACAAACAGAAATTTACAAATCTCAGAGACATGAGTCAAGTCCCACCCTGCCACATTTATTCTTTTCTTTTCTCTTAACTGTCTACCACACCACACACGTCAAACAAACCCCAGCCTTTAAAACAGCAGGATTAGTTCTGAGCACCAGCTGTGTCTGCACAGCCAACTCGCAACACCTACAGACTGGTTTTCTCAGGGTTTGAGATTCCGCTGTTCCAGAGCCGTGCACAAGAACATCAGAGCGGCCAGACTGGGTCAGACCAAAAGGCCATCTAGCCCAGTGTCCTGTCTGCCCACAGTGGCCGAGGCCGGGTGCCCCAGAGTGAACACAACAGGGAATCCTCACGTGATCCCTCTCCTGTCATCCATTTCCAGACACACAGAGGCTGGGGACACCGTCCCTGCCCCAGGCCATTGATGGACCTAACCTCCATGAATCTGTCTAGCTCTTTTTTTAATCCGGTTAAAGTCTTTACAACCTGCTCTGCAGCTCTTCTCTGCTGAAAGGCAGGGGTCCAGCACTCAAAACCAGCATAGTGGTAGAAATGTAGCCGTGTTAGTCTGGTGCAGCTGAAACACAAAACAGGACTATGTAGCACTTTACAGACTAACAAGATGGTTTATTAGGGGATGAGCTTTCGTGGGCCAGGCCCACTTCCTCAGATCAAATAGTGGAAGAAAATTGTCACAACCATATCCTTTGGTATATATGGTTGTGACAATTTTCTTCCACTATTTGATCTGAGGAAGTGGGTCTGGCCCACGAAAGCTCATCATCTAATAAACCATCTTGTTAGTCTGTAAAGTGCTACACAGTCCTGCTTTGTGTTTCAAAACCAGAAGGCACCTCATATGAATGAGACTGATCATTTTGGCTGTACAATGCTTAACTGGAAACCTGACATGATGTAGCTCTCTAATGACAGGTTTGGCTCCCTTTCCCAGTGAAGTGTCCCACACTGGTGAAAGTGAACGGAGCCACTTCACTTAATATTTGAAAAGTGAAATACAACCAGAGGAGTCCTGAGCTGTAATGGCGAAGAGCGCAGGCACCACAAACACATGGACAGCTAGCACTATCCCCACTCTAGAGAGATACAGAACCCCACCACAAAGCGGTGCTGAGAAGCAGTGTGTGTCTGCGACCGAGAAGGCTTGCAGAGGAAGGAATGAGAATTGGCACCATGCAGATATTAATTCCCGCTGGCACAATAGCATTTCTGTGTGTTATGCTGATGTCAGCTGTGTCAGAGTCCTCCTTCGCTGATACATGGCTCATTATGCGCTCGCGCCAAAGTCTCTGGGAAAAGTTACTTTAAAAATAAAGCAGGCAAATCCCCTGAGCTCACATAAAGAGCAAAGGAAACCTAGTGAACTGGGCTCCATGAGGAGGTTTGCAATTGCACATTGTGAAACTTTGCTTCTTTAAACAAGAGCGCTTCTCGGAGGCAGTGAAACATTTGCATTGTTGTGCTAGGGATTTTCCAGGAGTGTGAGCCTGTGTCTGGAGCTGCAGCTTCTGCAGCCTTTCATAGAAATGGGATGAGATGCTCAAGTAAAAGCCAACTACAGATTCCAGGCTGTCCACCAAGGTGAGAAAAGTCCAGCCAACATGCTCCAAAAAGGAGTTTTTAAAAATGTGCCCATTCATTAGTAGTGATGTTGAAGTCCGAGAAACCAGCCCCAAAGCTTCTACTTTTCCCCTAGTCTGAAAGGAAACTTTCTCTGACCAAACAGTCTGATTCACGCAGATGTGTGAACAAATTCAGCTACAGTTTTAGCCTGGGGTGCAGAAGACAGCGATAGCAGGCAGCGCATCTTGCAGTTCAACCCCTAGGATCTTCTGAGGAGCAAAAAGTTTGAATCACATGTAAGTCCCCTGACTATTAGTACCGCGCGAGAAAGACAAGCCAGTGGCTTTTGAATTCTTTCAGACATTTAATCTGTTCAAGGGAGTGCTGGGTGGCATGCTGTTTTTAGACTGAAATAATAACCTTGAATCAGAGGACTTTAGGGTGGATGACACTACAGCCGTCGGGGAGGGTGGGGGGGGGGGAGTTTTACTAAGGAGGCTGGATGAAAGAATTAGAACAGGAAGAGTGACCCTCAGCAAGAGCCTGAAAGCTGCTCTGACTTCCATCGAATCAGCTGCTGGCCCAGACACCATTTCTTACAACTAAATCCCTAGTGCAAATCAGAAGCAACCCAAGCGAAGTTAATGAAATTACACTGGCTTGAAACCAGAGTAAACGAGCCTAGAATCTGGTCAAACTACTGGAGTTTTTCAGCTGAGGTAACTAAACTGGAGTCATTGGAGTTTTACTGTTTTCAAAGAGGAGCGACTGAAAGGAAAATGCAGCTCAGTTCCATACCAAGCCCCTCCTCCTACAAAGCAAAATGAAATTTTACCATTAACAGCAGCACAGAAGTCAGCACATTTGTATCTGCTCTCTGGAGGAAGTACCTGTGCCCTCCCCTTTTTCTAAAGTAACTGCTGCACATGCAAGTCTTGTAGAAGCGAAGCGAACGCTCTCAGTGACTTAGATGTTAGCACTGCCCCTAGCCCCTTGCAATCTACTTGTGCAACAAACAAATTGATCAGTGCTGTGAAAGTGCAGAGAGGCTGGCCAGGAAGCAGTAGAGCATTTACGGACTGTAACTCCTCCCTGGGAGACTAGATTCCACCTTGGGAACACGAGGTCAGGGCAAGCAGGCCAGGTTTCTCCTCCCATGACAGACTCCCCACTTTCAAACCTAGTCAAGAGCAATCTACAATTTCATGATGTAAGATTTGAAAATGGGGACCGCATCCCCAGAATATCAAAGAATACAGATGAAGATGATACAGAATCGCTGAGGAGTCATGACGCTGCTCCCAAACTAGCACTGGTCCACTTGACCTTTAAAAATAATTGTCATGGTTCTAACCACTGCAATGTGCCTCAGGGTATGTCTACACTAGCCCCTACTTCGATCTAGGGAGGCTAATGAGGGCGACCAAAATTGCAAATGAAGTGCAGGATTTAAATATCCCCCGTTTCCTTAGCATGTTCCCGGCCGGTCGCCATTTTAGAAATTGACTAGCCCGAAGTAACTGCCCACGTCTACACACGGCAGTGAAACGGGATTCCAAATTAAAGCCCTAAATCGAATTAGCTGTTATTCCTCCTGGACTGAGGTTTAACAGCTAATTCAATTTAAGGCTTTATTTCTCTTTATTTAGGCTTCGGTTTGGGACCGTTTTTGTTTAAAAAGTCCCCTTAGGGGAAGCCAAAGAGTAACGGCAGCAAGGAGGGAGACAAGCGCTGGTAGCAGAAGAAAGAAAAGGCCGGAGAGAGAGGAAGAGGGAGCTGGAGCGAGCATCTGGCAGGAAGATCAGCTTTTGCAGGAGAAGCATCGTGAATTGCTGTTCAGTGACTCTCTCTGGCCAACCCACAAGAAGCCAGTGAGGGAAGGGCCTTTAAAAATGGCTGAAGGAGCCCCATGGGGCCTGCCCCTTCCACTCAAGGCTCCACCCCCTCACACACACACTTTGACCACAGCCACCTTGCTGGTTCCACTGCATACAGTACTGCAGTCCCTCCAAAGCTGTCCCTGCCCAGGTAGAAACTGTCCTGAGAAGAGTCACTTTGCCAAAGAAGAATGTGAAGTGTGTAAGGAGCTGAATCATTGCATGTCGACAGCTGTGCTGATACAATTAGACACCAAACACTGACTGGTCCCCTAGTATCTCTGGTGGCCACATTACCCGGGCTGACAATCAGAGTTCTGAGAGGACCCTTTACTGTGTTATTTGGAGGTAATATTTTAGCACCCTGCTCTGATGTACTGCATCAGCGATTACGCTTGTCACTAACCAGCTGTCATCTTCTCTTCTCTATACAGAAGAGTGTGGATTCACTAATGTTATTCTTACACAGAGCACGTTAAACAGAGTTACTCTGTCTTGGGTGTTAAAGGGAGTTATGTTTGAAAACATGTAGTAGTAGTAAGGAGACTGGATTTTCCTCAGTACTGAAGAACACTGGTCTTTTACTTAAGCCCCGAGTGTCCTTTTCCCTTCTGTTTATGGCAGAACTGTCTTAGAAAGGGCCACTCTGGGAAAGAAACTCCTGTGCAGACTTGTGCAAGCTCGGGTGAATTTCAGCCACATCCGATTATGAGCTAGCTTGATCACAGATAACAAGTTGTCTAACTTCCAAAACACAAGTTTCCCTCTGAGATTCCTAATTCCAAGACGAACCAATACGAGGGCACTGGAGGTGCTTCGTGTGTTTAAAGACAATAAAACACAAGCGACATTCGTCTGTGTGACATTCATTCCGACACTGAACAAGAGCATTTGCACAGCATCTTCCATGCGTGGCTTTGCTCCTGTTCCCTTCTCTGCCTCCCAAACTCTGGTAAATCACTTAGACGGCAAGGTGCTAGTTAACAACGCGGAGTTGCTAGCCACAGAGATCAAGATGAGATGTTCTTATATGTTTGCTCTCTTGTACTTCACTGCATGGATCTACCTCTCAATGCCACTGCCTACATCTATGCAAGATGAGTTGACTAGTAAATTTGGGGGCATTCATCTAAGCAAGAGGGGGATTGCTTGGACTGAACTTAGTAGCAGATTTTCATTAAGCCTTTCTTTACTCTTTTGGTTTAAACAATTTATTGAATGCCAATTCAACATTTGAAAAGAAAAGCAAACTTACAGGTAACAGAAAAGAGAAAACCACAGCCCTTGACACAATAAAGTCTTTTCCGACCAGACAAAACCAAAAGGACTCACCAGGTCTCAGCGGAACTGACTTATCTTGCTACAAGCTTCGGAAGTATTTTTTGCCCCCTTTAAAATATGTAGGACATAGGAGTCTTAACTGAATCTCATTGATGTACTACTTGAGTATTGATTTTTATTTTTCAAAAGACAATCAGAAATACTAAGCAACTTCAAGAGTATGTGGCAAATTACCATGAAATAAAAACAGTTTATGAAGTAAATTTAGAGTTTGTGGTTGGAACTACTTTGGAACTACTACATCAGAGTTGGGAGGGAGCCGACACAAGTAGAGAAATCAATCCTGTTGTTGGGTATTTAACCTGTGTAAAAACCATTGGTCAATTGACCAATCAAATATTGTCAAATAATGTAAAAAATGGTAAAATATTTGAAAGCACTAATTTATCGGTTAGTAACAACAGTAACAAAATAGAACAAGATTTTATGGTCACTAGCAAGAGTTGCCTTAGACACTTATGCCTAATTACAAAAAATAAGTTACTTAACTAAGTCATTTTAACTCAGGAAAAATGCAACACTCAGTAAAATTAAGTTCTAAAAATGAAAGAGTGACACCATCCAAAAGGGCAAGCTGCTGTCTAAATCAGGACATTCTCGCTACAATATTTGGTAATATTCCATGGAGGACAAATAATAGGCTGTCAACTGACATTATTTGACTGGTTGATCGATCAGTTTGCAATCTACCCTTTCAACTCCCCAGCAAAAAGCCCCTAGCAACAGAAAAGAGCATTCCAATTCCGTCATCACTCAGGGAAGCAACTAGTAAGAACTTCATTTTGAGCTGAAGACTCTGAAAAGAACTAAAAATATGGTGCCATCCCATGATCTCCTCCACAGAGACAGCTGCAGGAAATATCTGCCACCCTTCCACTGTCTTCACTGACCCATTTGCAGAGCGGTGCTAATGAAGTGCTTGCTAACTCGAAGACCAGCTCAGGAAAGAAACTGAATCTAGATGGACTTATATACAATTCTCAAGAGTCAGTTTAATTTAAGTGGCTGTAGAAAAGTAAAAGGGAACCACTTGGGTCAGTCTATACCTGGCTATCCCCTGCTGATATCCACTGGACACACCTTTACTGACTTGACTTTGTTTTTGCTGATCAGCTCTTATGAAACAGGTTGTAATAAAAGTCTGGAAACAAAATGAGATACTTACCCCCCTTCAAAGATCTTGATCCTGGCTGGCTCCCCTCTTTTGGATACGGGAGCCTCTTCTTCTGATTTGCCTCTTTTATCCTCTTCCTTCTCAGCTCTAGTTAAATCTTTTCGACCTTCATTGGAAAGGAGTGAAGGCAAATGAACCTACCTCCCCAAAAGAGCAAAACAATCATTTATTACATTTCAAAGGGCTCTAACAAATACACAGACCATATACACAGGGTTCCCTCCGATTGAGAAGGCAGCCTACCACAAGTGATGTTGACTAGGACAACTGTACCTAATAATGAGGACTCGCATTTTCAAATATGCTCTCAAATTCTGGCTCTTGTACCCTGTTCGACATGTCTAATTTAGACTGAACTTTTAAGTGCTGGGAATATGTACTATAGTACAGACATATTATGTAAATTAACAGCAATTTACATATTTTATTTTCATAATCATCATTAACAAATTTTAGGAATTATGTTCCTCTTGTAAGGCTGGTCTGTACAGTTCTCTTTCTTTTACAAAATTGGAAACTGAGGCATAGATAGGTGAAGTGTATGCTACAGGGTCACTGGCTTAGGAATAGAAACCCGACTAGGTTCCCCATGCACTGCTCCAACTGTTGGAAATACTATTTCCTATATATCCTCGCACTCACTGCTAGAGTCGGACAGTATATGCGTTGCTAAAAAGGAAATATTGCAAAACGAGTGAGGTCGGCTTCAACTTTGGTCTCTTTCTTCAAAAATCTACATTTTCACCTCTAAACTTTGTAGAAACCACTGGTCTCTGAAAGCGACTTCCTTTCAAGAAGAACAGAGCTAGCCAAGTGCCCGATATAAGGCCAACAAAACCTGCTTCTCTCTCTCCCCCAAGAGGTTCTAAAAGTGAAGTTTTCTCTTCTTCTCACTGTCAAGCATGAGACCCTCGCACAAAGACAACCACACTATGACATGCCACTAGCATGAGTCTGTACATCGCTGTGTTTATACCCTGCGGGTCTATGCCTTGGTTCTGTGCTATGGGACTCAATCTGTCCTCAGACGAGCAAGGCTCTGCGCGTGAACCTCGCCATGCCACAAGAAGGAGCGCCGCATGACCCTGCATTGGGGGGGCATTGCAAAGGCCCGAGCTAACAAAACGTTTTATTTCACGTCACACGCAAAGTTGTGAAAGAGCAAATTGGCTTTCGCCTGAGTTACATTTACTCTGCATGCCCAGCAGTGCACGACGCCTTCATTTTGTGGCTACTGCCACTGGGGAAGAGAGGGAAAGGGGGCTGACGGCCTCAGTGGGCTCCTGGGCAAGGTGGGAGTGGGGCTCCATGTTCCCTGGGGGGCCGGGCTTTGACTAGAAGGGGGGGACCAGGGGCAGCCAGTCTTGAGTGCTGCAGTAGCAGCAGCACCGGTTGGGAGCCCCAGGTCCTTTTGAATCACCGAGCCCAGGGCAATTTCCTCCTTTGCCTCCCCCTCCCTGCATTGGCAGGCCTGACTGCCATTAAATGCTCAGTGCTTACTCCAACTCCTCTAACCCTCATTGTACGAGGAGTAAGGGAAGTCGGGGGAAGAGTGCTCTGCCTTGAAATAACTGCTGGGTGGCCAGCGCCAAGAGCTGAAATAGGCTATTTCGACTTGACCTACGCAACTAGCATAGCTCAAGTTGAGTAGCTTATTTTGAGTTTAGCCCTCCTGTGTAGACATGCTCTGAGGGGCTGAGAACCTAAAACTCCAAGTGAGGTCAGTGGGAGCAGGGATGATCACCACATTCAAAAACCACAACCTAGACTGAGGTCACAACGTGAACACCCAAAGTTGATGAAACTTTTCTGCAAGTTTTCACCCTAACTTTTTCTATGCTCCAGTTTCATCTTTTGTAAAAGAACAGCGGCAATATATGCCATTACAGACGTAGCATTAGGAAAGGGCTAGACATAAATGGACAGATAGAAGGCCCTAGACAGTTGTAAAATAAATTAAACAGTGGTTATTCTACTAACATATAATTGTGTATCATTGAAAAAGGGTGCATTGTTCACTAGCAATTTAGTTAGTCATGTAGCTATTTGCAGAGCGCCCAACGCTTCCTTCAAACTTCACCTGTTTGGTAAATTTTACTCAGACTGAAAAATCAAGCCCAGTATGAAGACTGTATGCAATATACAGCTTACTGGTAACTTATATCAGGTATTAAAGCCTCTGGTTTATATTAACTTTTCTACTGTACTAACTGACAATGTATAGTTCTATAAAGAGGAATTTTAAGAATATTTACTAAGGTTCGGACTGAAGTCTGAACTTGTGGTACCTGATTGTGGCCACTGGAATTCAGCTAGTGTTGACCTGGGTAGCCAGGAAACTGTCCCTGGAGATTTTTCTTAATAACGGGTATATTAAATGAGCAGGCTTTAGAACTTTCTTCCTACTGAACATTTGATTGAAAAACACTATCTATTTGGTATTAGAGCCATTTTCCTCCAGGATTTGTGCTAATACTATCCCATTTAAGCAGCAGTTACTAATTCAAACTCAGGCAAACCATTTTCTTAGAAAACACACCACGAAAGCAGCCGTCTCAGTTTAGTATGTCCCAGCTGAACACAGTAAACCTATTTTACATATACACCCCAGGACCTCTCATCATGAAACATTCTATACATACCACCAGTAAAGGGTAGTGGACTTGGAGTGGGAGACCATTATCTAAGAGAGAACTCAACAGTGCAGAGAAGTGCCTTTTGTAGATACACCAGGGCAAAGCCCTTACTCTTGCAAAATGCACCATGATCTCTTTAATATCCACTGGGGTTTATTTTGATGGTTTTGGCAAAAAGATCTTTAATCCTGTTGGGGAGAGCTGCATGTCATTACATATATCTCTGCCTGGAGGACTGAGCTGTGTCCTCCTGTCCAGATTTCAACCTAGGATTCCAGGGACACTAGATATTTTAAACCTGAGGTTTAGATGCTCCTCCCAGGCCTAGCCTAAAAGCACTCCCCTATGTGTGTGTGATCACGCACAATTCTCATCAAAGTCAACTGGAGGGCAGGTGGCTGAGAATGAGGCCCATCATGGGCAATATGCTTTGAGACTCTTTGGAATGAAAGATGCAGAACAAGTGTGAAATATTAGTTACTGTTATTATAACACTCATTTTATGTGTCTCCTGGCTCCTTGAAATCCTGCCTTGAGGGTTTCTGCAGGAGACTGATGGAAGTGCTGAAGAGAAATATGGTAACTGCGGTGTCTATTTTAAGACATATTTATATGCAGCAGTTGCAGCTGACATTATGATAAATTCCATCTTCAGGGTTCATTTTGTGATTCAGAAATAAAATGAACTATCCAGCAATACAAATTGGGTTGAAATGAGTATCAAATTGCAAAAACTTCAGAGCAAATCTGTGTGCTAATCTGCATACTTGTGACCTGGATGAAAGGGACTGATGTAGTTCGGTATTGACTGAAAGTAGTATCTACTGTGCTCTTGAATCTTCCCTCCCATCCCACCATCAACATGATGGGGGAAAGCACCATGCGGCAATCGACAGATGACAGGCCCCCTTGACGTTAGTGGAGCTCTGCACAACCTGTGTGATGCAACTTACATAACTATGGCATGGTTGGTTATGAATATAAAACAGGTTTCTCTTGCTTCCTTTAGCCTTTTTCAGGGATTCGGGTCAGATTTACAAAAAGTATTAAGGTTCCTAAAGGTGCAGCATTAAGTGCCCAACCTCCATTGATTTTCCAGTGGGAGTTAAGTGCCCAGGTGTGGGATGGGCAGGTACTTACAGATGGAACCCACTGCCTGAAGCATCCCTAGCTGTATACTGGTTTGGTATTTTGATAACACTTCACAAATTCATGAGAACTTTTATCGTTTTGAAAACATTCAAATGCTAAGCCAGGCCATCAGGGCAAACTTAAATACCATCTTTTGTGATCGGTGCTGGTAGTTCAAAGCAAGGAGGTGGCCACTCCTGCTGCGCTGATTACTAGACCAGTAAACACTGAACTATAGAATATCCTGCCATACAGCAAATTTGTCAATGTCATCTGGCCAACAGTGTTTCGTGTTCTTATGCATGCCCACGGTCCCTTCGCGGGTAAGCGCTCACCAGCATGAGAAAGGTTCCCCAAGAAGTCCCTGCTAAATTAACTTCGCCACCTCTCCTCCCTCCATTTCTGCCTCCCCCCTCACAGATAGGAGGAAAGCCAAAATGTTCTTACCTCTGTCATTTTGGGCTTCCTGGAGCCGGACGGCACAAGCTTGCCTGTCTCTGGACGTGGAGCTGTAGCCATGGTATAGATTTCTTTGCTCACCTTCTGCTTGGATCTCAGGAGTGAGAGGGCTGCTTTAGTGGATATACCCGGCAGGTTGGGATTATACAAGCTAATGCACCAGCTGGCATACACCGAGGACCGTCGGTCGACTTGCTGGATGTGATTTGGCTTTATGTAGTTTAAATAGCACCAACTGACATTAGTAGTTGTGTGGAGACTGGGGAACTGAAGTACCTTCTTCAGATCTGTACCTTCTCGAGACTTCATTGCACTTTGAGTGACCTCGGAATGAGGTACTGGGCTCGGGGGGCTGGGTAGGGGTTGCTCCACCAGCTCTTTGGAGTCTTCCTTCTTTACTAAAGGGGTTTTGCTTCGGTACTGCTTGCCCGCCTGTGGTGCGTAGTCCTCCAGTGCCTCAAAAGCCGAAGCACCCGAATGTGCACCTGGTGGCATACTACTTGGGATTTCCTTTGGCTCAGATTGCTCAGAGGACAAAGTAGGTGGAGTTTCAACCTCAACCCGGCCTTGTCTCTCTGCTAGAAAGTGAGATTTCTCCTGCTTTTTCCCCTCCTCGATTGCACTGTGTGGCTTCACCACTTCTAACTTTTCCTCCACTTCAGAGACTTCCTCCTCTTTCACCCTTTTCTGCTGCTGCGTTTCCATCGTCAGCTCCAAGCTACCAGCTGGTGAGAGCATCCGCTTGCTTCCACCCACTGTCGACGAGCCCCCTTCCAGTCCCAGGACGCTTTCTGATGAGCAGGTGAGTGGCATATAGCCCTTGCTTTCTGGTAAGGGTAACGGAACTCTCAGATACGGAGTCTGGAAGAGGCTTCTTTGATCTTCTGTGATCATCTGTGCCAAATCGAAGCCTATTCCATGAACATCAGAGCTGCACACCAGGGCACCCTTGGGCTGGCAGTCATCGAACTTTGGAAGGAGAATAGAAGACGGACTGCCCTGGGACTGAGTGACTAGGATTTGAGAAAGCGTAGTATACATTGCACTCCCGTAGGTTGGCATGTTAGTCTGAATGCGAACGGGGACTACAAGTGATACCATAGGATCCGGACATGTCGGAACCCCCAACTGGGAGGTGGAGTCTGGGGCTGATGGGCTGGTTGTGCGGGTCAAAGGATGTAGCCTGGTGTCGGAGCTGTACTCTGTGCACGGAGGAAGGCTGGAGGTCCCTGCTGGTGGAGACACACTGGATTTGATCTGCGGTAAATGGCCACCAATCTCCCTTGGCAACTGGAGAGCAAATGGAGGCTGCAGAGGTAGAAAAAACGTAGACGGGAGTGGAGAGGAGCCTGGGTAGTGGACAGGCAGGAAGGAAGGGTGCTGCCCAAATGGCACTTCTGCTGGGTGTGACATTAGTGGAGGGACAACGTGAAGCTGGCCGGGGTGGAGAAGAGCCTGGTGGAGAGGAAGTGGCGGTGTCTGAAACAGAGAGGGCGGCACAGGAAATGGAGCAGAGAGGATGTCGGACATCACAGGAGTGGAGAAGAGCTCTGCAGCCTGCCCTGGCTGTGGCAGGAGGTGCTGGAAAGGGAAGAGAGAGACTTGGGGAGACATACGCTGTTTTTCATGCAGCGCTAGCTGTGGAACGGGGTGATGAAAAACCTGCAGAGCCTCCGTGTATGGCTGGCTGTAGACAGGAGGAGGGCTGTCTTTTGGCTGACTCTTATCAGCATGGGAGGAGGAGGACGATGAAGATGTAGGCTGATGGGGCAAACTGGTGGCAGATTTACTGGAAGAAGTCAATAGTTCTTCTGTCTCTTGCTTTCCTTTTGGGGCTGAATCTGCCTCATGCTCGGGATGCCGAGTGAGGGACGCTTGCCTAACCAGAAAGCACTTCCTCCTCTCCCGTGGAGTGGCAGAAACCGAAGGGCCAGGTGCTGCAGAAGCTGGTGACAAGCTCCCATAGTCAAACGATTTACTGCGGGGCTCTGACATCTGCGAAGGATGAGACACGTTCGGGGTCTGCTCGGAGGCAGATCTTCGCATTTCCCTGGAATGATGATGGTGGCTTGGTACCGTTAACATGTGGGAGCCAATGCCAAGAGGTTTAGGGTGGAATTCGGAGGGCTGGCTGACAGACTCTGCTTTACTGTACTCTTCACGGTCGAACGAAATGGAGTGGCAGGAGCCATGAGAAATACTGCTTTCCTGACTTGGACTTCTTGTCAGCGAGACGGACTCAAAACTGGACTCTCCAGAAGACTGAGTCAGTTCCGCCAGCCGCAGCCTTTTCTTTTTGGGTGGGAGTTTCTCCGCAGGGAGCTGGGAGAGAGTTTGGCTTCTCTGAGGCCATTGAAATTCCTCTGTTTTTTCTGGCTCTTTAGGAGGTGGCTCAGGCTCTGTTTCAGGTCGATCGGGCTCTTCGGTGACCAGGATCTCCGGGACCTGGATGTTGGGTTGACGTACCAGCTTTGGCTGCAGGGAATGAGATGGCCTACTGTGCTGCACGGTGGGCTGAGATGAATACTGCGATAAAGGCTTTTCTTCTGCTTCTAAGCCACTCAGCTGCTCAACAGAGTCAGCCTTCTCGAAGGAACTCGTATGCTGGATGACAGAGATCTCTTTGGAGGTTTTTCTTCTCTCTTTGCTCTCTGCGCTAGAAACGGACTTTGTCGTTCTGGAGTGAAAGCCAGCACTAGCACTAACTTCAGTGAGCGGAATGGCTTTGCCTGGATCAGCTGGTGACTTAATGGACTCACGGGGTAAGTTCAAAGCAACCTCTGATGATGGTGGGTTAGCGAACTGACTTCCAGGTCTCATGCTGGAGGCGGGCATTTCAGGCAACTCAAAAGCCGGAGGGTCCTCATCGTCACCAAGGCTCTTTTCTTTTCGTCTTTTTCGGAGTGGAGTAAGCTCTAAACTGGTCCCTAGCTTGTAATGCATCATCTGCGGCCATGACTCAGGGTCCACAAGACTCTTCTCGACTTCTGAAGAGGAATGGGAACTGGAAGAACGAGGCTTTGAGAGCTGCAGTTCTGAACAGTAATATTTCTTATGCGCTTCATAATTATCCCTTTTCTTGTACCGAGCACCACAAATATTACACTCATAGATGAAGCCTTTAACTTTCGGACCCTTCCTTGACTTTCTGGTCAGATCACTTTCCTTGATTTCTTGTTCTTCAGTAGGTTTGGAAACGGTTTCTTTGCTTACTGAGCTTACCTCCTCTGGCCCATATTCCACCCCCAAAGGTAGCTCAATAGCTGGCTGTCGTTTTAGCATTCGAGGGTGTGAAGAAAACACTTGACTGCGGCTTAAGACGTCAGATTCCATGATGCGGTCGTCAAATGAATAACTAGCTCTGAAGGTCTGAGGGGAGCTTATAGTGCATGCAGCAGAAGGCATTGAGTGGCTTCTTAGGAGAGGCACGGTCTCTGTGGCACTGTGGGGTTGCTGAAGTGATAACAGAGGTGATTGTTCAGGCTTACTTTTTTCACTGTGGGATGTCAATGATTTTGATGCATTCAACTGGCTACTGGAACCAGACTTGCTGTCATACTGAAATGATTCTCTGTATATGCCAGACTTTGGAGATTCAATGCTGCTACGTCTAGATAAAGAACTCCTTCTAGGTTTCACACTGTCAATTTCACTGGTATCTACCACAGCTTCATTAATTGTAATTAGTTTAGTGATGTGTTCAATTACTTGTGTTCTAGGCACAGACAATGGTACCATGCTAGGTTTATCTTCTGGGGACATGTGTGGAAACCCCTGGGTTGCGGTTGCAGCTAACATTGCTGTCCTCTGCCCAATTCTCCCACATTTCCCAAAAATAATTTCTGCATAAGACTTTGCATTCGTATTTGGTGGGCTGATTTGCTGTTCTGCACTTTCGGATCGCGAGAAGTAGCCCGACTCTGTACTTCCTTTGCTGCCAGGGCTAAGGAAGGCCTGTTCATCTATCACCTTCTTCCGTTCACTTAATCGGAGTGCAAGCTTCTGCTTTATAGTATGTGTATCTTCTGGTTTATGGCTCGAAACATGATCAGATGAGGGCTCCACAAACTGCGAGCTGTCCTCGAGAGACTGAGACATACTGGAATGGGATAATGAACACCGATCATGGCTGGAACCCTGGCTTCCTACACTATGCAAACTACTGGATAACAGGGTGTGCTTTTGCCTGGGTGATAGTTCTAATGAATGGCCCGACATTGCACCTGTCTCCTCTTCTGAATCTGTGCTTTCTCCTTCAGTAGGTTCTTCAAATTCCTCCCCACCGATCCGTTCCATTTCCAAACTGGAAGGATACATCTCTGCTCCGATTCCTGAGGCCAACCCCGCTTTTATTCTGTGAGCATGAGATTTCCTGTGTTTATACAAATTGCTTTTAGTCTTAAAAGAAAAGCCACATGGAATGCAAGGGTACGGCCGCTCACCTGTGTGTGATCTGATATGTTTCTGGAGTACGCTTGGCTTTGCACAGGGCCTACTGCAGTACTGACAAATGTATTTGCCTGGCTTCTGAGGTTTCTTCTCCTTCTTGTGCACTTCCTCTGTTTGTTTTAAGGAAACCTGGGAAGGTCGAGGGATATAGACTTTTTGAACAGATGACACGTCCTCCGCAGGCAGGACTGATGAATGGGAAGGTATGAGCTGGCTGTGATGAGGATGAAGCCCAGGTGATGAAAAGGAGCCAGATGGACCCGGTCTTACTGGATCGACTAGCTGCCATGTGGGCCCCTCAAGGATCTGCTCTGGCTTTCCAGGAGACATAAATGCTGGTGACAGCGGATGCTGCTGAAGCTGTGAAACGTGGGGAGAGTGCTCAAAAGAGGAATGTTTGGCTTGCTTCTGATGTCCAGTTTTCTCCTGAGACTCCTCTCTTGGAATCGGCAAGGAGCCAGAAAAGTGCTGCTGCGATATAATATCACACAGAGGGGTTGCTTGTGAAGAGGCAGAGCTGCCCTGGTACCCAGATGCAGATAGAATACTGGATTGGAAAGCCTCTCCTTTGCTAAGCCTCTTTCTGGGACTTTCCTCCGTCTTCTTTGTGCTTTTCTGGCTTTGTTCAGGATCCATGACCTTAAAAGGGTCTTTGAATGCTATTTTGGGCAGGTTTTGGCAGGCTTCATTTACAAATAATAAAGGTCTCCTCTGTAGATTCCCTATTTTGCCTGCATTTGTTATGAAGCTGGAGCTACCAAGAGATGATTGTTGATTTAAGATTTTACTAAAGTATCACTAGTTGCTATTTGATTCAAAAAATGTTTCAAGGTCAATAAAGTTCACATTGGTAATGCATGACAAACTACTTCAAAGAGAGAAAACTTTCCAAAACTTTTAGTCCGAATGTTTTCCTTGTGAACTTGGTTAAGGCTTTAAATCTTGCCATTTTATTTCAGTTGACAGTGGCAAGCCTTCAAAGTCAGGAAGCAACCCACAATGTGTCTCTTGTTTGTTATGCAAACTTTTGAAAACTTGAGACTTTAGTGCTCATCTCATAATCATCGTTTTCCTTTGCAAGTAAAATAATACTGAATGGTGTGTGTTCCCTGTGTCTTCCTGCTCTTCCACTACTGAGTTCAAAGGTCTCGGAAAAGTATTCCCCACATTTCTGTAATTACATCAAGCAAGACACAAACACACACAAATTACTTGTCATTCAGATTTCATCAATTAAATAGTTACATGTTTATAGAGGATAACAAACATACTATACAAAATAAAATCCACAGTAATTTAACTAATTCCTACCATTTTAAACATTTTAGTGACAATGCAAACTTAAATATTACTGCTGTGAAAACTCAGGAATCTACTCTCTTTTCAATGCATGCATAACCAGGTACGGTAACAGTAACTGAAGCTTGAAGGATACAAACCACTTGAAATCTAGTGAAGGTATTAAAAAAAATTCGTTCCAGATATGACACCCGCTGACATTTTTAATCTCTCTCTCTATATATAAAAAAGTTTTTCTTGTCGGGCGGGCGACAGAATGACGTCATCACATCATCAGTGTCGACAGGCTCTCTCAGCAAGCGTAGCAAACAGAGGGCGCAGCCCCTAATAGTTTTACAATCACATTTTTCCTACTTAATTTAATGGACTACACAAAGAAAACCCTTGAACTAAGTACATACCATGTGCTACCACATGCACCATGTAAATACACTGAAAAATAGAAAAAAATCTCTCTCCTTCTAAGTCTCTTAATGTTGCAGTAATCTTAGGTGTCATTCGTAACAGCAGTGTGTAAACAAAACCATACAGAATAAGGTTTTTATTTTTATTTTTATTGCCTGTGTGCCTATACTTAAACTCCCTGGGTGTGTCTAGACTACATCCACAGAGGGATGTAAATCAGACACTTCGAAATTGCAAATGAAGCTGGGATTTGAATTTCCTGTGCTTCATTTGCATAATCACGTTATGGTGCTCTTTCGAAAAACCGTTATTTCAAAAGTGGAATCGCAGTCTAGACACGGTTCTTTCAAAAATAGAAGCCTTTTTCGAAAGATCCTGTCCCGGGTTTGCAATTTCAAAGTGTCTAATTTACATCCCTCTGTACCCCCTGAGTTTATCATTTTTTTCTAATGCATTATGACAGGGAGTCAACTTGTAGGATACCCTTATCTCAAACATGGGGTTGCCCACATTGGCACTGTGTGTATAAATGCTAGAGTTATGTGCCTACCGTTTTAACAACCCAGCATGGGTTTGGGATGACCACTTCTGAAAACTGGAGCTTGACTGGTGTACAGCATTCTCAGATTTGTATACATGATCAGAATTGACATTCACACAGTCTTGGAGAACTGCCGTGAGATTCATAAAGGTGGGGACACCGCACTTCCTTTTTTGTCATTACTGTAGTCACCCAAGCCATGCAAGTGCCACACTTTTCATAGCCCTGGACATCTCTCAACTTAATGACACTCTGATACTTGAAGGGCCATTGCTTCTGATCCCCATTCTCATCTAGAACCCTGTTGTAATTCAGAATTATTTGCAAACCCATGGACCTGTCTTCCAGGTATGAGGGCCTGTGGCAACAATGAACTCTACCTCCCTGCAATGGATACATGTTCATCTCAGGGTAAGGTAGGAACTTATCTGAGCACGCTTTCATCATGTTAAAAGTACTGTAAGGAATAATACAGCTGTTTTGGAGCATATGTCTGAGATTCTCTCCCGTCCCTGGGGTTAACTGCATTAATGGTATTATAGATATGAGACTCTGTTAACCCCTGGTACTGATCAACAAACCAAAGCTACTAAGGAAAGTGTTTGGCAAGACATGTTCAGACTTCATTGAACTAGCAGCGTTTCTCACAGATGGAATGGAAGATGGCCAATATTTTGTGAGAAACAAGCATGTGTTTCTTAAGTAGGAACAACGGGCGAGTACATTGTGACACACTGTACCGTAAAATAATACCCCATTATTCACCATCTGTATATGGGGCTAGAACATATTTTTGTAGAAAGTATGTGTTGTGAGGTAAAAGTCATAATCATTTGAAAAGTCATAATTTGCTGAACACCATTGTCCTGTTAAAATCTGTGCATCAGTAGTGTTATAGAGTTATGAGAGTCTGCGATAAGTTTGTTATTGAAACATATTGTGAGTCTGGGAGACACCAACTGACTAGTCCCTCATAGGTAAAGAAGGGCAGCGAACAAATACCTTTAATGAAAAGCTGCACGGCCACAGAAGTTGCACGCAAGAACTTGCAATTCATATGAAGGACTGGCTAAACCCCATGTCACAACAAGAGTTTTTCCAGTACAGGAGTTGAGGTATAAAAAGAGAGAACACTCTACACCCAAATCACCTCTCCTCCCCAGCCCCCAATCAACTCACAGAGCACAATCCTCTGAAACACAAAGAAGCATCCCTGAACTAAAAGAATGGTCCCAGACTGGAAGGGGATCCACCCTGCAAACTAAGAGCTGTAAACTGCCTGCAAAGCTTGGTGCGGTGAGAAAGTTTTATGCTTCACATTTCACTTTTTTGAGTAAAGTTTAGGAATTAGAGTGTGATTTTATCATTTGATTTCCTTTTGTAACCACTTCTGACTTTTTATGCCTTCTACTCACTTAAAATCTACCTTTCCACAGTAAATAAACTTGTTTTAAAAATATTTTATCTCAACCACTATGGTTTTTGGTAAAAGTGTCCACGGGAATTTCTACTCAGGTTAACAAAAGCTGTGGCATGACCATTTTCTTCAATGAAACAACAAACTAATGAGCTTACGCTGATCAAGAGAATCATATCAGATATACATCTCAGGGATGCAAGTCTCTGGCTGGGGTATCTGTGGGTGTCGCTGTGTATACACTTCATGAGTGGCTGGGAGAGCACTCGTGTAACTTTGCTAGGTGTGCTTTCACATGCTAATGGCTGAGTGGGAGCGCTAAGGTGCTGCTTTCACAAGCAGGGCAGTGTAGGAGACACCCTGGTCTGGAGGAATAAGGGGACACTGCTGTTTAGAAAGCCAGCTTATACCCGGGGGAGGAAGAGGGGAGGTGTTCACGAGTGTATAGTGAACTAGAAAGGAAAAAAGGAAATCCCTCAGCATTTCCACGTTGTGCAGTGTGAATCTTCAGCTCTAGAGTGAAGATGGCCTGTGGAAAAGAATGCTGCACAACAAGAGGATTCAGCTGATTTTAATAAAATATTTTACTCTAAATGCTGCTACTTCTGTGCTCGATGCTGCCCAGATGGATAAGTGAGAGCATGGGGTAACCGGGGCTGAGTTGGATCTTGGATGGGAGTACAAGGACTCCACATCCCATGTAACT